>NW_027493448.1:0-350000 GCF_021521415.1 Bidens hawaiensis | reverse complement strand
TAGCTTGTTAATCCCTCGCTTTATTTACTTTTTTGAATGCAATTCGGCATCGAACGAGGTTCTTACAAAGAAAGGCAATTCATCTTCCCTTACGGACTTATGGATCTAGTGGATCGTCCCAGTCAACTACTACTTATACTAATTCTACTAACTACTTAGTTATCGTCACTGGCTGCAGATCTGGCTTGGCTCGATAGGCTATTGAATAGGATGAAGGAAAGTTTTTCCCTAGCTTCTGAAACAAGATAACGGACCGAATCTAACTAATCCACTCCTACTAACAAGAAGTGTAAGGGCAGACCTCGTCCTACTTTCACTCTACTCTTTCCATTTCAATGCTAGCTCGATTGCAGCTAGATTGCTCAGTAGGAACTACTAATGGACTATCAGAAATGAAGTGAGGGATTGGACGACGTACCGGGCCACTAGCTAATTGGGGGACGGAGGGACAGAGAGAACTCTTCAACGAAAATCAATCTTGAAATTAAATAATAATAATCTCGTTCAGTAGGAAATTGAAATTTTTCATTTCATTAAATAAAAGATAGAATCGTTCAGTAGGCTAATCTTCAAAGTTTATCGATTAAGACAGCGGCAGGCCCAAAGAGCTCTACAGTAGTGCCTTGCGAGATCGTAGCTCGTTCACCTAATATGGAAAAGCACTTGGTTGAAAGCATAGCAACGAGAAAAAAGAGTCCCATGCATCCTTTAGTCAACAACCATTAGTAAAGAATAGGATCAGACCAATGCGAGATTGGATCAAAAATAACGTATAGAAAGGATTTGCAACAGTGAGCCTCAACAGCAGCTCTTAACCCACACTTTTTTCTAATCAATTGCATTTCAAGTTCCCGCACAGTTGATCCAGCAAAAAATAGAATCTAGTCTCCATGTGAGTCTATACCAATATTACACTTTCTTTAAATACTTTTTATAGGTTATAAGGAAGCCTAATTTCCTAGGAAGAGAAGCGTGAGGAAAAAGAACAGAGAATAAAGGAGAAAAGAAGGACGGAAGGGGACGTGTAAGCATGAAAGCGGATGCTCAGGTCAATCTTAGTAGTGAATAGGTCATTGGAGAGGAGAATCTTTCTATAGATAGAAGCAAGCGGGTACAAGATCGAAAAGAATGTATTAGCATTAGTATCGTAGAAAAGAGAAAAGTGGTTTCTTTATTCGTGGAAGTTGAATTGAAAATGGGTGCTTCGGATCGGGAGTAACCACTAGTGATAGGGAAAAAATCGGGGGGAAGAGAAGGGCAGGGCATAAGTATTCATGAGAAGTCTTAAGCACAATAGGTAGGTGCTCATTCGATTTCTCTTACTCAGCACTCTTATGATGTTCCTTTATGTTATTTCTCTTGGAATAGGAGGAATCTCCTTTTTCATTTCTATTATGTCAAAAGTGACAGGCTTCATAGCGGCGAAGGGCCTATCTAGCTGTTTGAAAAAAGGGGGGTGCTCCTCGGCTATGGCCTCATAGGCTGTGCTTTTAGAGTGCTCGTCACTACGGGGGTCGGAGCCAATATGATATCGTCGGGTGGGGAAATAATCCCTTCCAATTCAGGTTCCGGGGACCATCACACTCGAACTCCTGGACGGAAGATTCGTTCTCGATAGGAGTGTTGATGGAGCCATTTCCAAAACATCAACGGAGGGCGCCTCAACCGCTTCTGCTGATGCAGGGCCACCCCACGAAGGAACTGTTGTCCGAAATGCGAGCTTGGAGTCGTCAATGCGAAATCGCATTGTACGACTCGAGTAGGACAATATCCCTTATCTACTAGATAAGGGCAAGGGGCCTACTGGTCGGACATAAAAAGGGAGCTAGATCATGCCCCCTCTCAGGGGGAGTATAACTGGTTAGTCTCTTTTGAAAACAGGGACCTCCTGCTCCGAGAAATCAAGCATGAGGATTTACGCCTTTTTCAAAGAGTCTTGGAGCAGAATCCTCCCTTGGCCGACCAAGCCCCGTACAGCCCGCAAGAAGTTTTTCAAGACTTCTTGGACGAGCATGGCGACCAACTGGACCGGCTCCATTAGGACGTATACCGCCGAGACCAGTTGGAACTAGAGTTATTAGCTCTGGTGAGGCAAGGGCTCAAAAGGGATGGCCCCGCCTATATCAGAGAACACATTTTCTGAATGGAAAGCGTACTGACTCTGACTGCTATCTACGATGCGATCAGGGGGAATAGCGCAAGGGCTTAAGTCATCGATTCAAATCCTATCTTTTTTTCGGTATGCCGCTCCGCGAGCTAGGATAAAATGATCAGATGCCCCTTTCGTTTACAACAACCTTAACCGCACAAGCCTGGGCTGGGCCTACCTCCATCCCTAGAGGATCCGTATGAGGCGGAAGCTCCACGTATGGTTTTGAAGCTGAGTCTTTCCAGCATGGGGCCTAGGGAGCGATATGATGATTAGTTTAGGTAGGGCGGTCGGCCTACTACGGGCACCTGTAGGGACTAGCGTGTGAGACCGCGATCCACAAACTGACGCATGGGACTCACCCTTTACTTGGGAAGAGAGAGGGGAAACATAGCATGTCAAAAGAGCGAGGTGAGGTTTGGAACTCTACTGCGAGAGGGACGCCTCGCTAGCCGGGCTTTTAGAGATGAGGCCTTTTGGTGAAGCCAAGTCAATTTCGGGCCACCAAACCCTGCAACTGATGAAAAGGCCATATGATATGGAGTAAAGGGAAGCGTGTACGTTGTCACACTCCCTGCCTTTCAAAGGTGCCTAGAGGACGGGCCAGATGCAGCAGAGCGACGACCCGGGAGCGGATTCCCCACCGGCGGGGTGGGAGGCAGGAGACGGCCATCTCAAGGCACGTCACGACCTATAGGCAACACCGGCGAGACCCGGGATTGGGAGTCAGAGGATCCATAGTATCTGTAGCCTCTCGGACTTCATCTTCATCATTTTTTAAAGCGCTGGTGAGGGATCTTTTTTCTGCAACGGAAAAAAAACGGAGCAAATTTGACTCGGCGCAACCTAAAGAGACATCCAATACCAATTATTTGTGCTTAGAATGCGTTTCTAGATCTCTACTCTAGAAAGCTACACAGGCAACAGCGAGCGCGGGTTAACCCAGGGCTTACCATTCAACCTATAAACACGTGCAATCCCATCTCCAACTGAGACCACTCGACCAATCTCATCCACTTGAAAATTCGTGTAAAAGTTGCTAATTCTACTTTCTAATAGAGTTGTTAGTTCAGCAGCTCTCGGAGAGAATTCCATGATTCTATTTATTTTGGATATAAGGGGGAATACCGCTTTCAATTTCAAAGAGCTCTATTTTCGCTATTCTTATATATCAGATTCGAGCTTGTAATGTTCTGATGAATTACATTTGGCAGGTCCACCACCCGAAGGTATTGTTAACCTTACTCTTTCTTCAGGCAAGAGGAATACTAAGAAGAAGAACGTCGAAAGAGTCTTATTGTTGATCCTGCCCAGGGCGAGGCAGCGAAGACTTACACTAAGCCTGCTGCTTATGAAATCTCACTCAATCTTGACCTTCTTTCTCCCATTCGAAAGAAGGCTAAGCTTAGCAGGAATCTCATGGAGAAGTATACATCTTCTACAGGTATTTCCTATGCTCTTAGTTGTTCTCTTTGTCTTTTATAGTCACTTTAAACTTGTTTTTCAGAAGGTTCTTTGAAGAAAACCCTTGGTGAGTCCTCCAGCTGACCCCTCTCAAGGAAAATCTCCGTTACATTCTTCTCCGCCTATGACTTTTGAGGAAGGCCAAACAGCCGGGCTTCCTCCTCGGTCACCTTCTCCTATGAAGGACGCGGAAGCTGAAGAAGAATATGTGGAGGATGTTCAAGAACCAAATGACGTTGTTAGTGGCCATCCACCTACACTACCACACTCAAAATTTCAATATCTTTCCCCCATCGTTCAACAAGTTGATCTTCCTGTGGGTGGTGGTGGAGGAAGTGGAGGTGGTGGTGGTCCTTATAGTGGTGGAAGTGGTGGACATGGTGATGGTGGTGGTGGTGAAGTGGGGGAGGGGGGTCCTTTCTTTGATCCTCACCCCCATGATGACAGTGGGTTTTATGTTCCGTTTTGGAGTGTTACTCAACAATCTCGATTTTAAGACCTTGGTGTTTGCCAAGATTTTCTCAATCAATGCTTTTCCCACACGGAAGTTGAGTATCAGCGTGGCCGTGCTCGGTGTAATATTTATGATAACATATCCGCGAACTCATCATTCACTTTCTGCGACTCACGAAATAGTCCACGAGTGGATAGCCTTGAAAGATGATTGGGCTGCGTTGAATGTAGATCCAAAGAGGTTGCTGAAGGAGGCTGTAGGGAGGCTCGCACTGCTGAGTGGAATCTAGCCACTGCTCGCCAAGATTTGGCGTCTGCCCAGGTGACGCATAGTGAAGCTCTTAAATGCTGGAGGATTCCTGTTAGCACGAGAATGCCAAGGTGATGGGTGCCCGAGAGAAGATTTAGAAGGCGGGGGCTGAGTTGGAAGTTTCTAATGCCGCTTTTGCTGCTTTGAAAGAGCAAGTAGCGGCTCATGATGGTGTGTTGAAGGAGAAAGATTCCTTCATTTCAGACCTCATCTAGTCTTTGACTGGCCGGGATGAGGTTATTCAAGGATAGGATGGAGAGCTTGCCCATCAGTGGGCTGAACTTGAGGTGCTTAGGGAGGGAGCGGCGGCTAAGGACGCTCATATTGTGAAGCTTGTCGGTGAAAATGCCGTTCTTCAAGTTGTCAGAGATGGTCAAGCGGATCAGCTTCGTATGAGCGACCTCCCTGTTCAGACCCTTTAGGCGAATCAGAAGTGGCTCATGACTTACTTTCCCGACGAGGTATGACTTCTACATATGGATATATTTTAAAGTGTACTTATTAAGTTTTTGTCTGTTATCCAGATTGTTGAGGGGGTCAAGAATGGTCCTGAGCTGACTGACTGCGTCACGGAGCTTTTGACCGCCGCATGTGAATCTGGACGCAAAGTTGACTTTGACAAGGCTCATCAACTCACCGTTGTTGATTGCCCTTTGACAGACTTCCCTCTACATGATATCGACTGTGATCAAATTTATAATGATCTGCAAGTGAAGTATGACAGCTTGTTATTTGGTGTGGTCAAGACTGTTGCCAAGCTAGCAGAGAGACTTGATGGGTTTCACCGATTGACGACTGCTTTTATTGCGCTCCTCGAGTCTTCAGGTGTCTGTCATGATTAATACCCAAACCTCCCCTTTGGAGGTTCAGTTTAGTATTTTCCGATGGTATTACTAAATGGTTGTGAGTTCTGACTACCGTGACCTGCAAAACCAAACACCGTGAGCTCGTTACAAGAAGGGCAGTAGGGGGTTTTCTCGTAACCACCCTCCCACGTGAGAATCAGTATGGTAAGTAGTGAATATATTATCGGAAAGTGAGAGAGTGGATCTTTTTAACGTTAGTCCTCACGTGGTATTTATAGCCGAAGGAAAGGAGAAGGATTAGGTCAACTGTCCCACTCAATATAGCATTATATTCTCATGGTTGTGCATGATACTGGCTCCTGAATGATTGGACAGTCTAGCGTATAGGATTCTTTCTCCCGGGCGGGTACCGCGTTGGCCTATCCTTATTGGCCCATCGTGCGTTTGTACCCAGTGTCAGGATTGTTAATCAGTGGTTCCTTGCCACGTGTTTTTTTTGCCTTATCACGATGAGTCTTCCGTTGTGCTTATTATCTTATATCTTTGACAAGTCTTTCCTCCACGGAAGATACGTGTCTTACCGCTGAGAGTATCCTCTTCGCTGGGAAATTCCTCCGTGTCGCGGAGAACCTTTTATTTACATGGTATGTCTGGTACCTTAGCTCCACATATATGAACGACTTTGTTGACAAATTCTGTGGTTTATACTTCAAGTGTTGCAGGCTGATTTTGTACATAGATTAACGTTAATATCTAAGGCTAAATGCTTAAATATCATGTCTAATAGTTACGGTTGTGTATATCTTTAAACATCTGCATCCTGTAACTGTTTATATAAGATATAGAATTGTAGGACAGGTATTTATATGTCATTTATTATCCACCAATTTTTAACACACGTTCGTGATCCCACACGTTTGTAAGTGTATTTTGACTATTATATCATTAGTCGTAACTAATTTCAATTTCATTTAAATAAATAAACTATGTGTTTCAAATAAAATGAAAACAACTCTGGAAACCCTCTTCAATTCTTTCTATAAATTGCAAACTTTTGTTTCAAACTTCCACACACCTACCTCCCTCCTCCCTGTCTTCACCCGCACACAACTTTATATATCTATCTATCGCCAACGACCCAAGTGACAATATGTACACTATGGATGGAAGTCCAATGGTCGATAAGAATCTTTTGGTAAACCGGGGTGATTTAGAAAATGACGAATATATGGTGTTGGGGATTGACACGCAAGTGACTTTGATGGAAAAGGAGGAGAGAGATAACAACGACAATATAAACTACAGTCGTTTTCTCTCTTCTCGAGAAATGGAGTCAATGGTTGCGTTATGCGACACATTCTTTCCATCAATCCGTGTTCACAAAGATCGTGCTGTCAATGATTCACTTGCTGAATTTTATCACACTTCTGCTTCGATGAATGGAACGCCTGATCAAGTAAATAGTATATTACTAAACAATATTATTTAACAAAAATATAATGTTTTTTAATTTAACATGTGTAGGTTGCTTCGACCATGTTGTTTAAAACGGAGCACCCAAAACAAATCTCCCTTAGGTTATGCTTGTGGTTGCTATCAACATGTATCGGAACATTGATTCTATGTGGGAAACATTGCTTGTCAAATGAGTTTCCATATGTACATAAGTTCTGCAGAGTTTCAGCTAAGAAGAGAGAGGAGATACTACTTGCATGGTCTCTCAGCTACATTTTTCTGTTGAGAAGTCTATTCCGGTCACTAAAAACAGTGGTTCCATTGGCTTATTTCACTCAGGCAAGTTTGAGTTGCATTTTCAAAACTCAATACAAATCAAAGAAAAAAATAAAAAACTAATAAGTTACTAAAGTAACCAATAGAAAACACACTTTTTTCTATTGAAAAAAACCCAGTATTTGAAATTGAACCTATTATCTTTGGTTCCATTGACTAGCTAGCAATCTTTCCATTACACATAGGGTCACTTTTGTAGTTTTAGAATAAAATTATTATTATATATATATAGGGTAAATATCCTAAGAAAATCATTTGAAAACTGAGAACTTTGAAAACTAATTTGAGCCACAAACAAAACCTATAAAAACATTTAAAAAGATATAAAACAAAAAAAAAACATACATTTTAAAAAAGTAAAAAAAACCAAAATTCTCATATTTTATTCGGTTTCATAAAAAAATTTCATATTTTACACATGTGTATAATTTCATTCAATCTATAATTACGTAATATACACATATTTACCTTATCATTTACCTTAAATTGTACATATATGTATAAAAAAAACATGTATGTACATATTTTACATATGTGTATAATTTAGCTAAACCGAGACAATTTTTTTTATTATGAAACCGGGATGATAAATAAGATTTTTGATATTTTTACGTTTTTTCATTTTTGCGTTTTTTTATGTTTTATGATTTTTCTAAATTTAAAATGGTTCTCAATTTCAAAATAGTTCTCACATGATCCTGATCCTGATCATATATATATATATATATATATATATATATATATATATATATATATATATATCTAACTATCTATATAATTGTCTACCATGAAATCATATGTGTCGCTCTCAGATTGTTCCCCCTCATTCTCTAGAGCCACCAGATTGCTTGATTTCTAAATAGAGACTTCTCATGCATTTGACCCGAATTCACTCGTATGGGTCTTACCACACCCGGATAGTATTTAAATGGGTTATAACATCTCATATGTTTATGAAACTCTTTCATAATCAAACAATAATTTTTGCGAGTCATGTGTCTCACCAAACTCGGATAACTCCTAAACGGGTTATAACATCTCATTTATTTGTGAAATAACTCCTTAATCATCAAAGAATAATTTACACGGGTTATGGATCTTACCAAACCCTAATAGCCCTCAAATAGGTTATAAGATCTCATTTATTGGTAAACACTATCATTAAACCCTAATTTAATTTATTTCATTTACATGTTCTCTATTACTGGTCTATCATCTTCATCGTCGGTTAACTTCCAATACTGCTCACCATTGTCAACTACATTAACATCCCCTTTTTCATTAGACAAATATTTGTGTTTATGTTTGTTCACTTAAAAAAAATCAACATGCTCGTGTCTGTTTATGTTTTTTCTTTAAAAATCTAAAAAACCTACACATCTCAATTGAAAAAACTCAAATCTAAAAAATATAATAACAAACTAATATATATGTATTAAATTAAAAATAAACTACATTAAAAAATAAATTAAATAATCATAAAATAACAAAACGATTAAAATAAAACTTGAATAAACCCGAGTAACACGGTAGGATCAAACTAGTATATATATATATATATATATATATCTTTTTTTTTAATAATTATGGTTTTCTTGAGACTAAGGCTTAGTCGTCGCTCATCTCGTCTCTTTATGAGCCGACCCTGCCTATATGTGGCGTTGTTTAGACATATATTATACAACCCTCTCATAAAAACAATATGATGTAATTTTTATCAGATTGAAACAAAAAAGACATAAAAAGATCATTTAGCAGGTGATCTTAAAATCATGAATGAAATTTTGAATATAATGTTTGAGTTAATTTACATAATTGAATCCGCTAATATAATATTACAGATTGAAGTTAAATAAAGAGTATATTGCAAGTACATAATTTCTGGCTTGCACAATCCTTCTAAAAATTCTTTCTCTCAGGTGGCAGTATTTCAAACAATCAATTAACGATTTATAGATCAAAGATTATTGTTTATAGCTAGGTAGTGAACGGTCACACTCACACACTGTATAACTGAAATGGCACGGTGCTTATGCAATATTTTGTTGGTTTAGCGACTTAAACAACTAACGTTAATAGAAAGTTTCTACTATATAGGGATTTCTTAGTATGAACTTAGTTACTACTGATTAAAGGGCTTCTATCAGTGGGTAGTTAGTACTGGTGATTGGCTTATGTAAGTACTTACAAGTAACATCTACTCATAGTGTAGTTCGTACTAATCATTCAATTAGTGATAATCACTCAATTACTGGCTACCTTTGATCACATATTTACCATTCATTGGCCAGTTACCATAGTTATTGTTGTTTGATTATTTACTGCTCATCAAGTAGACAAGAAGCCTAGGCAATAGCGTGATGGTCAAGGCTAAGGATCTTTAAGGTCTTTATGTTCAAAATTTGATTTAAGAGGGTTCTTATAGTAATATTTTTCTTCTTAATCTATACTATATATAAAGTATGAGTGATGGGCAAAGTTAAGATCATCATTTTAAGAGGGGAATATCTCATAGAATAAGAGTTTTACAACTTATAAAACATGTAGTACAACTTTAATTAGGGTATTATAGTTTTTGCAAACATAAGATACCATTAAACAATTTAGTTTCAAAAGATACTTACAATAATAGTCATTGAGCTTTAATCAATTTGTGTAAACTTATTGTGATGTTACAAATTTACCCCTTCTTCTAAACCAACTATCCCCACGATTTTTTAACGGCCTTAACTTTTTCACACAGTAATATTTTTTATAAAAAAATATACCATAAAAACGAGCATTTTATTCTCTTTAATTTCAGTATGGTATTATTGTACTTTATTATTTTAAAATGTTAACATATTAAATGACCAACAATAGATCGGGTCATGTGAGCTCGGATCATGTTTCGGACCGGATTAGTGTCTGAACGAGTCGATACAAAAAAAAAAGTTAATTTTGTTCAGGTCGGGTCGGTACAGATTTCAGGTTGAAAGCGGTCAACTCATAACCAATTCGGGTTTTAACAATGTCATGTCGGAACGAGATTCAGCTTTAAATATGTTGGTTTAAGAAATGATTTAATTGAATTTTTTGTATATTTCAATTTTGCTTCTTGATTTTCGGCGCTGGTTACGTGCATTCAGGCATTAGTTACGCGGATGGCATTGTTGACACATGCACGACCGATCAATGAGTGTATTGTGCCACATAACGAGCGTAAGGCAACCGGTTACGCACTTGATTGTGTTTGTGCACACACCCCGTTGTATCGCGCGGGCACCCGTCTAGTATTTTAAGACGAGTTAGACTTGAATCATCAAAATAAATATAAAAGGTTGACATCTATTCGACTTATATCTAATAAGAAAACCTAATATGAAAATATGTTAATATTTCTGAGCATATACTTTTATAGTGTCTATTTTCACAACTCTTAATGAGAGAATGGCCTAGTGGCAGTCTCAATTAATGACATATTTTATGCATGGGCCACGTGATACCGAGTTATGGCGTGCCTGGGTATCTTACAAGAACATAAATACGCTATCATACTTTATAAATTTTAAAAGTTCTGATGTTTCATTCTGGTCAGACTTTATTGTTATAATCGGGTTCATGCTGGCTTCAGAGTTTGTTTTAGACGTTTCCTCCAGAAAATCATACCTCCGACGGTCACTTGACAGTCGTTGTGCCACCACAAGAGCAGAACTCTCTAACGTAACACACATTGGGACGAAAACTCGGGTGGGCTCTGGGTTCAAACTGATAACCTTTACACAAGGCCTAATTCAAATATTTAATTATCAATATCCATCCAAAAATGACACAAATGAAATTAAACTTGAGTCTCTGCTGGAAAACTCAATCCTCCTATCACTAGACCACCTATGTGATTACTATATTTTTCTAATTTAACAAAACTTCCTTTCAAACTGTAATATTTGATTAGTTTTTAGGAACTAATGATCCACAACTTAAGTAATTAACGTGAGGCCTTTATGTCAATTAAAAAAATAGAGGGCACCGAATTCAATTTCCACACATGAAAAAAAAAAGGTTTTGAGTTAGACCTAAGGCCATGTGTAGTGGGCGAGAAAGGGGCGAAAAGTGGAGGATTTGGGACACGAACACGCCCCCCTAGACAAATTGTGGGGCGAATTGTGGGGGGGCGACATTAACTTGTCCGGCGAATTGTTTTCTTGGTGGGGCAGCATGTATGGATTGTGTGCGCATATATATATATATATATATATATATATATATATTATATATTATTATTATATTGCTAGTTGTAGCCCTTACACTATTACACCCCAAAAACAAATTTTTACCCCTTGTTGATTGGGCACACACGGCGCAATTCGCCCCTAAATGTAGCCCCTCCACTACGCATAGCCTGAGTGTTTTATCTTGTATAATGATTTCCTTATGACTGATGAATATAATTGAATGAATCAGTGACACATTAATGATTTTAAATAGGCGTTAGGAAAAAGGTTTTTAAGACATGTTTGAAATATTTTAACAAGATGCTACTTGGATCAGAAAAACAGAGTCAATGCGTTCAACAAAAAAGAAAAATTTATGCGGAGACATATACTAAAAATCTAATTTTTTATTCGTTATGCACCATTAAAAAATCTAATTTTTTTCTCATTTTATAACTATACTAAAAATCACTAATTTATTTTCTTTCTTTACAATTAAATAATTTTTTTGTATATCATCATCTTTACCCTTTTATTTCTCCTTTATTTACAATAACTTTCAAAAAAAATATAAAAAACAAATATTATGCAAAACTATTTTTTCAAATATACACAAATAATATTTTCTCTTTGTTTTACTCACCATCTACAAATGTATCCAAAATTAGGGGGAGAAATGTGAACGCTCGAATAAGCTAGGAAACATGTGGTGCGACACTCGAAACGTGTGGAATAAACATACTCTTTTTTTTTTAATGTTACTAGTTTGAGATCTATAAATTACACGGGTAATTGATGAAAAAATTTTAAGTTTTAACCATTTAGTGATATATAGTCAACAAAATGATTATATATTATTAATATTATTATAATTTGTACTAAAATTACATAACTAAGACTACACAAATATGTTACAAGTACGTAAAAACTTCCTTGTACAATACATTTGTGATTGTATTGGTCGGTATACATTGTTTATTAAATAATCAAAACCTTTAATCTATGTCTGCTTTTAACTCTTAATATAGTCACGTATAGTTATCCGTGTGACAAACAAGGTTCTTTCAAGTACATATCAACCTAAGATAAATGATAATGTATCCATGAAACTAACAAAAAAAAATATACGTGCAAATAAAATATCAAGGCTTTTAATCAATTAATATGATGTCATTTGAGATCATCTACTCATGTTTATCCACAAAAAATATGATTATCACAAAAACTAGATTGCCTGAACTACGATGATATAATCATCCTTTGAACCTTTAGAATATGAAATTGATTGATCATGATAAATTGTTGTTATTAATATTTCGTGTGATACAAATTTTTAATTGATTTTATGTTTTACAATTTACAATTGTATAATCAAGCAACATATAAAACTGAAAATTAAAACATAACAAAATGATTTGTTTCTTTCCATATGAATGTAATTGCTAAGAAAACGACAAAGACAAATTAACCTTAAAATTGTATTTTAAAATAACAGTTATTATTCAGAGTTAGTAGAATATTTGAAGATTTAAAGTTGCATAAAGTGAATGTATAAAACGATTCTTATTATAATAGTTGAAAGTATTGGATAATGAATGATTAAATTTTGAATACCAATCCCGTGTTATTAGTGTTTATTATGGGAAATTATTGGAAGATCTAATTAATATATATATATATATATATATATATATGTATAGAAAATGGTTCAAATAAAAAGAAAGAGTTTCATAGGAATGGTAAGGACCAATTAATTTTTGACATGTGGCATTACAACATATGATGAAAGAACAAATCTAGGAAACTATGTCGGTTATAATTGTAAAAGAGTAATTCTAGGAAACTATGATGGTTTTTTATAATTTTAAATCTCAACCATTGATTAACATGATCCAATGGATATAATTTATTCATAGTCTTCCTAGAAAACTATTTGTTTTTAGGATAACCCTCTCCTATATATATATATATATATATATATATATATATATATATATATATATATATATATATATAATTAACAACTTATAGAGAAAAAAAACAAAGATTTCAAATTTTACGGAAGTATGGTATATGACTTTTAACCGAGTTAACTTTTTTTTAAAATTAATATAAAAATAGAATATTCTTGAAATGTAATGAGAAGCATGATTAAGTTATAAATAATACAAAAATAAAAATAATAAATATTTCTATTAACTTACAATATAATTAAAGTGTGAATCTTGATGAATTTTTATAACATATTTTAATAATAAATTTTATAAATGTATTTTTTTTATTTTCTATATAGCTTTATTATTTTGAATATAAATCAGAATAAACACTTTAATTATGTACCAACGAACATGTAACACTAACATAACCTCAATTCATGGCAGTTGTATAAGAATAAAATTACGAACTTAATATTATATTGAAATATTGAAATTTACTAATGAAGACCACATTTTAGGTTTCAATATACTAAATGATTTTTGAAAAGTAACAACAGTGGGATGAGAATGAAACAAATTTTTTTTTTTGTTTAAAATTTTGAATGCTTTTAATTAAAGAATTTGTCTCATAAGGTATATTAAATTAAATATTTTAAATGTATATAAAAATTATGAATCAAGTCATAAAATATATATTTCCAAAGCATTTTGGTCTGAGTTATGAAAAAAATATTAAAAACTTAATATTGATCTTCTTATTACTAAAACCTTTTATGCTATACAAAGAAATATAAATAAATGATGGATAATTCATTTAGTAATCCTTATACATATGGATTATAATTATAACATTCAACTTCAATGATTTAATGCTAAACACGAAGATATATATATATGTGTGTGTGTGTGTGTGTGTGTGTGTGTGTGTGTGTGTGTGTGTTTGTGTATTATTCATTTTGCAATATTATTTATACAAAATGTTTGAAGAAAATTAAGAAAATACACATTTTCCTGAATTTAAATGCATATAAGAAAATTTTAAATCCAAATTTAAAACCAATCTTATATAAAAATTATGCATTGCTGTTCAAATCCCAGTTTAAAATCAATTTGTAGCTTATTACCATACAAATTCATATATCTTCGAAAATTATGCACATTTATTTTTTTTTGAATTTGCAATTGCCTGTGATTTTAAAATTTATACTGACAGGCTTGCAACTTCAAGTTTGATATTTCCTTATATTTTTTATTTCACCATTAATGTTAATAAATGAATCGGTTTGGATTAACGTTAAATAAAAATAACCTTGAATTTAAATATTAAAATAGCTTAAAAGACAATAACCATATATTGAAAATGGTTGGAAAATGTGAGGAAAGCTATGAAATTGACAAGTGTCAATAATTTGTACTATTTTATTAGAGTAGATAGATTATTTTCTTAAGTCAAATAAAGTTACTCTCTATAAAAAATATACACAAATCGTATTTGAAAATTAACAGGGTTATAAACAAATCGAATTAAATGAAGTCTTATTCTTGTTTATTCGTTTAGCATCTTGTTCATGGAAGGTTTATAAATGCTAACCGAACAGCAAATGCGTTCTTCGTTAAGGAATTGAACTTGAACGCAAACAAGCATGTGTTGGTCAAACCCCAGCCGCCCAACATTCGTTGGCGCCCCACCGCGGTGTTCCGCGCCTACGTTGCCCAAAAAAGCCCCTTAAGGGCGCCCCATAGCATATGATCTTAAAAGTACCATGAGCATTCATATAAATACATATCATCATCATCGTACTCAGTATATCCCACAACTAGCAAAGTTATGGTAGGGTCTGAGGAGGGTAAGATGTAGACAGCCTTACCTCTACCCTTTAGGAATAGAGAGACTGCTTCCGGTGAGACCCCCGGCTCGATAGTAGTTTTGCATCAAACCTTGGAAATAAAACACATAACACTCAACCATCGGGACATCGTCGATTGGTGCATGAACCCTTGTCTTTCGGCCATCAACGTCACCCCATGATATCTGATTAACCTTCCGCCGCTTTTAATGTTATTTTCACGAGATTAGTAAAATAAAGTCAAAATTAATGCAATTTCACTTTTCCCCACCCTAGTGTACACATATATACACTATATGTGCGCACCACAAGGCGAAGCATTCATATAACATGTTTTTTTTATTTATTTGAGTGGGTATTTATATTATATAAAGTGGTTGTAAGTAAAAGAGTAAATGTTATTATTTGTAAGTAAATTTGAAAAACATTATTTATATTCTATAATTTTTAATATCTGTTGAAAGTTATTGTGAATGGATAAAAATAAAGATAAATGTATAAATGAAATTTTAATTTATTGAAAATAAGAGATACTCCGTAAAAGCTAATAATTGTTAGTGTTAATTACATGTATGAAAACTGAAAAGTGAGAAGCTACTCAAAAAACACTTTATACATAGATTTTTTTTAAAACGGCATTAATTAGCTTGGTCTTTGGTGGCCAATTGGTCATGGTCTTTCACGGAAGACATGACACTCGCCATTCACCAACATATTCTAATTATTCTTTTTTTCAGTTGAGTAGAAAATTCAAGTCAAATTAATATAGTAGTAATCAATGCATTTTCAGTATTCATCGTTGCGTCCGTTAATTCGTGGTCGCTCCTCTAGAGGTATAAAAATTAAAATTAATACATTAATAGAAAAAAGTATTGCTATAATAGACTAAAAATAAGGAACATAAATTGTATCGCTTGAATTCAATATCCGTTGAACAAGTTTATTTCTTGTTTGCATAGTGCCTCCATTTTGAATTTAGTTGATGCAAATTTTGATTGCTTTTGCCCACCAAAAAAATTGTAATGTTTAAAAACTAGTCATTGTTTGTTGATTTTGACATTCTTGTTGTCATAAATAGCTAGGAACCCATGCTTTACACAAAGTTATCGCACGCTTGGTTGTTAACGACACGTGATCTATCCATCCTTTGAATTTTCTATTGCATGCACCACCTTGATCACCTTCATCCATATCATGGTTTTGTTCAACATCTGTTTTTTCAAGACCCTCATTACACTATTGTTGAGTTTTTGGCACAAAATGTTCGTCATCGTCATAAATCGGAAGGGAGTGATCCTCACCAAAGTTGGGCTTCTCGGTGCCAACAGGTCGAATGCCATGTGATCTTCTAATGGTATTGACGGGGTGGGGTGCTAGGAGGTCTTGGGAATACCGGATAGCCATATTATAGGGAATGAAAACGTTTGTAGGTGTTTTACAAACATTTGTTGCGGTTGATTTTTCCTCGACCTTGAATCTCCTCCTCTCGAGCTAGAACTACCTCTTTTCAAATTAGTACCAGCCTCGAGATTTCTTGCTTGCACCAACCTAGGATTTATTCGAATCCACCGAGAAATCTTTCTTAATTATGTTTCTATTTTATCTTTGCAGGTAAATGAGAAGAAAGAGAACCCTTGTTGGAGAGCCATAGACTATTGTGGACCTGACCCTAATTTCACTAAACAACTTCAACATTCTTTCAACACAGAATCATTTTTTGGGCCACTTTATAAAGGCATTGTCTACCTTAACCAGCCTAGTAAGTTCATCACAGAAGCATTACAAAGATCAAGATTATCAGTTTCGATTCCCCGTTATCCAACCACAGATCCCAAACTCCCATCAATGGTCATAAAATGTGATGCAGTAGTAGTTGGCTCAGGCTCAGGTGGCGGTGTTGTTGCGGGTGTTCTAGCTAAATCCGGCTATAGAGTTCTTGTACTCGAAAAAGGAAACTATCAAGCACGAAGTAATCTTTCTCTTCTTGAAGGGCCATCCATGGATGAAATGTACCTCGGAAAAGGATTGTTAGCTACGAGTCGCATGGAAGCGATGATACTAGCCGGTTCCACAGTTGGCGGTGGGTCGGCTATCAACTGGTCTGCTTCGCTTAAAACTCCGGTTCACGTGCGAAAAGAGTGGTCCGAATGCTATGAACTTGAGTTTTTTGATAGTAAGCTGTATGATCAAGCTTTGAATGTTGTGTGTGAGAGAATGTGTGTGCAATCTGAGGTGGAAGATGAAGGATTTAATAACATAGTTTTAAGAAAAGGGTGTGAGGAATTAGGTTATCCTGTTAACAACATTCCCAGAAACTCACCTCCGGATCACTACTGCGGGTGGTGCTGCCTTGGTTGCAAAGATGGAGGGAAAAAAGGTACATGTTTGGCTTTCTTTGTTTAACTTTAGTCGAAGAAACTAGCGAACACGAACAACTAATCAGACCGAGTTTTCTTGTTCGTGTTCGTTCATTAAAAATATGAATTTATTTGTGTTCGCTCTTGCCAATCCCCCATTCGTTAATAATACAAACGAACCTAAAAAAAACACAAATTCATGAATATAACTGAACATAAATGAAGGAACATAGTAACCGAGTGAGAGTACTACTATTATAAACAAGATTAAGTTGTAATAAATGATATTTTTATTTCGTAACTTACAATAATTAAATTGTAAAGAGTATAAGATATTTAAATAAATATCTTATAATAAATAAATATATAAACAAACAAACTTAAACAATCATACAATAATCAGCAAAATTAACGTAAACAAATGAACATTCACAAACAATATTGAACGAACGAGGCACAAATATGTTTTTGTGAAAATAAATAAATAAAAAAACTTTGTTTATGTTCGTTCATGTATGAGACAAACGAACATATACGAATGTTCCAACGAACGTTTTACTAAATGATCGGTCCGTTTACATGTCTAGGTACATCGGAGACATGGCTAGTTGACCTAATCGAATCCGGAAACGGTACAATCTTACCCGGGTGTGAGGCCGTCAAGGTTATTCACCATCGCAAAAAAGGCAGAGATCAAAGCACGGCTAAAGGCGTCCTCTTCGAGTTCAAGCATCAAAACGGAACAAAACAAGTATGTTTCGCCGAGTCAAAAGTGACCATTGTAGCATGTGGTGCAATGTGTACCCCTCTACTCCTTAAAAAGAGCGGCTTAAAGAACCCGAATATTGGAAAGAACTTGCATATTCATCCGGTAGCGATGGCATGGGGTCATTTCCCGTCCGAAAGCTGGCCCGAACCCGAGAAAAAGAGCTACGAAGGAGGGATAATGACCGCTATGTCGACCGTGGTCGCAGACTTCATGGGTTCTGGATACGGCGCTGTTATCCAAACACCCGCGCTACACCCGGGTATGTTTTCGGGATTGATGCCGTGGATTTCGAGCTCCGATTTCAGGAAGAGAATGTCAAAGTACTCAAGAACAGCACACATATTTGCATTGGCAAGAGATAAGGGTTCGGGTGAAGTACACCCGAAAACATGTATTACTTACCAAATGGACGTTACCGACGAACATAATCTGCAAGCAGGGTTGGAGAGAATATTGAGAATACTTGCGGCTGCGGGAGCTGAAGAGATCGGGACACATAATAATAAAGGGAGGACACTGAATGTGAAGAATGTGAGTTATCACGAGTTTGAGAGTTTTGTGCGCGAGGAAAGCTCGAGAGCGCTGAGAGACTTGTCAACGCCGATATGTTCGGCACATCAAATGGGGACTTGTCGAATGGGTGTCGAAGCGAAGGGGTCTGTGGTTAACCCGATGGGGGAGACGTGGGAGGTGGAAGGGTTATATGTGGCGGACACGAGTGTTTTCCCCACCGCGTTGGGTGTGAATCCGATGGTTACGGTCCAGGCTATTGCTTTTTGCACTGCTCACTCTGTTCTTGAGTCTCTTAGAAGAATGAAGGATACCTTTTATGACATATAGTTTGCAATGTTTGATTTGATTGTTGATCAAACATTGTATAACAGCATAAAATATAATAAGATATATAAATAAAACTTTGTAAGAGGTATATGACAGGTTTTCATCTTATTTTCATTAATTTTGAAACATTTCGTATATATATATATCGTAATAGATTTTAGCCCGCGTGTTACACAGGTTTATTTAAAGTTTATTTTTAATATTGTTATGTATATGTAATTTGTTATATTAACTAGATTTTCACTCGGCGAGTTGCGCCGGGGGAATTAGTAAAACTTTAACGTTGAAACATGGGTGTTGGTAAAACCCAAGCGTTGGTAAAGCCCGCGCATTACGTCGGTGAGTTAACGCGAATACTGTTAGTATCATTTACGTTCTTTACGGTATAGATACCATTGATAAAACCTTTGCGTTCAAAAAATATATATACGACATTTGTATGGTCGATAAACCCGGGCAGTGATAAAACTCAAGCATTTGGTCCCGGCATTGAGGCGGTAACCAGACACAAATTCTGTCGGTTTCGGCTACGTTTGTGTTGGTACCGTAACTAAAAAAGGAAAAAAATATAAAAATTGAGTGGAACAATGGGGTGGTGTCAGTCGGTAAACTCAAGCATTGGTAAAACCGAGCGTTGTCGGTCCCGAACGTTGAGTCTATGCAAATTCGGTTGGTTTTCATCACATTTGTTATGATATCGGAATTAAACAAACAAAAGAGAAAACAAAATTGTCATTCGCTCAGCTCAGCTTCCGTTATCTTCGTTACGATACCAGAACGAAAAAGAAAAACCAAAATGCTATGACAAGTATGGTGCCGCCAAGTGACCCAACGACGGCTTAGCGGCACCAAACTTTACGATTATATATATTAGATAATTTTATGGTTTATGTGTTCAGTTGAATATCTAATTTTTTATATTAATATAATTATTATTGTTTGGATGGAGTTTAATTGAAGGTATGGGACGACCAGTTCATCATGGAAGCAAATTAGATCCTATAGTCATTTTTTTGTTCATAGTGGAAAAGGATGTTAGTCAACTTGTTGAAGTTTTAGGCCCCAATAAAAAAATTGAAATCAAGGAAAATAGTTATATTGAAACTTTTACATTTAATAATAGGTTACAGAATCAGATTAAAGCAAAATTAATTATGCTCTTTATACCTACAAAGTGCAAACAGAATCGTTTGCAGAAACGATTGCACCAATTGTTGTGAAAACGTTTGACCATTTAGCAAATAGCAAGACATTTAAGATTTAACAAACCATAAAAAGTCAACTTGTTCGCAGTGGATTTCGTTCCTACGGTTGTCTTATTTATTCGCAGTGGAAAATGATGTTAGTCAGCTTGTTGAAGTTGTAAGCCAAAAAAAAAAAATTAAATTGAAATCAAGTAAAATAGTTATATTGAAACTTTTACATTTAATAAAAGGTTATAGATTCAGATTAAAACAAAGTTAATTATGCTCTTTATACCTACAAAGTGCAAGCAAAATCGGTTGCAGAAACGATTGCACCAATTGCTGTGAAAACGTTTAACCATTTAGCAAATAGCAAAACATTTAAGATTCAACAAACCGTAAAAAGTCAACTTTTACTTCCTAGAAAGTCAGCCCTTCTCTTCCGAGGCAGCGTGAAAGGTATTAATTACGCGAGACCTCTGCAACATGACAATAATGTTGTTAAAAAAAACTCTACCCTGAGGAGTATTATCTTAAGTTGAATGTTTTATAAGTATTAAAAGGATTGGTGAGCTAAATATTAGTGAAAAAAATATAGTGCTAAATATTATAATATGTATTGTACTGCTAAACTAAATGATTTAGAAGTTTGTATGAATTCTAGAAGTTAAAAAAAACTTTTTTGATAAAATTAATAAAACTGGATGGGTGTAATAGTAAATCACATACTTTGGTGGTAACAAAGAAGATCATCATTGACTTTCATAAAATGTGAATCTTTATCTTCCAAGACGGCGTGAGAACTCTTCGGCTAAAACTTGACCAGGTGTCTCAATCGATTTGGATTCTTAATTATGTGAGACGCCTGCAGCATAGTAAAAATCATGTTAAAAAAGCTTCAAAATCCTGAGGGGTATTAACGCAACTTGTTTATTTTAGAATAAAATATTAATAAAAAACTAAAAAAAACTGATGTGCTAAATATAATTGCAAAATTTGTATTAGTATGGAAATAATCTACCATACAAATCAATTTAGAAGGTTATATGAATTTCAAAAGTTATAGAAAGTAAAACTTTTAGTGACTTAGAACTGATTTGACATACTCCCTTTTTAGTTATGGTTTTGTTTAACTTTTTTTAAACGAAACTTCTGGTTCAGCCTTTCTTTTGCATGTACGGATGAATGACCGAACCAACGTTTATAACCGAACCGAACTCGAAAAAGAAAACTTTTGTTATTGAATGTATGGATTATAATTTTTATTTTATATATTAAGTAATATAAAGAGAACATCTAACCAAAAGGGCACATACTAAAGTCATATTACCATGTATGACTTGGCAAAGAATGCTCTCGCCAGGATAGGCTGTACCTTGAAAATAACCACAGACTAAATTAATTTGCCACATACTAGAACGTATTAATCTTGCAACATCCTACTAGGGAATGGGATAAAAATGTGGACCAACCAAGCAAGTGGTTTTATAAAATGAGTATATCGTTTAAACTTAAAGTAGGCAAAAGCTAAACATAGCTACGTATGTACACAATAGGCATGTATAAACTGAGCTAGCGAGCCGAGCATGATAACAGGTTGAAAGTTGGCTTCATCAATGAGTAATAGCTAACTTTTTTTTCTAATATAAGAAATACTTATTCCCTGGAACAACTGTGTATTCATAAACTACTACAACTAATATTTAATAAAGACAACAAAAAAATAGCGTACCCTTAAGCACGATTACACAAATAAAGTGCATAATGATTTCTAAAACAAATGCTGACACCCGAAAGAAGAATCCAAAAGGTGAATACCGTTGTGGGGCAGCTGAGCCAGCTATCACAATCAACTGTAAACAGTTCATATGAATACAACAGTGCAACTACCAGAAGCGAAACAACAACCGCCTGTGTTTCACAAAATAGTTTCATATTATACATATCTTTTATAAACATGAATAACAATAATAACAACAATTTAAGACCAACTAACTTGAAATCTACCAGTGTTCCATCAGACTCCGAGTATCACAACTTATACCCATTACACTCGGTCCCTCTATGCCTTTTCCATCTAAACTCAAATCAACCTAAAAACAATTAATTCTGGATTTAATGATATGCTTAAAAAATATATGAACAATAATTAAAATATACTAAAAGTTAAAAATATGAAGGAAACTATTTTTATAGAAAGTTAATACGGCTAAATGGTAAAATTAACTTCATTATTCACCCAGTCACATTATACTGTGGATCAAATTTAATTGATCAATCCATTTTTCTAATATATTAACTATAATGAGGAATAAAGTATATACTAATTGTGACTTTGGTTAGTTTGGTTGTTTAGATGTTGATTTGCTCCAACCTGGGATTGAGTATCTCTTCGGAACACCGCACTTAGTTGCAAACAAATTAATACAACTGTTAACTGAGGTCTTCTACTAACAATTTATTATAATTTTTTACCTCATAATAAGCAAATACAACAGCCAATCCACCTCTATTGCGCACCTTGAGTGTGTTAAATCCCAGGTTTCTATAAGCAAACTTTGGCAAGTTTGTTGTATACAAAAAGACAAGTTTGCCCATGCAACCATTTTTTTTTTAACTTCTTTTATGACGTTAACTATATTTTTACTTCACTGAATTAGTTTCAAACACACATATAATCATGAACATCAATGGATGCTGTCTATTTGTAAGTAACTTACTAACATTTGACTCACTATTATCATCAATCTCTAAAATGTGAACAAAAAAGTTGTTCTACACATTAATAAATCTATACCATGTAAATCATAATAAACAAACCTAGAATTTGATCAGTAGATTAAGGCTCATACCTTATCGAGTTTCTTAGTCTCGAATGTCAAGCACGAATCTTTGTTGCTGTGAATAGATCTGGATTAAATTGAAAGAACACGATTTAGGGCTCAACGGTTTTGAGAGCATCAAGCGATTCAGGGTTGGTCGTCATTAGGAATGGAGTTGTTGATGGTGGAAGATCTCCGATTCAGGCAATAGAGATACATGGTTAGGGATGTAAAGATTAACCGTGGGTGCATCTATCTTGTACATCTTCTTCACCACTTCTTCATCACGACCAAGACAATGAAATAATATATTATTATTTGTCAACTTCTTCACATCATCACGCTGAGTAGCCAACGATTTTATTACTCGAATGTAAGTCAAAATCCAAAGTCTTTCGGGTTATGTATTCGAATACTAAAATACCTACGTTCCACTGCCAAATGGCTGCATAAAAGGTCAATTCAGTTGCCTAGCATAAAAGTTCAAATTTCAATTGCCAAATGCATATTAATGTTCTCACCATATTAAATAAATATATGCAGATGAAAGCTGAGTTGCAGTCTGTACAAATAAGAAAGTGAAAATAATACAATTGAAACATTGTCGTAACATCAAAACTAATCAAACCAAACCACTAAACTATAAGAAGTTAAATGAAATGTAAGCATTTCACTCACAACAATCAAACAATATGTATTAATGATTACAGTTCTCAAAATTATAACATAGCCACCGTATTTCTAATTCTAATAAGTAACTGCAAAAGATGACACTATCTTGGAAGCTCATGGACGCATGGTTTCAACTAAAATCATGGAATTGGTTTCTTTGAAAAATATATCTCTATTGTAGTTAATATTGGTTTGGTTTGTTTTTCAGCTTTGACCTCACTTGTGAAACACACATAAAATCATACCTTTCACCCGTTGCTCATAAGAAACTTTATCACGTTCAAAAGAGCCGCAACCTCACCATTCATTGGATCCGAAGCATTTGGATACAACAAAATCTAAATCACATGTACTAAAAAAATCACTTGTAATATATCTCATTTTATGAACGAAAGACTAACAACAAAATATGAAATTTATCAACTAAACATGAAATAATTCGGAAATTAAATTAATACTCACATGAGTAACCATGAAACCAGAAGCTTCAATTTTTTTTTGAATTGGGTGTAAAATCAATTGAATCAGCCGACTTAACATAATCAAAACCCATAAAAACTATAGCTTTAATGAAATCGAAGTCAATGTTTTCGTGACATACGATTTGAAATTGGAATTTGCATACGATTTGAAACGTAAATAATTGGATTTGAAATCTAAATATTTTTATAGGATTGAAATCCAAAAATATTCTTAATTTGTTCGTTTGACAAATGAATAGGAATCAAAGAGTTTTCTTTTTTTTTTTTCTTAACAATGATAACGACGAAAACATTTTAGTTTTTTTAGATTTTTTGATTTTTATTTATATTTTTAGTTTTGATTTTTTTTAATATATTTTATGGATTTTCTATTAAGATCCAAAACCCCTCAAAAAAATATTCAAAAATAATAATAAAAAATTTATAACTCAAAATATAAATTAAAAACAAAAAAAGTAAAAAAAAAAACTAAAATGTTTATTCGTTGTCCTCGTTAAAAAAAACTCGAGATAAGATTCCAATTAATTTCCTTGAATTCCACTAAATTTTGGAAAGATTTGAAATCTCTGTATTTAAAGGAATTTGAAGGAATTGAATTCCAATTCCAATTCTAATTCTTTGAACCGAACACACCAAAATGGAATTAAGATTCCAATTCTAACGAAACGAACACGCCATGTCATGGGATTTTAATTCCAATTCCTTTAAATTTCCCCGAATTCTGTGAAACGAACACGCCCTTAGGGTTTTAAGATTGAAGGAAGGAGATGAAAAAGGACGATGGTTTCTCCTTTGTAGGTATGGTATCCGTATTTGAGATATTATGACCCGTGTAAAGATTAAAAAAATCAACCGGTTAAATCAATGAGAGAGTTTCATTCAGGTGTCAAGGAAACTAATAGCTCTCGAAAGGGTGGAGAGCGATGTGAGAGTGACACCTAAGATTTTATGGTAGGCATGCGACATCCCACATCGGTTGGGAATGAGAACTAAGCATTCTTTATAAGGAGGTGGATACCTTCCCCATCATAACGCGTTTTGGGCGCTTAATGGTAGTGGATGAGAGGAGAATTCCACAGTTAAGTGTACTCAGGTGGGAGTAGTAGAGGATGAGTGAACACCTGGGCAAACAAAAGCAAATCCGTGAGGCGATGGTGGTACATCCCGACCAAAGCGGGCAATATTATAGTACGGTGGTAGCTGGGCTGTTACAAAGTAATTATATAGATAGTTAGATTATACTTTCGTATTAAAAAGTCGAGTGTTAACATTACTGCTTCATTTACAGGATTTTCAAACAAAAGCAGTGGAAATAAAATACTACATTATACTAAATTTAGTCGGAATACCTAAATGGTCTAACATAAACAAATATCTAGTTGCATCTAAGGTTTCACTAAACAATAACCAGGTTATCTAAAGCCACCTTCAATCATGTCAAGGGGACCATCTTTTCTTGAAACCAAACGTAACTACTTTTCCCATCTCTACCATATTATATTAACTCATATTTCCTAACTTCAAACATGCTTAAAAGAATCTCACTACTACAAAAACTTTATTGACACCGGTCATAAGAATATTTTACAACGGTATAAAGGTCAACCGTTTAATAAGATGTGATCCATCATTTTAAAAAGAACAATTTTCTAAACTCGTTGTAACAAGAAGAAACTAGCGTTGTTTATTGTATTTATTGAAAAGTAGCGTTGTTTATTGATATCTAGCGTTGTTTAAAATGTTGAGGTTTCCTTCACAACTGAAAACCGTTGTAAATAAGAAGAAAAGTAGTGTTGTTTGTTGTACTTATTGAAAAGTAGCGTTGTTTAAAGTTTTGAGGCTCCCTCCCGGCGTTGTAGATAAGAAGAAAACTAGTGTTATTTATTGAACTTATTGTAGAGTAGCGTTGCTTAAAGTTTTGATGTTCCCTCACACCCAGGGACGAAGCTTCCTTAGGTCCGGGGGTGCCCCCCTGTTTTTTTGCACGGTAGTGTAAATTGATCGTTTTTTCGACTGAAATTTGTATATGTAGTGTAATTTATCCGTTTTATACCGAAAATTTGAGGCCGCCCCCTAGTTTATGATTTTTACAATATATATTGAGTCCGGACCCCCGACGAACTCGCCCAAACTTCGCCACTACTCACACCATTGAAAACCATTGTAAATAAGAGAAAAATAGTGTTGTATATTGATATTATTGTAAGCAGCGTTGTTTATTGAAAAATTAAGTTTTTTAATATTTTGAGGTTCCCACCCACCAACGTACAGTGCTTTCATTTCCCTCATTTTAAAAATTTTGTAAATTTTATCTTCCCTCTTTAATCTTTAATTATGGTTTTCTTAAATACTCTTTCTCTCTCTCTCTCTCTCTCTCTCTCTCTCTCTCTCCACTCTTCAAATTTAATCTGCGTTTATCGAAATTTATTTAAAATGAGGTATACTTGGTTGATTGTGTTTATAATATTAGTTAGGGTTTATGAGGCTTGATTTTGTTGTTAAAGTTGTAGATCTCAGTTTACATTATGTAGATTAGTAAGGATTTGTTTATTTTGTGCTTATGTTTACCGTTCGGAAGATTGCATTTTTATAGGGTCATCGTTATGATGAGCATGTTGATAGCTTGATGTCATTGATTTAGTTATGTAGTTACATATCCATTCCGTGATTGCCTTCTTTCTCTAAACATAAATTTCCTAATTAAAGGTAGTAGTTTTTACTGCAATAATTCACCATAGGTATGTACCTCATTCTTTTTCTTTTCGAAGTTTTATTTGTTTGAATAATTATTACATACATTAATTTACAAGTTTCTTCTCACTCACACTGTAACACCTCGGCTTAAGCGGAATACGCCCGGGTGTAACGTACAGATCACTCATAGCTCGTAACACTATTAAAGCGGTAATAATTATATCATTTCATTTCATAACGTAACAAGTACACAATTATTCATTATTAAAAATAAAAAAAGGAACACTTCATCAAACAAATAATAAGTTCTTTATTCAAATATCCTAAGGTATACTAATGATCTTCATCCTTAGCATGCCATCGATTCAACATGTAGCACATTGAAAATAATATATTTGTCAACAATTAAGTTGGTGAGTTTTCATAAGTTTATGAGTATACATATATATGAAAGGCACGATTCAACATTCATAATGTAATAAATATTCAAGCGTAAAGTAAATGAAATCAATTAATGTCGTCCCCCCGTTCATTTAGCCGAGACCGTAGTAATAGGGGAAATGAGAACCACCTTACGAACAACCGAAGTCGTATCGTTAGACGGCGTAAGTATGTCCCGTCGGACCCTCCCACTATGTGTATATGTATGCGTTTGCGTAACTTCCACCATAAGAATAGTAAACACGTTGCAAGCAAGTTCACGTATAATCATAAACAATATACAAGAATAATATTAACATGTACGCTAATTGTGAATCGGTTTATAAATAAGCACATAACTAATGAGATAAAACTTGTTACATGCTACACCCCAAAAATATTAAAAACGTTAAAATGGGGTTAAGAATAACTCACTTGGAATAGGGAATACGGTAACGAGGAGATGGTAACGATTAAAGCAACTAGATGGTTCCGCGAGAAGTACCGATGATTTTTCCTAATTAGTAAGGCGTAAACGAAATAAATACTTAACCGATATACGCAAGCAAGACACAAGGAAATGGGTTTATAACAGATTTGGGAAAACGTTAAAGGGTTTATTATATTTTATAGAATATTTGATAAAAGTGAAATAATATTTCATTAGTTTAATTATTAAAGTAATAGAAAAAATCATATTTGTTTATTAAATGAAACTATAAGGTTTAACTATTTAAAATATACTTACCGAATTATATATATATATGTATATGTATGTATATATGAAAATATTTTAAGGATGTCTATTTTATGAGTTTAACGAGATTCGGTTTAGTTAAACGAGTGTAAACATTATTTATTTTAATATAGTAAAGTAGTTGATAATTAAAAAGGTTTAAAAACAATTAATATTAAAAATATCAGCAAAAACCGGGCCTGGGGGAATCGAACACGCGCCCCAGGCCGGTTCAAGGTGTTTATCCACATGTATTGACCATCTGGACCAGCCTCTATTTTGTTTAGAACATAAGAACTGATATTTAAATATGATAGTTCTGGTTCTCCCCAAATTCATTATAAACCCTAAATCGAATTGATCTCAATGGAGGATTATATACCCTCTGTCGATTAAAATTGACATAGGGGTTTTATTAGACTCATAAATCCGAACCCAATCCATATATTAATTACCTAATATGATGAAAGATTGAAGGAGAACCAAAAACTAGGGTTTCGGCCAAAACGCGATATCAAACGAGACTTAGAACAGCTTCTTAGATGCAATTGTCTTAGGGTTTTGCTTCGTGATAGTGAGGTGATGGTGTGGAGAAATTTAATTGAGTTTTGGACTCGTATTCATAGGCTAACAAGGTCAAGAACAGCCGCGCTCAAAGAGTTAATGAAATTGATACAATTCGATACAAATCAGCTGTTAATTACGCGTCATACCATAACAAGGTGGAGCATGTATGATAAGGATCAAGCGAATTAATCAAATTCCGTGATTTCTGGGTCAATTGAATCAAAATAAAATGGAAGGGGGGGGGGGGGTCTGATGTTGCGACGGGAAGAAGGGAAAAAGGAGGGGAAAAATAATGGTTTTGTTATATTGCTAAAAGATCCCTCAAGATTGATTTGGTGATCAATTGTGGTAAACAGTATATTGTAAGGGTTATAAGCGCACATAATGGATACTTTCAACGATTAAAAATATTTTAATACAAATCATGTGTAAATGAAGATAAAACCGAATAACATAATCAATAACTCAACGTTTCATTAAATGCGACGACCCGATTACAAACGGGTAAATAAACGAGTACAAAGACTAAATAGAATTTGACGAATGTCACACACACGATCACTATTCTTTGTATTTGGTGCTATATGTTGTTGTACTGTTGGCTTCAAAGATTGTAAAAATCCTTTTTCAAAACATTTTTGTTTTGCGTGCATGCCAACTCCTACTCTATGCCTCTTCCCTGTTAATCTTCCATGTTCTCCAGAGTGCAGCCAACTTCACTTTACAAAGAATCCTCTTTTATCCCATCTCTCTCACCTCAACAATGATGAAGTCGAGCCATAGTTTGATGACAGCGAAGACGATGACAAGGTTGAAGCATCGTACCTCTCACTGGTATGTCTTTCTTCGATCCTTAATTAGTCCTAATTTAGTGTGCAGAAAGAAACACCATAGAAGCGTCTATTTTGAATTTTACTTTTGACGAATGATTTGGGTTTTTTGGATATTGATTTGCATGGGTGGTTTAGTTCAGCTTTTTGGAGCCTTAACCATTTTCAATCTCTTTTCAATGAAAGAATAAAATTGATGATGTTGCAAGAACAAAAAAACTTATAGAATGAAATCCTTTACGTTCTTTATAAACTTCGACTATCACTTTAAAAACTGCTATGGAGATTGAATATATTAAAATACTTTAAAACTGTCGTGCATTGTTGCTTTAGGGCACACAAGATAAATAAATATTAAGAAAGGTTTTATATACGGATGATAGAGTTGCACCAAGGCAAAGCATACTAAATGGTATTATCTTTTGTGGCATCTTACATCTATTAGCTAATGACAATTTCATTATTACCTCCCTAAAGTAAGATAGTAATGGGGATTTGGGCCTCATGACACATAGGCTGCAACTCTACTGGAAGACCAAATGTTGACCCTTCTCAAAACAGGCAGCCACGTTTACCAGTTTACCCCATACCAGCGGTTGTTGTTGTGGAATACGTTATTGCTTGTAGTGTATGCGTTACCATTTGGATTATTTGCTGTAATTTTTGATTGCATATCTCACCTGATTTTGTTCCTTATGCTGGTGGTGTAAATCGAATGAGTTATTTTGATTTTGATATAATGTTGATTTGGTTGTCCCTAATGGTGATAAACTTTATGCCATTGAACTTAAATGCTCCATATAACAATTGTTGGAATATAATTTGCTATTATTTTGGAGGATATGATGATAACTTGATAAGTTCAATGTGTCTAAAGCTAAAGACTGAAGCGACGATAAGCAGCGTACATTCATGTAAGTGGCTTACTTTAAAACTACTGTTATGGTGCCCATTATAAAGCAGCAAACGGGTCAGTTGGGTTTTATTTCTGAGCTTAAAAAACATGTTTTGGACATTTTTAAAAATACAAACGTGTTGATTTGCATTAAGTTTTATTCTTGACCCAAGTGACGACACCCGTTTTAACATGGCTTTTTTATATATTGGTGATCAGGGTATGTTAAGGATAGCTGCCTTTATCAATATATTTTTCACATGGGCACAAGTTGAAAACTCTATATACTTCAATTTATAGAAGTATTCCCAAAAATGTTTTATACTATACATGAACTGATAAGCACTGACTCCAGAAACAACAAGGTTACAATCTGTCAATAAAATTTTAACATTCCTTTACTTACTATACATTACAATATACTCTCAATAACTCCTCTCAAAATGACAGCAATATGCATGGCCCGCATCAAAGCAATGGCACAATGCACAATGCTCATAGTGTCCAAAAGATATTCACCAGGAAGACGTTTAACTTTTTTTGCTTTGTCTATGAAGATCATGACAACGTTGAACCGATATTGAAGCATAGATAAAAGCCAATGTGAAAAACAAATAAAAGGATAAAAGACATCCGCCTCAACAAAAACACAACTCTTTTGGCAGTAACAACATTGTAGCAGTAGACTAAATATAATACGCTTTGTGCCACTAAGCAAGGTGCGTCTACATAATATTATGAAGAATGCACTACCTTTTTGTATAGTGCAAAATACGCCTGGTCAGAAATTTTGTAAACTGCAATATTATAAAACAACATTAAATGTGAAACAACCAACTTTGTCATTTTTCATAACCATGATGATCAAAATTGACAAGTTTTGATTGACTATCGATCACCAAGATCTAAGCCGCGGATATGGTTCCACACTCCCCCGCAACGCGGGGAGTCGAAATACTAGTTAATATTTAAAAAAGAGAGTGATATAATGTTTTTGGAGTTATTTGTCACACCCTGACATAGGGCTTAGGCGTGTGACCAATAGTTGATACATGTTTTGTAAATATACAAGAGTTTAGTGGAAGTCTTTAATTTATAATAAAATATTAATATACTTTTGAAATAACAATTTAATTAAAAACCTTTATTTATAATAATACAATATTTAATTTATTTGGAAAACTTCTCGGATAATAAATACCCGAGTATTTAATTTATAACCCTTGGTTGAATTTTCATAAATCATATTTAAGTATTGTTTATAATATTTTAATGATTTAAAACTGAGCCATCTCTACCTTGCGAGCGTCTATCTTCTTGAATGACTATAATTCCTTTCTACTTGTACTAACATTAACTCCTGAAATGTTAGGAAAACACGTCAGCGATATGCTGGTGAATCGTTAACTCTAAAAACATTTTATAAATATTTCTTTGACTGAAAATATAGTTTTCTTGAACACACTCAGCAGAAACGTCTCTTATTTCTGGGATTGTGCCACTGCCATGCACACACAATTACGGTTCTTCGGGAACTGAGCTCATTGGAGAACTTTTATTATGATCTCTAGTCCGCGGCCACGTAGCCTTGATTAATTATGTTTGGATCGATACACATGTGTACTCGGTTTGAGTTGCTTTTATTTTCTATCTTGTAAAATTAGGGATCACGTAATCCCTTAAATCTTTTTGTTAGAGATCACGTAATCTCATAAATATTTGACTGATTTTGTTTAAGATAAACAACCCGTTTTTCTTGACTAATTAAAAAGGTTTAACGTATTCACATGTGATTGTCTGTTCTGAATGATGTGGTTATCTCGTTTGAAAACCTTTGTGAATGAATGAATGATTGACCTATAATAAAATAGGTTTAAAAATATCTAAATCGTTTCTTAATCCGACTACAGACCTTTAGTCTGGTTTGATAGCTTTAAACCTTGATTAATCATTTGTTTGAATAAAATACTAGATCTGAAATCTTTTTCTTTATTTGCTAATCATGTGCTATGTTTCTTCTTCAAGAAGAAATGTCTATGATATGTTTTCTTCTTCAAGAAGAAACGTCAATTATTAATATCCTTTGTATAATATCTCATGTTTCTTAATAATGAAGAAATAATATACTAACTATATCCTCATGTATATAAAATTCCATTTTTCTTATTTTTTTTAAAGAAACATTATTTTAACTTAACATTTGTATTTATAATTCTTGATCAAGGTTTAGGCTATACCCCTGACTAGGGTCTAAGCCTTAAAATATAATAAAATAATAACTTAGGCAGAACCCTAACCTTACGCAGGTATACGGAGTTTAAATGCCTAAACTTGTACGAGCAGCACTTCTAATCTATGTAGTGTACTAAGACTTTAAATGGCGGAACTTCGAAGCTTGGCACGCATTACGAGGTCGTCACGTATTATAAGGTCGGCACGCAAAACGAGGTTCACCGGTCGTCAGGATTTGTAGGCACGAACTTCGAGGTGTCGTCGGTATATGGTACGGTTTACGAAGTGATGATTATCGGATCGAGGCACGGAACCCGAGGTAGAGAGAGAAAGATTCTGAAGAGAGTGTGAGATTTTTGGTGTGAGAGAATGAGTTGTGACCCTCTTACTTTTAGGCTGAAATTGGGTCTCATCACGATACGCGATGGTCCCTCTTACTTGGTTGTCGCGTATCGCTATGACTCACTATAACCAGAGTATGCCACGTGTTGGCATGTGGCCTGCCACGTGGGGGACACGAGTCGTGAGTTGTTATACCACGTCATTGCGTATCGCGATGGCTTAAAGTCTTGGGCCGTCGCGTATTGCGACACCGCCCCTTTCTGGGATTTGGTGAGATGCCTATCGCGTTGGATCCTTGGCTATGCCCATCGCGTATCGCGATGGGTTAAGATATCTGAATTTTCATTTTTAACCCCTTTACTTTGATAACTTGTAATCTCTAAGTCTTACTCGCAATGTTCAAATATACTAAGGCGGCTCTCAAGCGGCTCGCGGCGATGCGAGCGTGCGAAGTGCGCCAACAAAGCCCCACATTGCGCCCATCTCCTTCGCCGTCGCCATGGCCATCGCCATCACCATCGTCCTCACCCAAGCCCGCGCGCGTGCGCATCGGGTGCTCTGCACCCTCTGCTAGGACCCACTTGGTTCATGGTAAGCATAAAAGAATATTACTATGGAAACTTTCTTCTTTATAAAGTGCTTCAATTTCTTTACCACTTTCCATGTGTGATGGATTCCATTTTCCTTGTTTATACCCATGTGGAATGCTTCTAATTTCTTCTATCTTTCCATGTGAGATGGATTCTTTGCCCCATTTTCTTTACATGTGATGGATTTCTTTATGGAATGATTTTATTTCCTTAACAAGAAATAATTCTATTTCCTTATTTAAATTTTTATATCTTTGAGTTTATTTTTGATCCTTCAACCTTTCTAAGTTATCAAATTTGAATCGAAATTTTGAGGATGTTACATTATTTAATAGTAAAAGAAGCATAAAGTTAAAGGAAACATACTGCACACCAAGTGTTTGATAAATACCTTAAATGAGGATTATATAGTGTTACACCATGTAAAGGAGATGTTAATGATCAACATTGTCTGTTTTGAACAACGTTAAACAAAAATTTCTTTCTAATCCAATACAATATGACTAATTGAGTCACATAAAGTAACTTTCACATAAACTAAGTTGTGTTATAAACAAACTGGAATTTATTATGTGCTGTAACGTTCACATATTATGTTCCTTCACAATGTACCTTTAAACTCGTTTAATGTTTGTTTCATATATAAAGTATAATGCACCCTATTGTTTGATAGAATGTTTGAACCAAAACCTATTTTAATAAAGTTGCAGTCTCATGTAAACAACTAAGTGATCCATTTTAACATATATTATAGAGTTGCTTTCCTTTTTTTGATGGATATTCTAATCTACTTAGCATTTGTGGAATTTATCTATGTTGTTTTTATCTTTAGCTGGATCGAAAATGGATGCAGTGTTACCGGAGGAATGGAAGGAAACATGGTTTCTTGCTCAAACTGTTGAAGAATATGCATATGTGATTTTGAAGACTTTAAAGATGTTATCCGCGAAACATTTTTAACAACTGCAGAGAAATAGAAATAACATTGTATATATATTTGTTTAGATTTTATTTATAGGTTAGACCAATTTTATATAAATGTAAGATGATTTATGTATATAAATTGGATTTTGGGTTTTTGGTTACCACAATGTGTTGGTTGCTGCAAACATCATTTAATTAAAAAAAAGCCAAATGTGTAGCGGAGTTGTTTTTAATATCAAAGAAGCGTTGTTTTATAATATTATTTACAATGTTTTTTTCAATATTTTTTTACTACAAAAAATGTTGTTTTTTTGGTATTGAAGCGCTGTTTTTTAATACCTTTTTACAACGGTTTTTTAAAGCGTTGTTTTTTGTGTATCATTTTACACGGGTTTTTGAAGCGTTGTTTTTAGATACCATTTTACAAGGGTTTGTAAACCATTATAAATACATTTTGCAACGCGACATTTAAAATGTTTTTGAAACCGTTGTGTAAACCCCATTTAACCGTTTTAAAATAACTTTTTCTATACTAGTGTAATATGTAGTGATAAGGTGGCATAAGTCTGAAAAATCAATAATTAATCATTAACACACACGTAAACACATCAAGTGAATCATCCATTTAACAAGAAGGTATTGGCATAAATAATGTATTTAAATGGGGTAATTATTTTAGTTAGCAGTAAAAACTCTCAGAATCGTTACTTTGTTTGGAATGGTTACTCTACATCACATTTTATCTGAATACACAGATGATACAATTATTAGTTATTTTTTAGTTCCATACCCAACGGTAGGAGTAAACCCTACGTCTAATCTCGTAGGTCCTTAATTGGAACTACTGGTAGAGCGTGGTCAACGCCCCTCATCAAGTAGTAGTACTTGCGCACAGTGATGAAACCGGAACACTTGACGTCACAATATGAACATTTTTATATTGTAACTAAACTTATAAAAATACATATCGTTAGCTAACAATCTTATTTTTTATCAATGCATAGTTTGAATTAGTTTTACCGTAATATCCCAACTAATTAAGTACATTTTAAAGATTATTCTTTTATTATACATTTTATTAAAAGAATTAGGAAACTTAAGAACAAATCAAATTAAGTTAATAAAACCCAATGTAAATAATTAAATCTAATTAATAATGCAAGAGTTAAAGTAAAAAAAATAAAATTAATAAGCAAGTGGTTAACTTATCTGATTTCTAAAAGAAATAAAATTAAATAACGATGACATGTCCAATCACTTATGGGTAGGTAATAGGTTAAGTGATTAGGTAATAGGTATTAAATAGGTATATTGAGTGGTAAAAACTAAAAAACATTTCTTTATTTTATTCTTCTTCTTCTTCTTTTCCAAATGGACTAACCAGATTTTTAAGTTCACATCCGATCATCGTAAAAAAATTCTTAATGTTTTCTTCATTGTTCTGCACTAACTTCTATTACTCCGCCTAACTACATAGTTTAAGGGTCAAACAACTAAAAACACGTCGATCTCTGCTACCCTGAAAATACCAATTCCGGCTGGCCAGAGGGTCAACGAACCCTCCTGACCCCCCTGTGAATCTGTCCCTGCTTGTCCTTGTAGAGCCTAATTGTTGGAAATTATGGACCGACCCCATTACTTTAACGCGACCAACCGAGATATGACCTGTAAGAGTTTCACATTGGGCAACGAACAATAAACTCGTTTAACTTGCTTAAACGACAACTACGAGCAATTAACGAATAGAATTACATCTATCTAATTATCTAGTATAATTATATAAATCTAATTATGACAGATTATTATTAATAATAGTTATAAATAATATAATTTATTTACTTATTAAATAAACTGGTTCAGACCTTTAAACACGAAGCAGATCCAGCCGGGTTCAAGGCCCGTTTATTGTTTTACAAGTATTATATATTATGATATTTTAATCATAAAAGATGGTAACCTAATGTAACATCGTGAAAGTTTCGGGTTTAAAATACCAAGTTTGAAAGATAAAGGACCAAAAATGACAAATTCTAAACTCAAGGACTTAAAATGAAAATTCTGATTTTCTGTCCCATAGCGATACGCGACGGGACAAGTGAAAAGCCCATCGCTTATCGCGAAGGGCTTAGTCAAAAATCAAGAAGATAGGTCAACGACGATACGCGATCGCCAAAGTACCTACGTCATCACGTATCGCGATGACGTGGTTTGACAGGCCAAGACACGTGTTGCCACGTGTCATACGGTGGAACTATGTGTCGCCACGTGGCATCGCATCTGCCACGTGGCAGGTCTAGTGGTGTTTGTGACATGCTACGTCGCGATACGCGACGAGTGACCAAGGGGCCATCGCGTATCGCGATGGGCCTCCTGAAATTATCTATAAATAGCAAGCTCGGGTGTATTCATTTCTCACATCCAAATTCACCTACCTCTCTCTCTAACTTCTCTCTAGACCCTTGGAAAGTATACCCTTAATCACCTCATAAAACGTGTCCAAATTCCTCGATTCTTGTACCCTTTTCCTCGATATTCCTGCCACATATCGACGGCGTTCCAACAAAGAAGTGTTGCAATCCCGACATCCCGCCTCATGAAGCGTGCCGACGTGGGAAGGAGTGTTGGTGCCTTGTTTTTCATGCAAAGGAGAAAGTGTCGAAATGAAGGTGTTTGATCAAGAATATAAAGAAGACGAAGTGGTGTTGGAGTGCTGCTCGTTTGTGTAGGGTTTTCATAAGCCAACCAAGGTAGGCATGATAACCGAATAATATTGAAAAGGCTTAAAACCCTAAGTCGAGGATATACTCGATACCTCGATAAATAAAAGAAAAGATAACAAAGAAAAGTAAAGATATATATATATATATATATATATATATATATATATATATATATCAATGTGATTATATAATTCTTTGTTATAGATTATTATTAAAGTAAATATGAATATTCTTAAACAATAAAGAAAAGAAAAGAATACGTTTCTTAGAGAAGAATAAACGTAGGATTTTAAAGAAAATAAGATTTAACTAAAAATTATCTTATAAAAGAAAAAGGAAAGGAAAAGAAAATAAGTTAAAAGAAAAACTTTTAATTTATAAAAGAGAAGAAAGAAAGAATGTTTTTAAACAAAGGTTTTAAAGTAAAGAAAATATAATCAAGGTAAAGATTATAAAAAGACTAAAGGTCTTAAGCCGGATTGTATATCTGACTAACAAAAAGTTATACTCGTACTATAGGTGCGAGATAGCAAGGGAAAGACCATTGGACAGTGTATTGAAGCTGATCCAAATCGAAAAGGTGAATACGCCGCAAACTTTACAATTTTTTTTTAAAACGAGTCAAATGAATTAAATGAAAAGGTTTACATGGGACTACGTGTCTCTAAAACGTTATAAACAAAAGTAAAAGCGCTAGCCCTCATGCTGTCGTGCACGTTTTCCTGGATCCTTACATATGTGGTATACGCGGTGGGCACACCGCACCGCACCTGGTCATATGATGCTTTCCTACGGGGAGCATGACCATGTGTATACGAATGGTACTTAACTAAGTCGAATGTTGCGGTGTTTGCTGGGATATTTAGTGTAAAGACTTGAGTTAATAATTGTGTTGTTTTAATGCTTGACTATTCCTAAGCCACTATGGGCCGAGCATAACTATGTTCGAGTGGTAATCAAGTAAAAGAAAATATTTTAGCGTCAGCATATTCACCAGCATGTGTAGTTGACGTATTTTCTAAACATTTTGCAGGTAATCAACAATAGAAGCTTGGGATGACGAAGTGCATAAGATATCCGATGGCTCGGGTCTTTTTGTTAAAACTATAACTTATAAATGGTGGTTTTGTAAATAACAAGTAATCTTTCTTAAAACATTGAACATGAACTTTTTATCCCGCCTTTTTGTTAATGTAAATATTATATTTTAAATCCACATGTTTTAAAGACTTCCGCTTTTAATACGTAACTATGATTTATTTACAAATGTGGTACCAACATAAGCGTCGCACGCCTAGGCTGTGGTCTGGGGTGTGACAAGTGTTGGTATCAGAGCCATCGATCTTTGCAAATTAGGTATTAAAAGATAATACCTAAGCTTCGATCCTAGTATAAGAAAAATATTTTATTACTTATTTAAATTTAAATAGGGATAAGATAGGCTGGTAAACCTTTTCTTTCCCTCCTCAATCTAAACCACCCAATCTATAGATGTCATTCAAGAAGATCATGGATGGATTTAAGCGAGACGCACGAAGAGCTGGAATCCCTGAACCCCTACCAAAATATAAAATGAGTGAGGATTACTATGAGTCTTTCTTCAACCAAGACCAATTCATTGACCGAACCAAACCAATATACTTTCCTGGAACCGAGCAATGTCCGATCAACTTACCCGATAGTCCACCAATGCAAAGGAATGATCCTCCAAGACATTCAAGCTACCACCCGTCAAGCATACTGATGTACCACCCATCCGAGATCCAAACATATCACCCTTTCGAGATTCCGACGTACCAACCATCCGAATTTCCAACATATCAACCGCCAAATCCTCATCCATCGTACGCCTTCCTCTCCAATAAACAAATCAAGGAGGAGCCTATGTCCGACTCATCCGACTGGATGCAATGCCACTCTGACCAACGTAGATGGCACACCGGAACATCTGATTTTGACTCTGTTGATTCCCACCAAAACAACTATGAAGGACCCTCCCGAAAGCCAAGATTGAGGGTCATGATGCCGTATGAGAGTTTCCGTATGCACCCGATAGTGAAAGAGACTGCCCAATTGAAGGAGGAGGAGGATCCTGAAGAAGAGGAAGACCCGGAGGAAGAAGAGGACCCTGAGGAGGAAAACCCCAATGAGGTGACAACACCAATGGAAGAACCGTCCGACTATGACTGCCCGCCTGGAAAAGGATGTGTGCAACCACTCTTCCACAAGAACTTGAGTTATGGCTCCGTTGATCCCTATGTGCAATACCTCGAAGAACTCAAGAACAAAGCATCATCAAGTTTCCCACCATACCAAAGGACGATCCCGTCAATTAAAGAGCAAGAAAATGATATCCGCGAGAAAATTTAAGCGACCGAAGCTTTCTTCAACTTCCTATCTGACGTGACATCATCGCCGCCCAAACCCAGAGAACCACTATAGTCATGATGGGGTACCTCGATCTGCCACCTCAATATTGATATCCAAACGAGATTTCGCAATCGCAGAAAGAACATCTCGACAGGGCGTTGCACAAAACTGATGATTTGAGGAAGAAGGTAGCCATTGATGAAGTTAAAAAGAAAAAGATAGGAGAAAGGCTTCTTCGAAAGTGTAACAAATTGACAAAGATGGTGAAGAATTACCTGAAAGACTGAAGAAAATCGAACAGGGTTGTTTGTAATGTTTGTGAAAAATGTGTTATAATCATGTGTGTTATTAAGGAAGTTGAACCGTCCCAGTAATAAGGATAGGTATATATATATATATAAGTGTGTGTTGTAATATATATATATATATATATATATATATATATTTATATATCAATTATGATATTTATATATATACATGTTTATGAAATAAATAAAAGGTGTATTTTAAGAAAAGTATATCATTTAAATTTCAGTTAAAAAGAAAAAGTTGAAAGGAAAAGAAAATGTCAATTCAAAGTAATAATGCTAAAGCTTCTCGAAAAGAAGCCGATAAGAGAAAAGAAAAAGAGATAGAACAAGAGAAAGAAAAACAAGAGAAAATACCCGAAAAATATATGAAACAAATTCTTTAAATGATCAAAGAAGCCTTTAGGGCTGAATCACAAGCTAGATCTCAATCTAGGCAATCAAAACAATCCCAATTTGTTGAACCCTCTCGTAAGTCCGTCAAATCTCATCCGAAACCGTCTCATTTTGAATAGAGTGTTCACGAATCAAATGCTGATGGTGATGTGAAACAAAAGTTTAAAAAAATGAAAATCAATAGTTGTTCCTTTAAAGACTTCAAGTATTTGTGACCGAAGGAGTTCTATGGCGACAAAGGCGCCATTACAACCGTAAGATGGCTCGAGAAAATGGAGTCGATCGTAATTATAAGCAAGTGCTCCGATCAGGAAAAGATACAATACTCTGCCTAAATGTTCAAGGGAGAAGCGTTAGAATGGTGGAATACGCTGATTTTGAGCAAAGGTCGACAAGTGTTATACAACTTATCGTGGGAAGAATTCAAGGAGATGATGATGGCAAAATTTTGTCCAATGCATGAAACCGACCAAATCCAAACTAAATTTCTTAATAATAAGGTCGTAGGAACTAACCTCCACGAATATAATACCAAATTTCACGAGTACTGCCGACTCGTTCCCCAGCTGGTTAACCCTGAGTCCAGCAAAGTAACCCGATACATTTGGGGACTACCGCGGGAAATCCGTGACATGGTGAGGTCATACCTCCCACAAACTGCCGACACCGCGATGGAGTTAGCTGTCTATCTAATGGGCAGCTTTGTCCACAACAAGGAGGAAGATAAGAAAACTGTACCAACTCATGACAACAAGAGAATTGGAGGAAGCGCCCGATTCAAGGGCAAAAGCGTAAACCAACACCGAACTGGACTCAATTCAAATTCTACGCAATGCAAGACATGCAAAAAGTACCACAAGGGTCAATGCCGTTTTCCACGTCTTCAACCACAATCGTTTGTGATTCATGTCACCAACCCGGCCATGCCACTGCTAATTGCTGGAAAAAGACGATGACTTGCTTCAATTGCAAGGTGATGGGACACTTAAGCTTTGAGTGCCTAAAGAACAAACCTGCGACTGGTGGTGCGGGTGGAAGTGGTCAAGCCAAGAAAAATAATGCAAGGGTCTTCATGCTCGATGCACGAAAATCGGCCGATATACCGGAAACCATTACCGGTACGTTCTAAGTTAACGATACATATGCTAGAGTTTTATTCGATTCGGGTGCCAATTGAGTTTTGTAGATTATAGCTTTTGTAGTCTATTAAACGAACCCTTAACAAAACTAAATAAAACTCTAAGCGTCGAGACCGCTAGTGGTGAAAACGTCAAAATCTCCGAAGCTCTAGAAAACGGAAAAATCTTGTTAGCTGGTTATACCCTACCGATTAAATTGCTACCAATGAGTCTTTTTGGTTTTGACATTGAACTTGGTATGGATTGATTATCTAATAACCATGCTCTTATCATTTGCAATAGCAAAACTGTTGAACTTCGAGCCCCTGATAAACGAACCATTCGAATTGAAGGGGACAAAGACGCTGGCCAAGTTAGCATAATTTCCATGATTAGGGCTAACAAATGTTTGAATCAAGGATGCTTAGCATTCATGGCCTATGTCACCGAAGAATCCAAACCAAAGGAGATAAAGGGCGTACCTATTGTCTCCGACTTTGCTAACGTTTTTCCCAACGTACTTCCTGGAATCCCTCCGGATCATGAAGTAGAGTTTAGGATCGATCTTTTGCCTGGTACAGCTCCAATTGCCAAAGCTCCGTATCGTTTAGCGCCAACTGAGATGAAGGAATTAAAGAAACAACTTGACGAACTGCTTGAGAAAGGTTTCATCCGACCAAGTTCATCACCGTGGGGAGCGCCAATCTTATTTGTCAAGAAGAAAGACGGATCAATGCGCATGTGTATCGACTACCGAGCTCTAAACAAAGTTACCATCAAGAATATATATCCACTCCCTTGAATTGACGATCTGTTCGACCAACTCCAAGGTGCGAGCTATTTCTCAAAAATCGACCTTCGTTCTGGTTACCATCAGCTTAAAGTCCAATCCGAGGATATCCCGAAAACCGCGTTCCGAACGAGGTATGGACATTATGAGTTCACAGTTATGCCGTTTGTTCTCACTAATGCACCAACAGCGTTTATGGACATGATGAATCGAAACCGTAAGCCTTACTTGGATAAATTTGTTATCGTATTCTTCGACGACATACTTATTTATTCTAAGTCTAAGGTTGATCATGAAACTCACCTCCAAACATTACTTGCAATACTAAGAACCGAGAAGTTGTACGCCAAGTTCTCGAAATGCAAGTTCTGGTTGCACGAAGTGCAATTTCTTGGTCACATCATAAACGTTGATGGTATTCAAGTGGACCCCGCTAATATTGAAGCTATCTCTAAGTGGGAGGTTCCAAAGTCGCCAACCGAGATCTGAAGTTTCTTAGGTTTGGTCGGCTACTATCGTAGGTTCATCGAAAACTTTTCTCGTGTAGCCGTTCCCCTAACTTCTTTGACACGCAAAAATATCAAGCATGAATGGGGGACTAAACAACAAGAGGCGTTCGATATACTTAAACAAAAGCTTACCCAAGCACTTATACTGTCCTTGCCAGAAGGTACTACGGACTTTGTTGTCTTTAGTGACACATCTCACTCCAGTTTGGGATGCGTACTGATGCAACGAAATAAAGTGATCGCTTATGCCTCTCGTCAACTCTAGGTGCACGAAAAGAACTACACAACTCATGATCTAGAGTTAGACGCCATAATCTTGCATTAAAAATATGGAGGCACTATCTCTATGGAGTAAGAATTATCGTGTATACCGATCACAAAAGTTTAAAAAACATATTTGATCAAAAAGAACTTAACATGCGTCAATGACGTTGGACGAAAACTCTGAATAACTACGATTGTGAGATCGTATATCACGAGGGTAAGGCCAACGTTGTGGCCGACGCCTTGAGTCGAAAAGAACATGAAAAGCCAAGAAGAGTCTGAGCATTAAGGTTAGAACTTCAAGTTGATCTCATTAAACAAATAAAATCTGCTCAACTCCAAGCTATCAATGAAAACAAAATCTTTGATGAAAAACGTAACGGCACCATTGACTCGTTAATCAAGGGTGACGATGGATTCTTAGATTCAGAAATAGAATTTGGGTACCGATTGTGGGAGATTTACTTGAAAAGATCATGATCGAAACTCACAAGTCCAAGTACAAGATGCACCCCGGTAGTGACAAAATGTACCAAAATCTCAAACCAAACTACTAGTTGAATGGGATGAAAAAGGACATCGCTTTGCATGTGGCGAAATGTTTAACTTGTTTGAAAGTCAAGGCAGAACACCAAAAGCCATCAAGATTGCTTCAGCAACCCGAACTTCCCGTTTGGAAGTGGGAGTTAATAACCATGGATTTCATAACAAAAATCCTGAAAACGACTCGACAACATAATGCCATTTGGGTTATTGTGAATATATTAACAAAATCTAGTGGAATGGGATGAAAAAGGACGTCGCTTCGAATATGTTAACTCGACAACATATTTCCTTCTATGGAAAGTATATAGAGTGTTACTTCTATGGAGAATATATATAGTATGGGTAATAATAATAGTTCTTTTAATAGATATTATGTGACGTTCCTCTTATGGATATTTACACAAGGTTAAGGCATTAATACGTGTCTTCGGATATGTGAAGGAATGTACGAGAATGTAATGTACGTTGCCTAATTTACTAGAACTCACTCAGCATAGCTGACTTTTAGTATGCACACAGGTGAGTAGAATGAAACGGCTGGCTTGAGAGAGGGACACATGGCATGGACTTAAAAGATTGGCATCGGACGAAGAAGTGATATGATGTTCTACGCTATATGTAAAGACAAGATTTGAAAATAATTGTAATGAATGATTGGTGTTTTATGTTCCGCGAAATGTTTTAATTAACTCTGATTTTTAAGAACTATGTTTATGAGTAAATGCGACATGAAATGTAGGGCACCGGTAACGGGGCCTTACAAGTTGGTATCAGAGCGTAAGTTCGAGAGAATTAAGCATCCTACATGCTTAGACTCGAACATAGAATGGGGTTTAAGTAAGAAAAGAAAGAAGATGTCGGTTCAAGAAAGCCATGTGTCACTCAAGCAAGATAAGTAAAGGTAAGTTGCATGATTAAGTTCATGTAATGATTAGAAATATATGAATGATGTTAGCTTAATTGGTAAAGAAAGAATGTTTGTATGCTAGCTTTATTTCTAGGGATAAGAATGTAGGTTATATGTATAGTTGCATGATTGTGTAAGTAGTAGCAACTAGCACAAGTGAAATCATGAAGGGTAGAATGTAGGACCTGAGGACTGACGTAAAGAGTTAATTACACTTGGCCAATGTCATTAACTACTTACCTTACGAATCATGTGCTAAATAATTCCTTGAGTGACAACGTTTGTGTTTCTTAGAGATAAGATAGATGACTCATACAAATGAATGAGCACAAAAAGGTCATACCAGACGCTATGGTAAGACACGTGTCAACCATACACCTTTTGAAGAAACGTGTGATAGAACGATATACGAAGGCAGTAGGACTCCAACTCAAGAAAGTAATGAAGAAGGGTGCACTTGAGGCTTGTATTCATATACCCTAAGGGAGTTGCTAAATTGTTTCGCACTACAATGCCAACAATGTTTGATGAAGCATCAAAGGCAGCCCGAACTAGAAAGTCCAAATGGGAGCAACATGAAAGAAACGAAGATAAGCCAACTGGAATGAGCCAAGACATGTAGTATTCATGCAATATATAACTCCATACGGGAACTTGCTGGGATCGTTAGTAACGAAACGAATGATGAGAAGGTAGAGATGATCTAGAAGGATAGGTGACTACCAAAGTATCCTAATTTGAATGACATGATACTTTTCCTTCACGGACAAGAGCAACCGCAAGTGTTACGAAGGTGAAACCGGCAGTAACGCAGCAAGAGGATGCAAGAAACCAAGGACAAAAGCTGGAAAGACATGTAAGGAATGAGAGGAAAGTCCTCTAGAACGGAAAATATATAATGGTATTATAAATGTCCTTATGAAGGTCAAGACATTCCCGGAAAGGAAGTCGGTTAAGATAATTGGTTATGATATATCAGATAGCCTGATATGCACCAACAAACAACAATGGATTCATAAGACAAGGTGAGACTTGATTAGTCAATAAAAGGAAGATGTATCAACATGGACTTCATGATCAAGCTACCTTAGATAGCTATAACTCATGAACCCTACGTGTTGATGCAGAGCTGAGAATGAAAGCAGGTTTAAGTGATGACTTAAGGAGTTCTTTGACAAGTTATGCAATGGATGTGCTCAAGAATTGCAAGAAGTGTTCTGTTTTAAGGAATAGACAAAGGGATTTTAAGAAGTAATCCTTAAGGAGAAACTGGAAAGGTTTCCTCTTTGGAATTAATATGTTCTGAACATATTGCAAACTAGTATATTTGCTAAAGGTTGTAATTTGACGTAATGGCCATTCAGTGCTAAGTGTAATGATAGTAAGTGCAATGTTTCTATTTAAAGGATAAGAAACAAGAGCATGCTTGTGGATGTGATATGCACTTACAAAGTCTGGATAAGGAAGCGTATCAATGAGGACTTCATGAACAAGCTACCTAAGAAAGCTAAAACTAATTGACTTCACTCGTTGATTGTAAGACAAAGGATAAAACGGTAAGTCAGGATGCTAAAGAAAGAATGTGAATACAGGAAGTGATAGTTTTACAAGGACTAAGCAGATTTCAAGGACGAAACCTCTTATAAGGTGGGTAGACTTGTAACATCCCAAAATTTCTAAGAGTTATATTTAATATATTATTTAATTACGATGGAAAAGTTTACTTGAGTTAGTAGAAAAATAATAAAATAATAAAGATGGAAGGATAATTAGGCTAATTAGATGTAATTAATTATAGACCAAAAAGGAAAGATGGGCATAAGGTCCATGGGGTTAAGGGAGTATAAATACCCCTTAAAACCCTAATCCTTTCCATTTCATACATATCTACACCATAGCCTACACCATCAAAAACACACACTTCTCCAATTCCCGTTTTTGAGAAAACCACCCACAAAGACACAAAGATTCCCGGAGATCTAACCATCAGATCAGTCTCAATTCCTGTTTTTAACTAAGTATTTGTGGTATATAAATGAATATTTCCACCGATTAGATCTTCGATAAGAGGTCGGGAAGTCCGGGTGTTTTTAGCAAAACCATAGCAGCTCAAAAGTGAAGATTCCGGTGACTGTTCAGCTGTTCCGGAGACTGTAGTGGCGGTTTCTGGCGACGATGAGCTGATGGTTTTGTAGATCGGGGCGAGACGGTTCCTTGGCCGCTTGAATCACTCAAATCGGAGTTCGTTTGATATGGTTTTGGGCTTCTCGAGTGATTTCAGACAAAAATCTCAAATGTACGTTTTTGTTAAAAAGCTTACTTTTCGTGCACAGATTTTCATGAAACTTGGTAGGATGATAGATCGGGTCATGATTATTGATAAAGTAATGAACTTGATAGTAAACGGGTTATTTGGTTCGTTTTGGGTAAAACAAGTAGCGTTCGGTTTGAGAAAAGAACGGGTAAACGAAGTCGGTGTTGCATGAAACTTAGTAGGATAGTAAATCGGACCTTATTATTTAATAAAGTTACAAACTTGATGTTTAAAATGGACTTAACGAATTCATGGTTATAAACGGCTCATAAAAGAAACCCTATATCTAGCCTTTTGAACGTTTTAAGCCATAAAAGTTCAAGCTTTATGGTTGCACGGGTCAAGTTTTGGCCAAAAACGGTTAGGAAAATGTTTATGGGTTAATAACGAACCATAATAAAGTGTTAAGGTCATGAAATATAATAATAATAATAATAATAATAATAATAATAGTGGTAGACGGACCAAAAAGCTTCAGCTCGTTCGATTACAATGCTTCTGTTCGATTACACCTATTGAACTTGATTACACTGTTAGAACACGCATACATTTCGGCTCATTCGAATACATCATTGTATTCAATTACAATGATGTCATTCGCATACAATGTTACGGTTCGAATACTTGGAATGTTTCGAATACAACTCGGATTTCAAATACAAGGCTTATGTTTGAATACACTTAAAGGACTCGAATACAAATATACTCGATTACAAACATATGTTCGATTACATCTATACATTCGATTACATATATAATCGATTACATACATGCATTCGATTACATATATATATTCTAATACACACATGCATTCGATTACATATATATAATCGAACACATACATGCATTCTATTACATATATACACTCAAATACAAACATGCATTCGATTACAATACCTACACTCGCATACATGCATAAGATTGAATACATTATAAAGTTTGCTTACATGTATAAACCCGATTACCTAGAAGACTCGAATACATCATACATACTCGAATACAATAATAAACATTTGGATACATAGGGTGATTCGAATACACTCCCTATACCCGAATACATTAATCACATACAATGTACATATACATTCGAATACATTAGTGTTGAGGGTAAAATTATATTCTAAGTAAAATCTATTCTAATACAAAGTCAAGCTTATGAATGCAAAACTTATAAAGCCATTAGAATAGACTAGACTTAGCCGTTTTGGGCTGAATTATGAATAATGTGATTAGAGAAAGTATTGATACACGTGATTAATATACAGTTATCAGAGCTCAGTTAAAGAAAGGAATAACCGTGGACGGAGAACGTAACAGGGCCCGGGTGAGTTTCTAGCCCCATTCCTTGTTATGTTTTCGGGGCTGTGTGTATACTCGATGTGATAGTTAATACACTTACCTTAAATGGTAAGTGTATGCCATGTATGATTTATATGTTATCTATATATGTCTTGAATGATAATGAAAGCTTGTCGGTACGTGAATGATCTTCGGATATTGCACGTATCGCCAAGGGAAGTGATTAGCTCCTTACATAGATATTAAATAATAACTTATATACAGTGTTCCTTCTACGAATAATATATAGAGTTCCTTCTATGATAATGTATAATGCTCCTTCTATGGATAGCATAGTGTTCCTTTTATGAATAGTGTAGTGTTCCTTATATGGATAGTACAGTGTTCCTTCTATGGATAATATATATAGAGTGTTCTTTCTGTGGAAAGTATATAGAGTGTTCCTTCTGTGGAAAGTATATAGAGTGTTCCTTCTATGAAGAATATATATAGTATGGGTAATAGTAATAGTTCTTTTAATAGATATTACGTGACTTTCCTCTTATAGATATTTACACAAGGTTAAGGCATTAATACGTGTCTTCGGATACGTGAAGGAATGTATGAGAATGTAATGTACGTTGCCTAATTAACTAGAACTCACTCAACATAGCTGATTTTTAGTATGCACGCAGGTGAGTAGAATGAAACGGCTGGCTTGAGAGAGGAACACATGGCATGGACTTAAAAGACTGGCATCGGACGAAGAAGTGATATGATGTTCTACGTTATATTTAAAGACAAGATTTGAAAAGAATTGTAATGAATGATTGATGTTTTATGTTCCGCGAAATGTTTCAATTAACTCTGATTTTTAAGAACTATGTTAATGAGTAAATCGGACATGAAATGTAGGGCACTGGTAATAGGGCCTTACACCCTAACATTCACATATCCTTTATTTAGCAATTAAGATAACATTAACATGCATTAAATAATCATACCTTTACCTTTACCTTTACTGAGCTTGATTGAATGACACATGGCTATCTTGAACTCATATCTTCTTTCCTTTTTTACTTTAATCTCATTCTCTGTTCGAGTCTAAGCATTTAGGATGCTTAATTCTCTTAAACTTTGCTCTGATACCAACTTGTAAGGCCCCGTTACCGGTGCCTTACATTGGACGTTGGATTTACACATAAACACAGTTCTAAATATCAGAGTTAAATAAAACTTTTGTGGAATATTAAAACTTCAAAGAACATTTCAAGTTATTACAAAAACTCGTCTCAATTAACATCTTTTGTCTTTCAAACATCATCATCAATCAAATAAAACGTCACAGGTCTTCGGATTCCAGCTTCTTATTCCTCCACCATGTGTCCTCCTCAAGCTAGCTGTATCATCCTACTCACCTTCGTGCATACTAAAAGTCAGCTACGCTTCTAGTTAATCAAATAACATACAATACTTAAACATACGCATCCGTAGATGCATATTATATACCTAACCTACTTGTCTTACTTTCATACATACATGAGTATATACCTTCTCCCTTCCTTTCATTCTTTCTTTACATACTTTACATGTATTCACACTTTACATACTTATATGTTTTAAAGAGCGTTACACCCTACTGCCTCGAGTATTATTAGGGCTCGGGCCCTTTTCTGCCTCGAATATTATTAGGGACCGGTCCCTTTCTTCCTCGAGTATTATTAGGCTCGGTCCCTTTTCTGCCTCGAATATTATTTGGGTCTGGTCCCTTTTCTGCCTCGAGTATTATCAGGGCTCGGTCCCTTTCTTATGTACCTTGCCATACCTTTATATTTGTTAATAACATACATATATCATCCATACATTGTATATAACATTAATATCTTAATTATAATCCTGACAATACATGCAATATCCGAAGATCGTTCATGTACCGACAAACAATCATTCATATCTTTCACATATACATATATGGCATACACTTACCACATAAGATAAGTGTATTAACTAATCACATCGAGTATGCACACAACCCCTAAAACATAAGAAGGAATGGGGATAGAAACTCACCTGAACTCGGTTACATTCACCGTTTACGGTTATTCCTTTCTTTAGCTGTGCGCGACTAACTGTGTAACAATTACACATATCAATTAACTATCACTACCCATATCGTATTTTTAGTTTATAATAACCCTTGATGAACCGAGGTCCGGGGGCAGCGCCCCTGGAAGCGAGGTTCTAGGGGCGGCAGCCCCTAGCAGAGTCCAAGGGGCAGAGCCCTGGCTGGGGTCGAGCTGCCAGGTCAGCTTGGAAAAATTTTATTACTATTAACTGTCTTAACACATTTTTCATTAGAATTCTAATTTATTATTTTATTTGCTAAGTCATTAAGTTCGGGGGCTTCTTTGTAATTATTCCATTTATCCTAAGTCCAGAGACCTTTCTGTCATTCTTTCAAAGTTTAATTCGTTATCCAGTTCCTTAACGAATGGGGTTCATTCGTTACTTCTTGTCGAATGGACTTTATAACGTATTGAACCTTTATAACGAACTGATCTGTATAACGAATTGAACCTTTATACGAACTAGTATGTATAACGAATTGAACCTTTATACGAATTGATCTGTATAACGAACTGGGGGTTCATTCGTCATTTCTCTGTTAACGAATTACTTAACGAACTCCTTCTAATTCGTTATCTCCTCGTAACGAATGGGCATAACGAATTTCTTGTTAATTCGTTATGTCTCCGTTAATGAACAAGAGTTAGGTCAGAGAATGTCAGAATATTCCCTGACATTCTCTTAACCTCGTACACCTTTTCCGACGCCGTCATCGCCGGAAAACCGGGATATCGCTGGAAAAGAGAGATCTCAGTTATTTTCCTCCGTTTTTCACCGTTTTTCGTCCCGTTCGATCCAGATCTGAGCTAGGGTGACCCCTAAGCTCATCTTTTGATCGGTTTATACCCGATTCCACCCCGATCTCGTGACTTTAACGGCTTAAGGGTGTCGACTCGTCGATTCGCGACTAAATCTAGCGGGTTTGGATCCATACAATATCATACTATCATTACCTCGGGTCGGGATCGATTCTTCTTCTGGGTTTCGGTTTAGAGAAATGGAGAAAGAGAGAAAGAGCTTAAGAGTGTGTGTTGGGTGGTGTATAGAATGGATGAGAATGAATTAATTAATAGTAATTAGGGTATTTATATCATAGGTCATGGGCTTAAGTCCATGGCTTTTCCTTCTTTTCTTATTAACCCAAGTCCATTACTCATATTACTTAACCCAACACAAGCCCGACTCCTAATAACTCATATTTTATTTTATTAACCGAAACGAGAAAACGGGATGTTACATTACCATAACACAATCATAAACCCTAAGACCACTACCTCTCAGCCTTCACTCTCAAAACCGACGAATTTCCCCTCTCCCGTTATCATATTCTTTTAGATTAATCAAGTTCATTCAACACTAGTTGACTTTGGTATTCAAGACCTCTTTGACCACAAATTTATCCTAGTTCCAATCCTCGTTTGGGTAAGTTGTCTTCTGCAATTTCGTTCACTTTTATTCAATAATCAATAACCCTCAATCAATTTATGAGATTGAGGGGATTTACCGGGTCAATTGGACTCCGGCCCATTTAAGGGCAAATTCGTCACAAAGTTGACTTATCGATTTTTTCACTTCTGGTCGGAACTAGCTTTTGACTAGAGGACTTTTATGTTTGTTTTGAGATTTGGAGTTACTAACCACAACCCGACTCCGGAATCACAATTCGGATACTGGTCGTACTAGCTCGCTTATTTACTGAAAATCTCATAACCAGAGTTTTATACATTCGTTTGTTTTGATTCCAGCGGCTATGTTCCCAGTTTTAACTCTATTTTATTTTGTATAAGTTTCAGGTCTGTTTGGATAAGAACACTTGTCGCGTTAAATTTGCTCGTTTATTCTTTCTCTCGATTCACTCGCTTAACCATCAAGGTGAGTGGTCATTCCCCGCATATTTTACTGCTTTTAAAAAAATTTGGGGACTTATGCATACCTACTCATAATTTATATATTATCTATTATACAACTAACAAACTGTGAATAATGACTAATTGCTATTTGCTTAGTTTTTTTACTTTATCGCATTCGGAGAGGTTCATCATAATGACACTATAGTATGATCATACGACTGTCATAATAGCCAGATCCCAATTCGCTAGGAAATAGTCAACAGACACCCGCTATTTTCTCATGGTTTAATTTATTTATCCTCACAATATCAGTTTTGCTCATTTATTTTCATATTATTATTATATCAAAACTGGTGATTTTCTCACTCAACCTCGTGAAGAAAAACTATATTAATTTGTGCACATATGCAGGTTACCATCTGGTTTGAAGCTAATATGAAGAAGCATTTAGAGATACCCTAAGCTAAGTTAATAAAAAGACTTGTGCTTGATTTTATTATTTCAAGATATTTGGTTTATTTGGAATTGTTTTGTAATTTGTTTGAACATGGTGTACTTGATTGAGATTTTGAATATATTAATTAAAATAAATATCGTCATATTTTAAAATGTATGATAGAACCTTGTGAGTTGTACCAACGGTTCACACCCCGACTTCCGCCGTAGGTTGGGGCGTGACAATAATAATAACCTAATAACAAAATCAACTCTCTGCCTCTCTCTCATACACAACAAGAAAAAGGAAACAAACCTTTTTGGTGAATTACCCAACAGCAGCAACCTATAAGACTTCGCCGGACCAAGCCGCCACTACGTCAGCCGTTGTCAAGCTAGTCCGCCGAAAACAACCCTTTTCCGCCGATATTTTCTTACATAAGCCGGCTGCCTCCGTTGCTACCCGTACGCCATCGTCTTTGCTTTTTGTTCTGTTTGTGTACTAGCTTCAGTTCGTTGAACCTCGGTGTGTCAACCGGTTATTCATTAACCGCGGTATAAATTATCTCATCGGTTGTTAATAATAAACTCTTTATTATTACCATGCTCGTATAATTTTGTAACTGGATCCTTTCGGGTTCATTGAAGTGTTGATTACTCGTTTTTATTCCATTGCGCATGCATTAAAAAAGTTGGATTAATTATTATTTGACATATTTATTGAACCGGGTTTCAATAAATAATATATTTGACTGATCACCACCGAAACCCAGCAGTGGTATCAGAGCCTTTGTTACAGCATATGAGTCAGTACCGATCTTTTAACCGGAATTAGAATACAAACTTTAATTAGTTTTAAAGTTTATGATCTAACTAAATTTTAGGGAAACTTTAATTTGGTCATTTTTTTATTTGTTTTACTTGACCGTAAGATTGCCTGTTTATTTTGTGGTGGTTTATTTTTATTTTGTTTTTGGTTTTATGGTTTTAGCAACATTGATGGTTCAAATTTGTATTGGTTAGGGTGTTTTCCTTTATTGTATTTCTTTTGTAAATATTGTAAAAAACTAAGACCCGAAGGAAAAAACTGAGATAGCTAAACAGGAGTCATGAAGTCAGTGGGAGTTGCTCGAGACGAAACGACTAGATGCACTGAAGTCCATCCTTGTGGTTGTTTATGTGTCGTGACCCGATCGGTCTTGCTATTAGTCTCTAGGAAGATCGAACAAATTTTTGGCCATATAGATTTACATATTATCTAGCTATTGTGGTTGCTTGTATTTTTATAATTGTTATAACATGACCTACTAAATACATATTCATATTTTTTTAAAATGGGAGTTTTAAAATATTAAAATAATCATATCAAAACAAGTTTTAAAAGGGTTTTACAAGTTTTCAAATTTTGTCGTTAAAACAAAGTTTGTTTTACAACAAATAATAACCAATTAAGTTTTGCAAATTAAACTAAATTTAATTTTCCAAAACTATTCACTTAATAGATTTCTATTAACTTAAAATTGGTTAAATGAATCGCGACACACTTAGTTTTAATAGGTTGTTTAAAACCACGAGTCCTGAGAGATGAAAGGGTTTATCAACTTGGCTCGATTAAATACAGTAAAACTGGTTTTTACTCTATTTGATAAATATTAAAATTAAATCCCAATTTTAAAATCAATAGTCCATGCCATCCTACTGTAAATCATAATTGAGGCATACCGCGAAATGTCAAGTTTTTGGAGCAACAACACCACACTTGATATAAGGTGCACAAGATTCATTGACACATCCGACCATTCCATAAGTAGTTGTACTAGGGCGACTATTACTTTACTATTTTTTATGTGCCACATCCGTCTGGAGACTAAGGTGGGCATAAATGTGGCTAAACATATCTAATTGACAAGAGTTTCCTTAAAAAGGCTTCATACCCGAGATGTAAGTCCCCGATCCCGGTGCCCTAGATTATACGTTGGAATAACTCATAAACATAGTTCTAAATATTAGAGTGAATTCAAACTTTCGTTGAAACATTAAACTTCAACCATATATATCATTAAAATCTCATCTTAACAATCAAACACTTATCTTAAAACATAATGTAAAGCGTCTTATTAGAACATCATAACATTCTTCTCAAGATGTCAGCCTCTTCTGTCCAGTGCCATGTGTCTCCCTCATGCTAGCTGCCTTAGCCTATTTACCAGCATGCATGCTATAAGTCAGCTATGCTGAGTGAGTTCTAGTTAATCAAGCTACATACATTACTTTCGCATTCTTGTATATACGTTTCCGAAGATACATATTACATACTTAACATGTTTAACTTTCTTTCATATATATTTACATACGTACATAACTACGTACATACATTCTTTCATTCTTTCAAACTACATACATAATTATCTCTACCATATCAGACATTATTAGGGTCTAGTTCCTTCTGTCTCAGATATTATTAGGGTCTGGTCCCTTCTGTTTCAGATATTATTAGGGTCTGGTCCCTTCTGTTTCAGATATTATTAGGGTCTGGTCCCTTCCATCTAGACATCCATACTACCACACAATCATACATTCATTTCTTCATATCATTATTCATATAAATATATACATGCTCTTAACCTTTCCTATATCATTCATATATCATTAATTACGCATTCATACGGCATAAACCTACCACTTTGGGTAAGTGTATTAACTAACCACATAAGAGTATGCACACAGCCTCGAAACATAACAGAGTAAAAAGGCTAGAAACTCACTTGGATCATGTTTCTCTCTGAGTTAACTGTAACACATCTTCTTAGCTGTGCAAGGCTAAGTGTGTAATAATAATAAATATTTATTAGTTACTCCTAACCAGATCATAATCTAAGTAAGTGAAACCCCTAACAAACGGGGGTCCAGGGGAGGGCCCTTGGCAACATGGTCCTAGGGGCAGCATCCCCTAGCAAGATCTAAGGAGAAGAGCCCTTGGTTGGGGTTAATTCATCAGTGGAATGCATCCTTATTGGGAAAAAAAATATTTTTGTTAATTAGGCTTCATTAAAAAATCATCTTTGAACGAATCGAGTTTCATTTGAGTTGAGTGTCATTCTAATCTAATTGATCTTTCATTCTAATTCATTCGAGTTTTCATTCTAATCGAATTGAGTTTTTATTCTAATCGAATCGAGTTTTCATTATAGTTGAATCTAGTTTCGTTCTAATCGAGTCGAGTTTCAGTTTGATTCGATTCGTTTCATTTTGATTCGATTCATTTCGTTTCATTTCAATATGATTCGTTTTTCCTCCAAACGAATCGAGTTTCTCAGGAACTCGATTCGAATATGGTTTTTCATGCCTATCCATTCTAATCACTTTCTTACATCCCGTTATGCCCGTCTTACTGATGAAACGAGTTCTGGGCCATAACAACTTCATTTTCTTACTTTAACTGGGTTCAAATATCACTAGTTCGTCCCGACTCATCACAAACAACTTGTTTATTACAAAGTTTACGTTTTTCTTACGTGATATGATGCCATTTAACTTAGTATCAAATCTTAAGACAAACCGACATCTAAAACCTAACCTTTTCACCAAAAATGTACCTTTTTGGGTTCCGGTTTGGTTCAGATCTGGACCAACATGAGGGTCTAGACGTATTTCTTGTTTGACGATAATGCTAGAACACAGAATCTATTCCTCTGTAGCTCAAATTTGGATGTAGATTTGAAGGAGAGTGTTTGTGTGTGTTAAAAGAGTGTGTGGAGGCGAAGATGGAAATGAGGGTTTAAGGTTTTATGAAGGTTTATAAGTGTTTAAATAACCCTAAGCTCATGGACCTAAGGCCTATCACCATCCCTTATTCCATATTTTATTGTCCAAGCTCACACTCTATTATTGTTATATAACTTAACTAAATAATAATACACCATTAAGTAAATAAAATACTTTTACTTATTATTATCAAAAGTAGGATGTTACACAGGGATTGAGCTTTTTCCACAATCGGAAATCGTTGTCAGTCTGCCTAGCACTTCTAATGTTGTGTGCCACAGCTGCCGTTACTAATTGATATAACTAGATTCACAAATATATGTTATATTTATGTCATTGGGTCAATAATAAAAGTAATTAAACCATGGAAAGTACTAATATTTTATATTTTTCTTATTACACGCATGTCTTCTAATAATTCCTCATTCGCTCTCAAGCATGTACTTGAGGAAAAACCGCTGAATGACACCTTTTTCTCGAATAGCACTGCAGTATGAGAATAGTTCTCAAGATGGAAAAGAAGCTCTTTGTTAGTGCTCACGTGCTTAAGAAAAAGGGTACATTGACTAAACTTGGTTGTTCCTATCAGATGAAATGGTAGTGGATTTCATCTTTAACTCTCTCCCAAACTCTTACGACCAGTTCGTGATGAATTTCAATATGAATGCCTAGATGAGACAATGATGAATATTCCAAATAAAACTAATCAAGTTCTTATGGTCAAATATATGGATGTCAAGAATCTTAACCCAGAAAAAAAGGGTTATAACAGCAAAGGCAATCAAAAGGTTATTGTTGCTGCCACATAAAACACCATCAACACTAGCAAGCAAGTTGCAAAACCACCACTGCCGCATAATAAGAGAGATGGTGCTTTGAACTTAAAAATATGGGGCACTAAAAACGTAACTGCCCAAGTACATGGCCAAGGTAAGACAAAAGAGGGCCATTAGTGAATGCTCCTCTTTATGGATTTCTATTTATGTTATTGAACTTTTCATTGTTTTTGGCAACACATGGGTATTTGATGTAACAATCGCAATTTTTGGACCTGTTAACTCCCCATTTAATTTTTTTATTATTATTTTGAATCCACGTTATGGGAAAAAACATCTAATTTAATTTTTAATTTATCATTGGGCGCCCTCGATATTATATTATTCGTAAACGAGTTTTAAACGTACAAATTATGTGCATCTAAACTGTAACATCCTACTTTCGGTTATAATAGTAAAAGAGAATTTTGTTTATGCAATAATGTGTCGTGTATCAATTTAGATAATAAATTCTAAGAGGATGGGCTTGGACTTTATAAGATGGAATAAGAAATGGAATGGGCCTTAAGTCCATGGGCTTAAGGGAGTATAAATACCCCTTAAACCCTAATCCTTTCTATTTTTATCCATCTCTACACCATAGCCTACACCTTGAAAAACACACACAAACACCATCCTATATCCAGAGCCAAGATCCGAAGGTGTAAACCCAAGCTTGTTGGTGCTAGAACGTTGTGACGAACCGAACCAACATCAAGACTAGTCTGTGTTCGTAGATCGACTCGTTTAAGGTACGTTTGTAACAGAAACTCGTTCATTTAGGTTAGGATTCGTTTAGTAATCCTAGAACTATGTAAATATGGTAAAAAAAACGAATCCAACAAAGCAAACCTTACTGAAATGCATTACAGTTTGATAGATTAATCCTTTGTCTAAAGAACCGTATGTAAACACGAATCAAATACCCCATTAAACGTGAATGTTTGGATGTTTGGGTGGTTAGGGTTTGTAGGAGCTGCTAATCGAGTTCAATGATACCAAAATCGTGTTATTTGATCAAGATTTGAGGTCTAATTAAGAATCGGGTGTCTGTTGACTGTTTGGTGTTCTTGACAATTTTGACTTTGAACCTCAGTTAAAGTCTGGATAAGAACATATGCTAATTTGTTATGACAAACGAATCAGGTCATTCGTTATGTGCCCAATTCGCTATGTTCAGAATAACGAATCAGGTGATTCGTTACTCACCAATTCGTTATGTTAAGATAACGAATCAAGAGATTCGTTACTCACCAATTCTTCATATTAAGATAACGAATCAGGTGATTCGTTACTCACCATTAGCTATGTTAAGATACCGAACCAGATAATGAATTAAGGAAGAATCAGAGGCAATTCGCTATAACCCCAGCCAGGGGCTCTGCCCCTTGGACCCTGCTAGGGGCTGCCGCCCCTTGAACCCAGCTGCCAAAAGCGCTGCCTCCGGACCCCCGTTCGTTGAGGGTTATATTTAAATTAGAGTTACAATATGGATAGTGATTGTAATTAATACTCGTAATTGTTATATAGTTAGCCGTGCACAACTAAAGAAAGGGATAACCATTAACGATGAACGTAACCGAGTTCAGGTGAGTTTCTAGCCCCATTTCCTTGTTATGTTTTTGGGGTTGTGTGCATACTCGATGTGATAGTTAATACACTTACCTTAAATGGTAAGTGTATGTCATGTATGATATATGTGATAGATATTATTTTATGAATGTGATTGAAAGCTTGTCGGTACGTGAACGATCTTCAGATATTGCATGTATTGACAAGGGAGGTATGTATATGAAAGATGAATGTGTATGATATATATATATATATGTAAAACATATGAGTATGTAAAAATGATTAATGAAAGTGTATGTATGTTACGGGTATGTAAAGACAGAATGTACCAAAATGAAGAAGGGGATCAAACCCTAATAATATCTGAGATAGAGAAGAAAGGGATCAGACCCTAATAATATATGAGATAGAGAAAAAAAAGAGGGATCAAACCCTAATAATATCTGACAAGAAAGGGACCAGACCCTAATAATATCTGAGATACACAAGGAAAGAGTGATCAGACCATAATAAAATCTGAGATAGAAAATGACAGTAACTATCAAGTATGAACGTATGTATGAAATTATGTAATGAAAGTAAATTAGTAAGTAATTATTATGTATATTCGGATGCATAATTGAAGGTAAGTATATGTATTATATGATGTGTGATTAACTAGAACTCACTCAGCATAGCTGACTTTTAGTATGCACGCAAGTGAGTAGGATGAGACAGCTGGCTTGAGCGGGGACATATGACAGAAGAATAAGAGTCTGACATCTGAAGACTCATGATGTTTTATATTTAATGTTTTAATTCTGAAAGAAAAGAATGTTTTAAGACATGTTATGAATAATTATGTAATGTTTATGAAAGTTTTTATCTTCCGCGAAGGTTTTAGTTAACTCTGATATAAATAGATCTGTGTTTATGAGTAAATCCAACATCCAATGTAGAGCACCGGTAACGAGGCCTTACATTAACCCCTGCACTGTAGATTTTCCTCTTTTCGATCAACAACTAATAGCCTAGGCACTAGATTGCTAATTGTTTTAAAACTTCTTTGCAAAACCATGCTGAACGTGATGTGGCCTCCAACTGATAAATTGACTTCCATTCCGATCACCAAGAGATTTCCTGAGGGTGCTCTTGATGAAATGAAGTTTTGGACATATGATGGTGAAACGACTACTGTCATTAAAAGGCTAAACAAAGGACTGTACCGTATTGTTGATCCAAGCGATTTACTGAAGTTTGGTGAAAAGGACATAAAGACCCTTAGCGGCTTCCATATTACAGATGAACCACTTTACGAGCCAGCTGCTAAGGTGTACACTAGCATGGTGGGGTCGATCATACGAATAGGTTTATGGTCGGGTGCTTACAAGGAAGTTGATGCTGACATACTTGAGCACGACTGATGATCAAGCGGTAAACCAAGGGGGAGAATGTTGGGCTATATTTAATGGTTTACGGTTATGTAATTGGGCTTAGTTTTGGGTTATTATATGTGAACCGAAATCATGGATTTCAGTGGGCTTAGTATGTGTTTTGGCTTAGGGTTTAGCTTATACTGTATATATGAAGTATGCGGGTTTTTATGTGGTTGGTCGATCACAGTAACGAGAGATGAGAGATCAATTTTTTGTAATCATTGTTGAAGGGTTTAAGCACCCAACGTTATATAGAACGTGTGTTTTAAAGCATTCTAGTGTGTTCTTGGTGTTTGTTTGTTTTGCTTTGAATCAATCGTTGTTAGATTCCACCTAACAATAGATTTACGTGATATCACATAGAACGTGTGTTTTCCTTTTTTTTTAAAAAAAAGCAATAACTAAGAAACATAATATTTTTGGTGATTAAGACACTAACGGGCTCGTGTATGATTGGGTAATTTCTTTTCTGCCTATCAAACGGAGAGATGTATCTAGAGACATGCACGCTTCTTCAAAATGACTCTCCACAGTAAGTTTAGCAGATTTAGTTTATATCACTTTTACTTTTACGCATCATGGAAAGCTACCATACATATCAATGACTGTTCAAAAGCCTTTTTAGTCAAGTAACTTCACACGTTAGGCACACACAATCAATTTGATCTATCATTTTCCAAAGGTTGAATCAAATTTTTATTTAAAAACATTTTGAGCTTCTATAAAGATTGTAACTGAATAATCATATCACTTCCCATGTAGAAAAAGAACCAAAGGCTAAAATTTTTATATTTTTAAATTTTATAGAACAGTTTTTTATATTTTTTATATTATTTTAATTTTATAGAATACACGCACACTTTTTTTGTATTTTTGAATTTTGTCCCCCTAAATTTGTGCAAAAAATTTAACAGAAAGAAAAACTTTTGTGTACAAATTTAACCTCAAAAGGATACAACCTTCGAAACCTAACATTTTAAGGAACCCTGCAATCACATTAAATCTGGATGTTCCGACCGGTTTTGTAAATAAGTCCGCCACATTATTATCAGTGTGAACTTGTTTAAGATGAATCAATTTCCGATCGTAACAGTCACGAATGAAATGAGTTTTTATGTCAATGTGATTGGTTTTAGAATGCTGAACAGGATTTTTATCAATAGCAATAGCAGCATCATTATCACAAAAGATAGGAGTGTCAAGAAACTCCAAACCGTAATCCAACAATTGGTGTTGCTTCCAGATAACCTATGAATAGCAGGTAGAGGCAGCAACGTACTCAGCCTCAGCAGTGGATGTGGACACCGTTTATTGTTTCTTGCATTGCCATGAAATCAGTCGATCACCCAATAATTAACATCCAGCAGGCGTAGATTTCTTATCAATATCATCACCTCCATAATTGCTGTCAGCAAAAGCATTTAAATCAAATTTTGAGTTTTTGGGATACCAAAGACCTAGATTTGGTTACCCTTTCAGATATCTAAAAATACGTTTAACAACAATTAGATGAGAAAGTTTAGGATTAGCCTGGAAACGCGCCCATTAACAGACTGCAAACATGATGTCTGGGAAACTAGCGGTGAGATACATTAGGGATCTGATAATTGATCAATAGTACGTTTGACCTAAGGAGTTACCTTCAGAATAAGATGAAAGAAGAGGTATTTCCGCAATAGGAGTGGCCACACTCTTAGAATCTTGGAATTCGAATTTTGCCAAAATATCCTCGACATATTTTCCTTGATGTAGCAAAATCCCTGTCGAACTCTGCGAAACTGTAATCCCAGAAATGTCGCATCTCCCCCAACGAAATCATCTCGAATCCCTTCTTCATTACTTCTTCAAATCTAGAACATAGAGTAGTACTAGTGGAGCAGAAAATAATATCGTCCACATAAATCTGAACCAAGATCAGATCTTTCCCAACAGTTTTAAGGAATAAAGTCTGATCGATGGTTCCTCGCTTGTACTCATGCCCTAGTAGATGAGCCGTCAAAGTTGCATACCATGCTCGAGGAGCTGTATAAAGACCATAGAGAACTTTGTGTAACTTGTAGATGTAAGTAGGATGATTTGAGTCAATAAATCCCGGTGGCTGGTCCACATAAATTTCCAAGAAAATCCATGTAAGAGGCATATGCCAAGAAAATCCGAATAGCCTCAAGAAGAGCCACTGGAGCATACACATCAGTGTAATCTAAATCTTAAATGGCCTCAAGAAAACAACGAACCACAATCAACGCTTTGTTTCAAACAATAACCCTAGTAGCATCTTGCTTGTTACGAAACACCCATCTAGTATCTAAAGCCTTCTTCTCAGCGGGAAACTCAACCAATCTCCAGACCTTAAGTTTCTTAAACTGATTCAATTCTTCATACATAGCGTCCACCCAACTTGGTTCTTGCAAAGCCATTTCAGCAGACTTAGGTTCAATCTGAGAGATGAAACTGGAAAATAAGCAACTTTTGATGTGTCATGTCTGACTTCTAGTTGAGACGCATATTTCAAGAGGACCCATGACATTTTCAATTGGATGATCCCGTTGAATTCTTGTTGGAATATGATTATCGAGAATAAAACTGTTCTTCGGTAGATTTGTTGGATCTTCAAGGATTTCAGATAGGGGGTTCTTCCATCCAGATGCCGCAGTATTGTACGAGTATGAGGTACTGGCAATGTACTCGTTTGGTATGACATATCGAAATAGAGTGCTACCAAAGACTTGTGGAATGGCACTCTCCCCCTCAATTGTTGATACATCGGCCGAAGAATTCTCAGTGGTGTGTAGTTCACATACTTTAGGAGGTTCTTGTGAAGACACAGTCTCAGCAACACTTTCCCGTTGACTTGCAGACAACGGCTGAGCAATATCCAATGATTCCGACGTGTTTATACTCAGCACTGGAGACTTTTGAAAATCAATAGAATTGTCGTCCTGTTTATCAACAACATTTGAAGTCCCTGCACCTGAGTTTTCTGCATCAACAACTGGAAACACATTAAATGTCTAAAACAATTCATTATAATCGAATAACCAGCCAGGATCGACTCGAGCATCAGTTTCATTCTCTTCTATCCAGCGCACGTTATAAGATTCCACTATCTGCTTCGTTGCCTTGTTTTAAACTCTGTAGGCAGTACGACCAGCATATCCAACAAAGTAGCAATCATCAGTCTTAGCTCCAAACTTTGGAGTCGATTCGAGATTTAGTAGAGTACACGGACATCCAAAAGTTCGAAAATGTGCTACAGTAGGCTTGTGACCGTAAACAATTTCATAGGAATCTTCATTTGTGATTTGTTGATCAACACCCGATTTTGAACGTAGCAAGCGGTGTTGACCACTTCAGCCCAGAAGAACAAAGGTAGCTTCGAATCACACAACATAGTTCTTGCAGCCTTTATTAGAGTTCTCTTTATTCTCTCAGCAACACCATTTTGTTGCGGTGTATGAGTTGAGTTGTATTATCGAATTACTCCCTTTTCGAAACAAAAATAATTCAACGTTGAATTCTTCAACTCCGTGCCGTTGTCACATCGAATTCCTTTTAGCTTAATATTGAGTTGATTCTCCATAAGCACCACAATGCGTTTTATCAATTCTGCAGTTTCACTCTTATTTGACAAGAAAAACACTCAAGTAAAATGTGTCTAGTCATCAGTAAAAACCAGACAATAAGAACTGCGAGAAAGACTCAATACATGAATCGGACCAAAAAAAATCCATATAAAGTAATTGAAAAACCAAGGAAATAGTGTTGTCCAGTGTAGGCTTGTGAGATTTATGATGATGTTTGCCTAGAGCACAAGATACACATTTTTCAATTATGACAAAATCTTTAACAGACAAACCACGAACTATGTCATTTTTAGCGAGACAGATTAAAGTTTTGACATTAGCATGACAAAGAAGACAATGCCAGAGCATGGAATTATGTTCTGACACTTTTGAAAATAGACAAGTATTCTCATCTGGAACATTTTTGTTCATGTCGATCACGTACGCATTATCTTTTCTTTGTGATCGAACAAGAACCCAATCTTCTGGTATGACGATACCAGCTTTTAAAATAAGACACTCTGTTAGTGAAAAGAGTTGAAAAACCTTTATCACAGACTATGCTTCAATCCTGAAACAAAGTTAACATTCTCAAATTTAAGAACATCATTACTTACAGTACCCTTCTGTGTAATATTTCCCTTTTCTCCTCCTACAAAGGAAACATACCCTCCATTAAATATTTGAATGTCATGCAGTTGGGAGATGTCTCCTGTCATGTGCATGGAACACCCACTATCAACATACCAATGTCTGATGATATTCATCCATAGCTGTTCCAGCACGACATGCAGGATTAATTAGTTTTTGGTACCCAGTCCATAGTAGTGTTGGGTAAGCTTGATTCATCTAAACGTGTTACAGGTTGTCATGACATGTCTTCCTGATTATCTAAGGTTGAGCAGGAATTTTTTGATGACTTGGACACCGGAGATTTGGGCAACCATTTATATTCGGGTTTTAAAATTTTGTTATTAACATAAACGGTTGACTTTGTCTCCGGTTTGCGGACGGGAGACACATTGGACTTTGACTTCCATAACGATTTTGATCCAGAGGCCCACTTGGGTCTCGGAACCGAAACCGAGTTTCCATCACGCTTTTGAAACATGGTAGGCTTGGTCTGATGGGAGTTTAACCTGTCAGCCTTGTGTATTTTCCAATCACTGTCAGAGAGACTTGCCCTATAATACCTTGATTTATTAAAATTAAATTTATGGAAGGTATCTCGATGCATTTTCCTCTTATGATTTCCATAGTATAGACATAAAGATGGTGTGGACAATTTCTAGCAATGTGACCAGGAGTTCCCCAATTAAAGCATGTTTGTCATTTAACATAAAAAACTATTATGGTCAACTTCTGGTCTTGCTCTGTTGTGTGAGCCAGTTTATCCCGCTTTGGACTTAGCACTTGATTTATCACAATTATGAATACATGGACTTCCTTCCTTAATAAATTTAGGTGATAATGATTTATGCAAAATTTTAATTTTATCAGATTTATTCGGAACCACACCACCATTTTTAAAAAGTTTTAGCGAAATCAACCACACAATTGTCTTTGCTCTTTAAAACAAAGCCCACACAAACATTTGTAGCAACAAAGTTCCTAACAGGCAAATTTAACAAAACATTAGAATTAATGTCTTTATTATTCAAAATAGGTAAATCGTCATATTTATTAGTCCAATCCTCAACAATTACTTCATCTTCACGTGAAGCAAACACATTAGTATCTTTCACCCTAGAGGTTGATTCAGTAGCGTTGACTGAACCAAGAGCACTTTTGCCACTAGCAGTCGGGTTACCATACTGCATGAACTTTTCCATTTTTTCCTCTTCTTTGGTAAGAGGAAGTCCAGTATGGTTGTCATTATATGGAGGGGGAACCACACTGTACCCAGTACCCCACCCTTGTTTTCTTTCCATTTTAATTTCTTATCAATCATTGACTCAACAACAGCACTAGAGACATTGAATTTCTTAAAGTTAAATTCTGTATTTTCAAATTTATTAGTTAACTTAGCAATTTCCAACTTAAAGGCTTCTAACTCAGTGGTTAGCTCGACAATTTTATGTTTATCATCTAAGTGGTGACAGTATTTTTTGCTAAAATCGGATTGAAGTTTTGAGAAATCCTTTTGTTGTGTCTCTACCTTTTCTTTTAAAGCCTCTTCGAGTTTCTTAAGAGTGAAGTTTTCATGTTTTATTCCCTCCATTTCTCTAATCAGATTACTATTGTGAGATATATATAAATCTACCTTATTAACACAAGAATGAGAACATAATTCGGAACTTACCTCAGATGAGCAAGAACAAGTGAAGGCCATGAAGGCATGTAACTACCTACTTTTGATAATAATAAATAAAAGAAACTTCGTCTATTTAATAGTGTGTTGTTATTTAATTTAGATGAGAAAAGTATTAGAGTGTGGGCTTGTACATTTAAAAGATGGAAAAAGGGATGGTGATGGGCCTTAGGTCCATGGGCTTAAGGGTATATAAATCCTTTAAACCTCCCTAAAACTCTAAAACCCTCATTCTTATCCTCTAGCCTCCATACACTCTCAAAAACACACATATACACCCTCCTTTATATCGGACCAATATCCGAAGGAAAAGACCCGAGCTTGTTGATGTTAGAGCATCTTGATGAGAAAGATATACACCGAGACTAGACTGTGAAACCGATTCGTCCAAGGTACGTTTTATAACGAAAAGCTAGTTCTTATGCTTGGCTCGTTCACCTCGTTCATACCAAAAGGAAACCTTTAAAATCAATTTCTTTTGATTGATTGAGCTTTAATAGATAAAGACAAATTAAAAGTGATGATTCCTATTAAAATTCTTTAACGTGTGATGGGTTAATTGATAGTATAAAGAATTGTATATATATCAATCAAATACACCATTAAAACATGATGTTCAGACATTAGGTTGATTGGGGTTCATAGGCGATGTGATTACAAGTCCATTGATGCAAAACCTGTGTTGTTTCATCGTGATTCAGGGTTTAATCGCAAATCTAGATTATGTTGACTGTTTAGTGTTCATATCGATTTTGATTTTTGATGACCGTCGTTTTAGTCATTAAAAAACATAATTAAACTAAATAGTTAGAGTAAGTAGGGTATCGTATCCACGGGGAGCATGTGGTCAGTATTACAAAGTATATTTAATTTTTAATGTAAAATTAACTAACTAAGATGGAAAAACGATATCAAGCGAAAATTAGAAGATTGATTTAAAAATAATTTAAAGAAAATGCAACCTCCTCCAGGTTTCAAGTTCTAGGTTTCACACAAAACTCATTTCATTAATTAGACACCACATAGACATGGTGTTGGAAAGTCGGTTAACTTAAATGGTAATCAAAAACAGATATTTGTCATCGGATCTTTTATAATATAAATTAGCCTATTAACTAATGTGAATCGACCTACTTTATGTAACCAACAAGCTACTAGGTTTTGTCATCAACCAAAACAAGTTGTAAAGTAAGTATTACTAACACGTGTAAATAGTTTAAATAAACCAACACATCAATATGTTCATACAACGTTGTCAATGTCAAGAACAAATCCAAAAATGAATAAAATTGAGAAAAGTGTTAAATCCAGACGAACCGTTCACCCGGAGAAATTTACCATGAGATTAGCCTCGCGTCATGATGATTATCATATCATGATTTGCGTGCATAACAGCCATGAGGCTGCCCCTTTGCTTCAGCCTTTTGTCGTCACCAAGCCCTAGGCTATTTCCGTCCACCAAAACTTTTTTTGTTGAGCGTTAGCCTCCAATTCTTTATACTTTGCTTTTTACCTTTTTCATGGCCCACCATCGAATTTGTTGAATATGGGTTTCCCCTTATTGCTCTAGCATAAACAAACTAGTTGCAAGTCCAAAGAGCAAAAAACTGTTAACTTCGTAGAAGCCCACATCTTCATGAATTGAGCATCACATTTTCTTGTCTTCATTTATTTGCTGTAACAAACTCCAAATACAATAAATAATTTTAAGATTCTTTTATTTTTATTATAATTCACGTGATACATAATACCACAAGTTAGAGTTATTTTTCAAACCACTACATATTATACTAAATTATAAATATTCATTAATACATGATTATTATATCTGTTTTTAATTTTTTTCTGTTTGAATCTATATAATATAAAAACCAACTCATACATTGATTGTCTAACATATTATTATGAATAAAAACACTCATTTATGTATATTTAGCACGTTTAAAACAACCACTTATCACATCCCCACACTTATCATTTGCTTGCCCTCAAGCAAATTCTCATGCAACACATACACCTCGATGATGGTTCATCAATTACCATTAGTAATACTAGCGAGGTACAAGGTCATACCCAATTACCAAGAACTGACACTGTCAAGGTTGATAACCAACCAAATAATTTAATGATACATTTTAAAACTATGGAACCGCCCAAACGTGTGTACATTGTTTCCGGCTAAGGCACACATGTTCACACCCCTCATAATATAACATCTCTCATCTCGGTTTAATATCTGGACCAACAAAAAATGTGCTAGTATCTCTCTGCCCTCTATACCAAGTATTAGTACAATGTAATAAGCTTGGAAGCAAGTCATATCTCCACCATTACCAACCGGTTGCGTAGAGAACAGAACTAAGGGTTTTGTTGTGGCTTAGGATAGGGTGTGGAAGCAGATAGTAGCTTATGGTGGATGAAACCCAACTTATTCAAACAAACAAACAACTCACTGACTATTATTTACAAATGATACTAACTCAAACATTGACTCTTTTTTAGTTTTTCATTGATTTTCCAACTTTTTCTTTCTTTCTTTTTTCTTTTTTCTCATTTTTTTAACACATACTAATATTAATATATACAAGCAACTGACCCGAGACATACGTACATTGTGTACTATGCTCGACAAAAAACTTAATTACAACTCTTATTATACCGGGTTTCATCCACAGGGTTAAAATAAAAGGTCAAGGCTAACATAGCTTGTAATCTGGGTTAAACAAATGAAAGGGAAAATGCACAAACTTGGCTCCTAAGGGATCATGTAGAGTATGGAGTCTTTTTTTTTTTATGTAAGGCCAATATAAAGTTGGTTTTCTACATTCCTATTTCTCCATATAGGTGGTGGTATTAAGATCTCTAAATGTATGAGACAACCAAGTTCTAGATATCATGGACATACTGGTTACTCTCTATAATGGCACTCATATGACATGTGTATATACTATATATTATATGTGTATTATATATAAGGCAAATCTCACACACGTACAGGAGAAATTAGGCTGCCGATATGAAACATGTGTACCCGTCCCCATGACTCGTTATCCCCATCTAAACGGTCCATTTTAATTTTCCTATCTTCTTCTTTTTTTTTGAAAAACATTTGAATGGGAAGACTTTCGAGAAGCTTAAAAACTGACCATGACCAAAGACCTTAATTTGGCATTAATAATAGCAATTAATTATTTACAAATCCAGCTTTTGCGCACAATCAAGGCACTCTAAGGCAACAATTTTAATTTTCCCCCATCCCACACTTGAGGTTGATATTGTCCTCAATGTTTAAAATTTAGCATTAAAAAGAACATTAATGAGGACGGGGTTAAAATTTACTGCTTATTAATTTTAAAATCGAGCGTAATTTGATGGTCATAACAATTTATACAATTACACTTTTAACAAACAAACTAGCAAAACAAAGAAAATTATGAAAACGAAATCACCTGATATAGCAATTAGTAACTCGTGTGCACTCGTGCTTGCTCGAAATGAACATGTCTCCTCAACTTACTAAACACTATCTACAAACTCTCACACGTGTAGAAGTACACTTCTCACAACTGTTAGGATAGGACCTTTAAACCGCTTGAAAAAGTATTAATTTTAATTACCAAGCCAAGTTAAATAAATTTCATAACTAAATTTTTTTAAACTAGAAAAATGTTAAAAGACCTAACTCACTTTCATTGGAATCATGATTGAATTTAGCATATGTAACAAGCCCTTTAAACCCCCCGGTAGCCCGGGTGGACAAGTGAGGTCTCATGAGGGTTTATAGGAAACTACACCCACAAAGTTTTAAATACAACATAATATACACGTACCTGAATACAAGCCGAGTTGCCTCCCGGTTAGCGCTAAATTTTTGTTAAGGTCTTCAGTCGGACCATACCTGGATGTGCCATTCATGGTGGTCTCATAGGGTGCTTGCCTCCTTCCGCTCCTAAATTTATTATACTCTCATCATTAGATTTTACCTATACCTTATCATAAAATTTACACATTTCTCTGTAACAATCAAACTCCACCTTTTTTCTTCTTCTCCTTCTTGACTTCTTATTTACCTTCTCTTCATTTAACCTGTTAATCATAAAACATTCTTTCTTTTCTGTTTGATTCTCCTTCTCGGGAGATCCATACTTGTCAGTTTTATGATTAAACGGATTAGAAAACACCTTTAAACTCATTTTCTTTTCCCCAAACCTCATTCTAACCGTTCCTTCAGCACAATTAATAATAGCCTTTGTTGTAGCTAAAATCAATCTACCCATAATAACAGTCGATTATGTATTCTTTACACAATCCAGCACGAGGAAATCTACAGGATAATAGAATTCACTAACTTTTACAATCACAACCTTTACAATCCCCCTAGGACACTTAGGAGTTTGATCAGCCAACACCACTATTGTTTTAACTTTTTGTAGTGGCCCAAAATCATACTGATCATATAAACTCCCCGGTAAAATACTTACACAAGCTCCAAGATCCAACTAAGCCCGTCTAATTTAAAATCACCTATTTGTATTGAAATAATAGGTGTTCCTGGATCTTGAAGTTTCGGGGGAAGGGTACGCAACAAAACGGCGTTTACACTAGCAGTTAAAGCAAGTTGTTTAGCAAAACTTGTGACGTTGTTTGTGGGTACTTAACTGTTCTAAACACTCAACATGATCAGGGCTCACTTTAACTTGTTCAAGCAACGGTTTATTTATTTTAATTTTTTCAAAACTTTCCCACCTTTCACTCCTAAGTTGTTACCGTTTACTTAAATTTTTTGGTGCAAGTAAAGCCATTGGAAATGGAAATTTCACATTCCAATTACTAATTTCAGAAAACATGTAATTTGAATCATTTTTAGACTTTGTAAAACTTTTAACTTCTTGATCATGTTCACTCTCACCCTTAAACTCAATTACATCATTCACCCCACTCTCAACACATTGTGTGAATAAGTTTCAACAACAGAAATTTCATCAAAAGGATGAGTACTTACCTCATTTATGTGGACACTCGTTGTGTTAGAGGATTTGTGAGCTAGACAAATTTGAGTATCACTACAAAGCTTATCTTGATCTCTTCTGATGATTGCCACTTCTTCAGTTAATTGTCCAACCTGCTGTGATAATGCCTTGATTTCCTTATCTCTGATCGCATTGCCTTTCTGAATACCCATCATTAACTCAATAACTGTATCCAATTTTTCATTGATGGAGTTATCATTCGCCCCATGCTGACTCGCTTGCCTATTCCCTTGATTATGCAAGTTGCTTTGATAGTTACTTTGACTTCCTTCATAGCAATTCTGAATTGGTGTCTCAAAAGATCTTGCATTCTAATGTGGTGGCTCGAAAAGTGAGGTGTTCTTTGGTACAATAGGCAAAAAATGACTGACAACTCCTTTAACTGGGGCTCTGTGATTCGCCCTAGGCACTCCATCCATATACTCATCCTGACCTTGATGCCCGTCGTTCAATTGATCACCATTATACCTTTGCCGACTGAACTTGACCTGATTCTGACCTCTTTGATTATATGGTGGCACTGAAGGCACAATATCATCAAACTCATCATATTCATATTGGTTTTGGGTTTGAGGATATGGTAGGTCAAAGTTTGAGAATTTTTGTTTCTGTGAGAATGGTGGGTACAATGGGCTACCTGGTGGACTTTGATTACTGTAATAACTCATAACCGAACTACACGTATGCTTTCAACACGATAATAAGTTTCTGTACAAGAAAAGACAAACAATACAATGCGTAATACCAAACTTAAACAAAAAAGAAATAAAAAAGAAAAATAATTTTGTTTTTTAAAATATATATATATATATTACTTTTTTGATCAAACAAGTAACGCAACACTAAGCGCACTAGCTCCCTGGCAACGGTGCCATTATGATGACCGTCGTTTTAGTCATTCAAAAACCTAATTAAACTCAATAGTTAAAGTAAGTAGGGTGTCGTATACACGGGGAGCATGTGGTAAGTATTACAAAGTATATTTAATTTTTAATATAAAATTAACTAACTAAGATGGACAAACGATGTCAAGCGAAAAATAGAAGATTGATTTAAAAACAATTTAAAGAGAGTGCAACCTCCTCCATGTTTCAGGTTCTAGGTTTCACACAAAACTCGTTTCATTAATTGAACACCACATAGACATGGTGTTGGAAAGTCGGTTAATTTAGATGGTAATCAAAAACATATATTTGTCATCAGATCTTTTATAATTCAATTAGCCTATTAACTAATGTGAATCGACCTACTTTATGTCTTTCAACAAGCTACTAGGTTTTGTCATCAACCAAACCAATTTGTAAAGTAAGGATTACTAACACGTGTAAATAGTTGAAATAAACCAACACATCAATATGTTCATACAACGTTGTCAATGTCAAGAACAAATCCAGACATGAATAAAATTGAGAAAAGTGTTAAATCCAAACGAACCGTTCACCCAGAGAAAGTTACCATGAGATTAGCCTCGCGTCATGATGTTTATAATATCTTGATTTGCGTGCATAACAGCCATGAGGCTGCTCCTTTGCGTCAACCTTTTGTCGTCACCATGTCCTAGGCTGCTGCCGTCCACCAAAACTTTTTTTTTGTGCGTTCGCCTCCAATTCTTTATACTTTGCTTCTCACCTTTTCCATGGCCCACCACCGAATTTGTTGAATATGGGCTGCCCCTTATAATTCTAGCACAAACAAACTAGTTGCAAGTCCAAAGAGCCAGAAAACTGTTAACTTCGTAGCACATTTTCTTGTCTTCGTTTTTTTGCTGTAACAAAATCCAAATACAATAAATAGTTTTAAGATTCTTTTAATTTTATTATAATTCACGTGATACATAATACCACAAATTATAGTTATTTTACAAACCACTACATATTATACTAAATTATAAATATTCATTAATATAAGATTATTATACTTGTTTCTATTCTTTTATGTTTGAATCTATAAAATATAAAAACCAACTCATACATTGATTGTCTAACATATTATTATGAATAAAAACACTCATTTATTTATATTTAGCACGTGTAAAACAACCACTTATCAATTTGGACAAATCAAGTCAAAGTTGAATGAATACGGAAGCTTATTTGTTATGATAAACAAATGGCCAGCCATTCGTTAAACAGTCATAACAAATAAGATACATCCGCGTGCCATTTTAACGAATGAACCTCTCATTTGTCTTATAGAAGTACGAATGGTATTTGTCATTCGTTATCCATTCATTCGCCAAGAGGATACAGCGAATCAAACCATTCGTTACAAGATACACTCGTGTGCTCTTGTAACGAACTAGCCTCTCATTCGTCTCAAAGAAATCACGAATGTCCTTACTCATTCGTTACTCGCTCATTCTTCTCAATAACTCGGATCAATCCATTCGTAATAACAAATGGAAATACTCGTCATAACGAATGAGATAGAGAATGATGTTTACCAAGAGTAAATTATCAGTTAAGTATTTAATGAAAAAAATTGGTTTTTGATGAAATTTTAGTAAATGACTGTTAATGAAAATAAAATTTTTCCAAGCTGACTTGGCAGCTTGACCCCAGCCAGGGGCTCTGCCACTTAGACCCTTCTAGACATTGCTGCCCCTAGACCCAGCTACCAAGGGCGCTACCCCCGGACCCCCGTTCGTTGAGGGTTATATTAAACTAGAAATATGATACGGGTAGGGATAGTTAATTGATAAGTGTGATTGTTACACAGTTAACCGTGACCAGTTAAGGAAAGTAGTTACCATTAACTCTGAAAGGAACCGAGCTCAGGTGAGTTTCTAGCCCCACTTCCTTGTTATGTTTTCGGAGTTGTGTGCATACTCGATGTGATTAGTTAATGCACTTACCTTCAGTGGTAAGTGTAGGATATGTGATTGTTTTATAAATGTTGTGTGAATGATATATGAATGCTATATATAAGATTAAGAGTATGTATGAATGTAAATATATATATATATAAAGAAAAGTATGTATGGTTGTATGGTGCGAGGGTGACATGCCCTAATAATATTTGTGAAGGAGGTGGCAGACCCTAATAATATCTGTGAGGTTATACGGTGAAAGTGTAACATCCCGAAATTTCAAGATAATATTAATTATATTACTTAATAATAGAGGGAAAGTTTACTCGGGTTATCAGGAAATAAATAAAAGAATAGGAGTTGGTATGGGTCGGGCTAGTGTCGGGTAATGGATGTGGGTTATGGACTTGGATTAATTGAGATGGGTTAAATGAGAATGGGATTTCAGGGATATAAATACCCCCAAAATCCCAAAATATCTTCATTCTATCTTTATCCAAGCACACTCAACCCACACATCCTAACCGATCAAGATTCGAAGCCGAGACCTGAGATTTTGTTGATAGATCTGAGTTGGTAAGGTAAGAACAAATCCAACAAAGCTAATATTACTGAAAATGGTTAGGATTGGATGGGTTAACCGGACCCGAAACCCAAACTGCCCAAATCGGACCCCTAAAACGTCGATTTTAGGCCGATTTGATGGTTGGGATTTGTAGGCGCCGATCATACGATTCCATGGGTACCAAAATCGAGTTATTTGGCTAAGAAAGAAGGAGTTATGGGCAAACAGATCTGCAGCGCGATAACTTCGCCTGCAAGATTAAGTTCGCCTGATGAACTTCGCCTTCAAGCGTAACTTCGCCTTCAAGCGTAAGTTCGCCTAAGGTTTAACTTCGCCTGAAGCCAAGTTCGCCTAAGGTTTAACTTCGCCTAAAGCCAAGTTCGCCTAAGGTTTAACTTCGCCTGAAGCCAAGTTCGCCTAAGGTTTAACTTCGCCTGAAGCCAAGTTCGCCTAAGGTTTAACTTCGCCTGAAGCCAAGTTCGCCTAAGGTTTAACTTCGCCTGAAGCCAAGTTCGCCTAAGGTTAACTTCGCCTAAAGCCAAGTTTGATTAGAAAATAAATTATAAAGCGATAAGTTAAAGTAAGCTAATACTAGGCCACCAGATTAGATCAAGCGAGTATTGATACGTGTAACTTGTACAGTCAGCCGAGCCCAGATAGAGAAGGGATTTACAGCTATCAGAAAAGAAGCAGAATTCAGGTGAGTTTCTAGCCCCATTTCCTTGTTATGTTTTCGGGGCTGTGTGCATACTCGATGTGAAGTGTGAATACACTTACCTTAAGTGGTAAGTGTATGCTATGGATGTTATATGAGGTATATATTTTATAATGCTTGTCGGTACGTGAACGATCTTCGGATATTGCACGTATCGCCAAGGATAGTAAATTCCAAGTGGTTGATAGTGTGTACGAATGTTATGATGTGACTGGTTTAATACGTAAATACCGAACTGATATGAGGTGTGATATAGGCAGGTAGAGGTAGAGTGTGTTAAAAGTGGCAAGTGTCTAGCAAGGGTGTTAGTGGCATAACGTGAGCGCGTGATAGGGAAAGCCTGTACGTGCCATCGTTATTATGTGTGTATGATTGTTGATGTGACATGCTTATTATGTAAATGATATGAAGTGTGTTGTAGACAAGTAGAAGTAGAACGTGTTAGAAGTGGCAAGAGTCTAGTAAGAGTGTTAGTGGCATGACGATAGTACGTGGTAGGGTAAGCCTATACGTGCCTTCGTTATTAAAGTGGCAAAGTGGCATAACGTTTTACGTTATTAAAGTGGCAAAGTGGCATAACGTTATACGTTATTAAAGTGGCAAAGTGGCATAACGTTTTACGTTATTAAAGTGGCAAAGTGGCATAACGTTATACGTTATTAAGTGGCAAAGTGGCATAACGTTTTACGTTATTAAAGTGGCAAAGTGGCATAACGTTATACGTTATTAAAGTGGCAAAGTGGCATAACGTTTTACGTTATTAAAGTGGCAAAGTGGCATAACGTTATACGTTATTAAAGTGGCAAAGTGGCATAACGTTATACGTTATTAAGTGGCAAAGTGGCATAACGTTATACGTTATTAAAGTGGCAAAGTGGCAAGGTGGTAGGTGTAAATAAGAGGCTAAGTGGTAAGTTAAGCAGGTTAGATGCGAAAGTGTGAATACACATACCTTAAGTGGTAAGTGTATAGAGGTTATACAAGTAGCTATTATGTAATGCTTGTCGGTACGTGAACGGTCTTCGGATATTGCACGTATCGTCAAGGAGAGTGATTGTCAAGTGGTTGTTAGTGTGTATGCATTCTATGATGCGATTGCTTATTATGTAAATATTGTATTGGTATAAAGAGTGCTGTTGACAAGTAGTGGTAGAACGTGATAGAAGTGGCAGAGTCTAGTAAGAGTGTTAGTGGCATGACGATAGTACGTGGTAGGGTAAGCCTATACGTGACTTCGTTATTAAGGTGGCATATAGTGGCATAAGTGGCTAAGCTGTAGGGGTAATTAAGAGGCTAAGCTATAAGGGGTAATTAAATGGTTCAACAGTGGCATGTTAGACAGTAGGCTATGTGTCTTCGGATACGTATATATTGTATGAAGTGGTTGTATGATAAGTTGCTTGATTAACTAGAACTCACTCAGCGTAGCTGACTTTTAGTATGCACGCAGGTGAGCTGATTATAGAGTTAGCATGAGGATGACACACGGCATGGATTGAACGGCTGGCATCTGAAGAAAGAAGTAAAGATGTTTTAAATATAAAGTTTTGTGTTATGGTATCAAAGAAAAGATTTAATGTTTTGTAACAAATGATTGATGTTTTATATTCGCGAAAAGTTTTAATAAACTCTGATTTGAAGAACTGTGTTTATGAGTAAATCCGACGCTAAAGTAGGGCTACCGGGTTCGGGGCCTTACAGAAAGGCTCTTTAAGGGTGGTAGACCATAATAATATATGTGAGGTTATAGAGCGAATGGCTCTTTAAAACGTATAGGTATGTATGTAAATTAAGATAAAATATGAAAGTGTGGAAGAAAGAAGGAATGAAAGTAAGAATGAAGGTATATACTTATAGATGTACGAAAGAAAGATAAACAGGTTAAGTAAATAATATGTATCCTCGGATACGTATAAGTAAGTATGTGAATATAATGTATGTTGCCTGATTAACTAGAACTCACTCAGCATAGTTGACTTTTAGTATGCACGCATATGAGTAGGATGAGACAGCTAGCTTGAACAGAGAGACATGGCAGAAGAATAAAGAAGCTGGCATCTGAAGACTTAATTAGCGATATTTGAACTTAAAGACATATTTTATATTGTTTAAATTTTAAGACTTATGTAATGAATGGTTGACATTTATCTATTCCGCAAAAGTTTTAATTCACTCTGATAATTAGAACGGTGTTTATGAGTAAATCTAACGTCCAAGTAGGGTATCGGGACTGGGGCCTTACAAGGCAAACTGAAGATCCTTAACTTGTTCCTCTGCATAATTTTCTTCTTCAATGACATTAATCCAAGCAAAATTAGCAATCTGATTGCTGATGCTGAGAGCTGCCATCTGGTCATTCTAAGAAAACTATTGAGCCACCAATTTCTCTCACTCTCATTTGAACCAGCTGAATTTTCTCCTCTTGCATTACTCACCAGAATCAATGCAATTTCTTTGTTTCCCTCCTTCGCCGGATTTGTGCATTCACGAGCGAAGTGACCCGGCTCGTGACAGTTATAGCACCTTAGAGTATCTTTGTTAAATCCCACCTTCTAGTTAGCTGGCACATTCCAGTTGTTTTTGCATGTTCTCTTGTAAACTTCTTTGTTCTAAACACTGCCATGGCTACTTGCCAAGAGATATCTATTTCCTCCATATCATCAGGATGGATTTGATCCAGCTCAGCATCTATAACTGGTTGAACCAGATCTCCAGCAAAAAAGGCATTGTAGCAGTTCTTAAAACTTTCCATAAAGGCAATGTTTTCTTGAGACTCCTTTGAAATAGTAGAAACCTGAGTGGGAGACTAACTGGAGGATGTAGTAGCTAATTGAGGCTTAGTTGCAAGAGAAGGTTGTTGAAAGAACACATGAGTAGGCTGTGATGGTGGCTAAGTGAATTGACCTTGAGCAGACTTAAACATTGAGAAATTGTTCTGAGACTACTGTGGCTTAGCATACTGACCCTGAGAGGATATGAACATAGAGAAGTTGTCTTGTGAGATGAGAACATTATTAGAAGCAACACTGTAGTCTGCCGCATTGTAGGAGTTAGCATGGTTTATGGCACACTGCTTATAATCAATGTCACGGGATTTAATGATTGCCATCATTTCTGACAAAGTTAGCCTGGCCAGATCCTTTGCTTTCTTGATCACTACAACATTCATGTCCCAGCTTCGTGGCAAGGAGTTGACCAGCTTATTATTTGTTTCAACATAAGTCACGTTTACGTTTGCAGATAGCATTTCAGTGACCAATGATATAAATCTTTGAAGCTGTGTCTCCAAAGACTCTCCAAGGACATGGTTGTACATGTTAAACTTTTGTCGTAACAGATCTCGTCGGCTTCTTCTCATATTCTTATTCCCCCATACACCTCAATAAGGGATTCCCATAATGCCTTAGCAGACTCTAGCTCTCTGAATCCCAAAGCAATTTCAGGATAAAGTGTCGTTGTTAAGGTAGCAAGAGCCTTTTCATCCTTTTCAATCTTTTCAAAATATGTGTCGACGTACATTTCAACAGGCTTTACGACCACCTCATTAGAATTTTCTCTTTGATAAGTAATAATTGGAGGACCCCGGACGATGCTTCTCCAAATATTTGCATCTTTCATCTTCACATATTTCTCAAATCTGAACTTCCACTCGGCGAACCCCTCATGAGACAGTAAACGGGGTACACGAGTAGTAGTTCCCATGATAGAATCCAACTCTTGATGTAAAGCAACATTTGATGACGTATTTGTTAATTGGTCCATCTTAATCTATAGTCCAAGTAAACAGTCCAAAAGTAATCTGGCCCAATGAAACAAAAGCCCAAAAATAGAAAAAACCCAACCGAGAACCCAAGATCCAACAAGACTGGGCCCAAATGCTACCAGAAGCCCGAGAACCGAGAACATGTGAAGAGTAACTTAAAACACCCAAAGTTTCCCGAGAACACAGAATGTTGGCCGAGAACGATCAAACCTACACGAAAACACGCTAAAGTCACTGAGAACAATCAAGGATGCCCGAGAACACAACAAAAAACACCAAGAACGATTAAAACAGCTCGAGAACCCTGACAAATGGCCGAGAACGATCAGCAATGCCTGAGAGCCCACACAAATGGCCGAGATCGATTAAAGGTCACCGAGAACACTGAAAAATCTTGATTTGGTAATCTTGGTGATTAAATCAAATCCCGAGAATGATGAGATTTGAATTTAAATCATAAATCAAAGCAAATCCTTCCCAAGAATATCTCAATTAGCCCCGATGAACGCGAAGAACGACTGTTCTTTAATTTCCAGATATCTTCAAGTAACTATCAAACAAAAATCACCCTTTGAATCAATGATATCACTAACACCGAGCCTAGAATAGGTCTATAGGCTCTTATACCAATTGTAAGTCCCGAGAATGGATCTTTCAATGTGATATCACGTAAATCCGTTGTTAGGTGGAATCTAACAATGATTGATTCAAAGCAAAACAAACACAACGAACAGACTAGAATGTTTCAAAACACACTTTCTATATAACGTCTGGTGCTTAAGCCCTTCAATAATGATTACAAACAATTGATCTCTCATCTCTCGCTACTGTGATCGACCAACCACAAAACAACCCACATACTTCATATATATAGTATAAGCTAAACCCTAAGCCCAAACACTTACTAAGCCCACCGAAATCCATAATTTTGGTTTACATATAATAGCCAAAACAAAGCCCAATTACATAAGCGTAAACAATTAAATATTGCCCAACATGTACATAAATAATACAACTTGTAAGAGTTTTCTTAAAGATCTATATTAATAAAAATTATTATTAAATATATATTTAATAGGTTAAATTACTATTATAATGAACACAAAAATACATTATATGAAGCAACTAATTGATTTATTTTTACAAAGATGTATTTTATAACCATTATATATATATATATATATATATATATATATATGTTTGTATATATATATATACATGGAATGAGTATCATTATAGAACTCTTAAATTATTTAAGAACTTGAAGGAACTCTTAATAACTAACGTTTTTTATAAAACTTTTTGTATAGTCATGTTATTGAAGTGTATTTTATTAGTTTTTATATCTATCTTTACGATTATAATTATGAATATTAGCTTTTACACATATCTAAATTTTTATTTACACATATGTAAGTTTGTTATTACACAAATTTTACACATATGTAAACTTGTGATTTACATATGTAATGAAAACTTTATTTTAGAAATATGATAAAATTACTCTCTAACAATAGTAATATATTAAAAAAATTCAAAAAAATAGTTGGTTGTTATGAGTTCTCAAAGTTCTTAAATTTTTTGGAGTTCTGTAATGAAACTAACCATATATATATATATATATATATATATATATATATATATATATATATATATATATATATATATATATATATTAAGCAAGTATTATTACGTAATAAAATTTAATAAAACTAAAAGATCTATGATGACCGTCGTTTGAGTCAATCAAAAACCTAATTAAACTATCTAGATAGGATAAGTAAGGTATCGTATCCACTAGGAGTATGTGGTCAATGTGATTCGTGTAAGCAACTTTAATATAATGAAGTAACAGATTTAGTGCTGATCACACAAGCAATGATTTAAATTTAGAGTTAAACAAGCAAACGAGTAAAGAAGTTTCAATCAATTAACAAAGCAAATCACACCCGGGAATTCAAGTAAGCAACCTATAGTAATCTCATGCAACCTAACAGATTAATTATTACTGGTTAACTACAGACTGATCAATCAGAAAAACCTTAGACATCAATAATCGCTTTACACACGGCACTGGTTATCAAACGGTCCTTGCCAGTGTGACTCAGTTAAGGGCAATTATATGTTTTATCGTATTTAATCTAATCAAACAATCATATGATCAATTATCTAGCAACTGGTAACAAATCGTTCTGACCAACGTAAACCTAACCCGACTGAACACACAGAAATACTAAACATCAGTAATCATATATCAACCATAAACAATTATACATAATATTCTTAATCACATGAGAAAAACTGTAAAAGTTACAAACTATACATCCCGGGTATGATTCGGAGAAGATTAGCCGAGCATCGTAATCGATAGATCTTCAATTATGATGAGGGAGACCACTAGGATCAATCAAGAGATGATTGGTAGCCCTGAAATTCACCCAAAATCTCCTAATAGCTGCTGGAAGTCGTCAATCCTTATTAGGGTTCGGAAAATTGAAGATATAGGTCAAAATCCGTTTTTCACGTTTTTTAAGACCATCACGTATCGCGATGGCCATAGAACCTATCCGTCGCGTACCGCTACCTATGAAAACCTCATATTTGGATTCCTCTCGTCGAGAAATCCAAAATTCATATATTATGGCTCCCGTAACTCATTTTCTAGCTCAGGATATGCTTGTTTTACTTCAAGGTCGCATTTTGTCAACCCATCTTGTTCAATTTTAGCATTGGCTTATGATTTCTCATCCATACTCTTCCCGAATCCTTGTAACACTTCCCAAGACATCAAATCATGCTTCGGTCTTCCCGGGATATCATTCCATGCTCTTACAGGTCTCGCGTTTAGCATCTTTAACGATCAATTACCTGAAATACAAAAGCACGTATGAAGTACCAAAGTTCTAACAATATAGTCAATAAAACTACATAATTAATACACTAATATATATACAAAATACCCGACCATCACATCCCCACACTTATCTTTTGCTTGCCCTCAAGCAAAACTCTAAAGTAAACATTAACCTCCATCATAGGTATGTGAATTATCGCCATTAATACTAGTAAGGTTTAAGGTCATACCCAGTTTCCCAGACTGACACTTTCTAGATTGACATCCCACAAATACGGTTAAGTGCTATAATAAAAACATTAGAGCCATCCAGAAGAGTGTACTTTGTTTTCGGTTAAGGCATACATGATCATACCCCTCACACTATCAACACTCCTCTCGGTTTAATATCTGGACTAGCAAAAGATGTGCCAGTATATGTCTCTGCCCTCAAATACCAAATATGAGTCACAACTTAATAAGCTTGCAGGCCAGTCTTATCTCCACCCATTACTCACCGATTGCATAAAGACTCGGACTAAGGTTTTGCTGGGGCTTAGGTTGGGTGCGGAATAGGCATATTTGGTGACTAAGGTGGATGTAACCCAGTTTACAAATACACAAACAACTAATCAAAAATAAACAGACTGCTAATTACATAACTGAATAAGAACTAACTTTCTTTTTGGCTTTTTGCTAATTTTTTTTTACTACTGATAGACAGTATACTAAAGCAAATAAATATAAAACTCTGATAAATACATATTTACAACTCAACCGAGACATACGTACATTGTGTACTATCCTCAACAACTGACTATATACAACTCGAAAACGAATTGGATTTCATCACACAGGGTTAAAATAAAGTGAAGGCCAAGGATGAAATGGTGTGTAATGTTCAGTTTAATAAATGAAAAGGAATATGGTCCAAATGGGCACCTAGGGGAATAATGCCGGGTAAGGAAATTTATTTAGTGGGGAAAAGTGTACGTAAGGGTTTTCTAAAGTCCTAGTCTCCATACAGGTGGTGGTATTAAGGTTTCGATAAGCATGTGACAAGCAAGTTCTAACTCTATAAAACATACTGGTTTCCCTCAAACAATGGTGTAAGACATGTTTTATATCTATTATATAGTATGTGTATTAAGTATAGGGGGCCATCTCACAATATGTCTGGAATAATGGGCTGCCGATATGAAACATGTATACCCGTCCCCTTGACTCGTTATCCCCGCCTAAACGACCCCATTTTCAACTTCTCTTTTTGAAAACATTCGTGAGTAAAACTATCAAGAAGCTGAAAAACCAACCATGACCAGAAACCTATAACTTGGCATTAATGACAATAATTAACAGTTAATAACTTTGGTTTCTGAACACTCTCCGAGGTACTATCGGGCTAAAATTTTCAAATTCCCCCCATCCCCATGCTTGAGGTTTACATTGTCCTCAATGTTAAAATATTTAAACAATTAATGAACATTTGAGGGACGGGGTTGGAATTGACTTTTTGATTGTTAAGCAATTTTAAAAATTCGGGCTCAAATGTAACGGTTCTCCTAGCAAATATACAATTACACTTTTAATATTTAAACTAATTAAAACAAAATAGATTATGAAGCTGAAATCACCTGATATCATTGACAATAGAATGGAACAATTGGCTCGCGAACTCTTGTAAACACTCGTACACACTCGTCTCAACCAATTACCAAAACTGATAACCGAACCTGCGAAATCTCGAGATGTGTAGATGCAAGCTTCTCACAAGTGTAAAACATAGGTCTTTTAAGAGTTATGAACATGAATTTCTATTAGTTTTATTAAAACAATTATCGAGCTGAATTAAGTCGTTTCATAATAAATGTTGTTAAACAAGTTAAAAGCGTTAAAAGACCTAACTCACTTTCGTATGAATCACGATTGTATTTAGCGTATGCAACAAGCCCTTTAAACCCCCCAGTAGCCCGGGTGGACGAGTGAGGTCTCGTGAGGGTTTATAGTGAACTACACCCACAGAGTTCCAAATACAACAAAATATACAATAAATCAAAATACAGCAGATAATAACTCAAATAAAAACAAATTGGAAAGATACTTACAAACCCCGGGTTGCCTCCCGGTTAGCGCTGAATTGATGTCTACAGCTCGACAATACCTGAATTCCTCACGGTGGTCGAAGTGCACACTTACCCACCGAGTTTCCAATATGCGCTCGGTAGCTTACATGCCAAGTCCATAACCGCTTTACAGTGATTGGCATGCTACTTGAATGATTATTGTGAGGCCGCTTCTTAATTATTTGCCCAATATCTTGCATGCTTACATTCTTTTCATTGTTTACCAAGCCTTCATCCCCACACTTGTTGTTTGGATTAATAAGTACTGGAGAAGGCCTAGTATTCACAATGGCCACCTTGGGCTCTTCATACTCTGAATGAGTTGTATCTTCTACTTGAATCACAGTTTCACTTTCTTGCTTTGGAAGATCAGCAACCTCAATCTCTTCATCACCATCAAACATAGTACCACTAGCCAACTCCTCTTGGTCTCGTTTGATTTTAGTTTTGTCCTCAAAATTTGGATTAAGCGAGGCCTAAATTAATAAAAGATCAACAAAACACGAACTAAACCGAACTCAAATCCTTAAATATACATAACTTTACAAGGGATTCGATATGTATAAATAGATGTATATCAGTCTTATTGTTCAATTGATGTCTTAAACATAAAGGATAGATGAAAACGATTATCATAAACTCATTGTCTTTAAACTGGATGTTCCAAGACGTTTTGGTTATGACTTTAAAGTGTCATACCTTGTTTGTGGCAACCATGTGTAGCTAGAGCACCGCTGGCTATCAGCGTTAACGAGTTTAATCGAAAGACGTCCAAGTGGGAGACTTTTGGAAATAATGGACTGGTTAAAGTAAGTTAACGCGGTCAACCGAGCTATGACCCGTAAGAGTCACATCTTGGGCAACGAACATCAAATCCACTTAACGAGATTAACTGCTATACATGAACCATTAATGAAACAGATTATGATTATATAATTATCTTGTATAATTAAATATATATAAGACAGTTATTGTTTTATAAAAGTTATAAATAATATATAGGCAAAAGATCAAATACAAATAAAAAAAGCGTACTAGACGTACGAATTAAAGGATTTGACAGTGGCAATTTAGTAATTACAGGATTATTTCATCCTTCACATACAACCCATCGCTCCCACATCTATTTTCTGCAATTTCTTTACTAATCGACCTCTCCCTTCTCTAATCGTACCATCGCTCCCACATGTCTTCGTCATATCATCCACCCACAACCCATTAATTGATGAAATCAGTTGAATTGAATGATTCAATTAAAATAGAATTTGATCTTCAAAAAACATAGCATGACTTTTTTTCAAGGGATTTAGGTGAAATCAACCAAATTAATCAATTGAAATAATATATGAAGAGAATTGGTCAAATGAAATTAAAAGTGTTCGAAATCAATAAAACAAGACTTGTACAAACTAAAATCAATTAGAATTAGGCAATTAATTAATTGTGATAGTTTGAAGAGACGATATGTAATTAGGCTAAAATCAAACATCAAGTAGAGTAATTTTCAACTTCAGTATAGTTTTCAGTTTAAAGTAGTGTAATTATTTTTTTTTTACTAAAATGGATTTTACTTCATAGAAACATCCAAACGATTTACAATGAAGTGGCAGGTAAGCGGGCAACAAGCTGCGCCGCAACCCCCTCTTGGATAGCAAACCCAATCCGACTAAAACAAAGTTTCGATTCTTATGGGCTGATATGTTACTATACACAGCTTTCTGAACCCTATTCAAAAGGTCCACGGCATCCAGAGCTAAGAAACCAAAAGTGTAAAAGGCGCAGGGGATAAACACGTGTTGATTCTCCAAACAAGCTCTCTCGTGTTTAGCAACCTTGCCCGATGCCGCCTTCAATGCTGCCTGGCCTGCTACAAACCCAGTGTCCTTAATCCCAACAAGAGGGGACACTCCTGTGAGGTCGACACAAGCGTGTTTTCCCCCTACCCACCCAAAAACAAGAATATCGGCCGGTCGTAATGTAGATCTTCCTTCTTGAGGATCCGTAAGAAAGTTTACGGGGGCTTCCTTTTTAGCCGAAATTCTTCCTCGTTTAAGAACATCGCATAGAACATCCCTCACCAAATCATGCCTGTACTTAAACCCAGGCAACCCTTTGCAGTGAACCGCATGCTTGCCAAAAGAATCCAAACAAACCTTACGGCAAACCGGGCACGGCTCATCTATCGGAAACAAAGGGATCATTAACCGATACTTCAGGATGGCCCGGTACTCCAAAGCCGACATATGTTGGCCCAATCCTTCAATAGGGAGAACACTTAAGAAATCTTGAGCCCGAGGAGCCCGAAGACACTCAAACAACGCTTTCTGACGAGGGGATATATTAATTTCAATTAGAGTAATTATATTACAAGTAGAGTAATTTTTAACTTCAAGTAATGTAATTTTCAATTTCAATTAGAGTAATTATATTACAAGTAGTGTAATTTTCAATTTAAAGTAGAGTAATTATATTACAAGTAGAGTAATTTTCAACTTCAAGTAGCGTAATTTTCAATTTCAATTAGAATAATTATATTACAAGTAGAGTAATTTTCAACTTCTAGTAGTGTAATTTTCAATTTCAATTAGAGTAATTATATTACAAGTAGTGTAATTTTCAATTTAAAGTAGAGTAATTTTCAACTTCAAGTAGTGTAATTTTCAATTACAGATAGAGTAATTATATTACAAGTAGAGTAATAAACTTATGTAAGTAGAGTAATTAATGAAACAATGGGTTTTATTGGTGGGTTCGTTCATCAGTTATAGATTAGTTATTGGTAATTTGTTTGATTTCATAATTACTCTAGTTATATAAATAATTACTCTAGTAGAGTAATTATCATATCTTCTTCTACACCTAAACATGCTTTAAAACCCTAAAACTTCAGAATCTTTAATCAGCTAGTTACGTGGGTTCAATTGAATGATCACAAAACTCAAACTGAAGTGTAGACTCATGATTTTGGTTCTAAAATCAAGTTAATTTGATGAAGATGCAGAGCGATTTTGATGGAAATTTGGAATTGATTAAATCTGATGAAGATGCCAAGCGATTTGATTTGTGAAGGGTGATGGAAGAATCAATTTCTTGTTATTTACAACTATGCCACCGCCCAAATTTCAATATTTGTTCAGTTCTCACGTTTAGTACGATATTTTACTTTGTATGATAACCTCCCCTAATATATAATGTTTATTTATTAAATAAATGTTACGGCCTTTTAAACATGTGCCGAACGTTTTGGGCTTTGAAGGCCGAGAAGTGGTTAATATTATGATTAAGGATATAATAATAACCTAATCACAAAATCATACTCCCTGCACCTCTCTCGTACACAACAAGAAAAAACAATAAACCTTTTTGGTGAATTACCCAACAGCAGCAAGCTACAAGCCTTCGCTGGACCAAGCTGCCACCGCGCCAGCCATTGTCGCGCTAGTCCGCCGCACCAGCCTTCGTCGCCTCTATTGTCGTACATCAGCCGGCTGCCACCGCTGCTGCTCGTATGCCACCTACGCCCCTCGTTGTTCAGTTCGTGTACTAGCTTCGGTTCGTTGAACCTCTGTGTCTCAACCGGTTATTCATTAACTGATGTATAATTTATCTCATCAGTAGTTAAAATAAATTGTTTATTATTACCGTGCTCGTATAATTTTATAACCGGATCATGTCGGGTTCGTTAAAATGTTGATTACTCGTTTTTATTCCGTTGCACATATATTAATTAATTGGATTAATTATTATTCGAGATAGTTATTCTACCGATTTTAATAAATAATATTTTTGACTGGTCACCATCGAGACCCAACACAATTACTATCTGTTCAAATAACATACCCGACTCCTAAAAAAGTTACGAAAAATACGCATGAAACGAATTCACGTGTTTTGGATAGTGGCCACCGAAATGACTTTCAAGAACCGTGAACCATCTAATAAAACTTATGTGCAACGGGTTTGCGGGTTGGACGTGAAGAGCAAATGCTTCCAAGATCATCGAATGTAGCTTTTAAAAGATCGGGCTTTGTAATTCATAAAGAGACGGTGGCGGAGCTTGTTGTTCGCTTGCATTATATTTTAACGTAAACACTACCTGGCTTATCTTAAACTAATAACTAAAATCAATTGTAGATAACTAAATTTTTTTTAATGGAAAGATAAAATAATAAAAAAGAAAAAGAAAAATGATCAATATGATTTTGTGCTACAATGAGAATGCAGAACGCTGCCATTAACCGGCACAACTAGCTCACAATACATGTGTAACGTAAATTTAACCTTCCAAGTTGTTCTTGAACTCCCTTTCAAAACAAACAGCATCACCTTACTTCTCTTCAACGACTGCTCCGTCATGTAACGTTCCTCCGGATTCGCCACTAGCCGGGCAATGTTTACGCCTTCGTACCCGAGCAACAAGCTTGTATCGTAAAAGCTCGCGTGCGCTTTTTGGTTGTGATTCTCAGCGCGGATGACGATCGTTAGCTTGACGGCGAGGAGGCCAGATTGGTAGTAGTCAACATGGTCCAGACGAGAGGCGCGGACGGTGAGAACCGGGATTTTTGGGGCGGAGGGCGAGGTAGCCAGAGAAAATGACAATGCCAGCGACGATGACGGTGGTGGCGATGAGTGAGCAGACGATGGCGAAGCACCAGACAACGGGGTTGGTGCGCCGTTGGCGACCGAGAGTTGGTTGTTTTGGCATTGAAACGGATGGGATCAGGTAAAACGTAAATATTTATGGGATGGGAAATGTAAATAAATGATTTTGTGGGGGTGTGTTTAGAATAATGTGAATTAGGAGGAGGTTTGAGGAATGGGAGTTGGATGGGTTTAATGGGTGGGAAAGGTTAAGGTACGTTACCTTGGACAAAAGCCACCCTTGATTTCATATTATTATTTTGTACATAACTTTTGGGCCATAGTTTCGTAGGTTTTGAAGGCTTCTATACCTAAGTTTCTTTGCTCTTGAAGGCATCTAAACCTTTTCCAAATTTAACATTATTGTTGTAAAAGGTTAATGTTAAAATCCATTCTTTTCATGAAACTTACTTTTTAATATTTAATTAATTAATTAATTAATTTTGAAGAAGCAAAAGAAAAATAAATAAAGGGTTGGGTTAAGTATACTCCCTGGTTGCTTGTCATACCCCCTCTTGAAAAAACTAAGTTTCATATTACCCTTTAAAATCATATAATTAACAAATTATCACAAAATTAAGGATTTTAGATTATTTTTTTAAAAAAAAATGCGTTTTTTTTAAGATTTTCGGTTTCGGGTTTTTGGTTTTGGGTTTCGGTTTTAGGGTTTGGGTTTAGGGTTCGGGTTTAGGTTTTCGGGTTTAGGGTTTATGTTTTCGGGTTTAGGATTTAGAGTTTCGGTTTTATTTTGTAAAAAATAAAGAGGTAAAATAAGGATATTATAAATATATATACTATTAAAATTCAAAAAAAGATATTATAAATATTTATAATATTAATATAATACTAAAAAAATAAATTAATAGTAATACACTTGATATAATTTAATTTGATATATATAGTGTAGATTATTTAGTGAAAAAAATGTTATAGGGACTAATATGAATATAAATAATGTTAAGAGCTAATAGTGATTGATGTAATAAGTTTAGGGGGTATATTTAGTAAAAATGGTATAAAGGGAGATACGTTTAACAGCACCCTAAATAAAGGATGGTTGCATGAAGCCACCAATGAAACCTCGATGGCAATTAGAGATTAATGAAGCAAAGTGGTAAATTTTACATGCAATATGTTGGTAAGGCCACGCATAATGGAGGGGCTACAAATTGGAGCAAATAGTGACACGCGGGCCCTGTCAGCAATCGATCGAAATTTGTTTTTAATGTGTAATGGTGTAGGGGGACTACAAACTGGGCCCACAGTATCATTTTTTATTATTTTATTTTTATATTTTATATTAAAACCAATTTATTTAAATAATTAAATAAAAATGTATTAAAATTAAAAAATAAATAAATAAATACATAAAACTAAAAAAACACACCAATAATAAAAATAAATTATAATAAAAAAAACACACCACAACAAAATACATGTAAAAATACAAATAAATTCGTCTTCATCTTTGTCTTCGTTCTCCTCCTCGTCTTCGACTTCAACGGGACGATTATCCCACACGTGTTGAACCAAATCCGCCTTCAGTTGGTTATGTATATCTCTTGATGTGAGCTGGTGAATGTTATACGTTCGTTGATCTTTGGTTGGTTCAGGGAACTGTTCTGGAACGCTTCCTGGTATATGGTGTTGACATATTGCTCTTCCCTCGTCTTCTAAAATCATTTTATGCAATATGATACACGTATACATGGCATCGCTCATTTTTGCCAACGACCATACATGACATGGGTTTTTCACATAATGCCAGCGTTTTTTAAAACCCCGAAACACATTTCGATATCCTTTCGCGCGGACTCTTGCTTCTTCTTAAAATATTCACTTTTTTCTTCGATCAGGTCTTGAAACGTTTTGACGATGATCGAGTACTCTGGATATATCCCATCTCCCAAATAGTATCTATGACGATAGAAGGTATCGTTGGCATAAAACGGTAAGACCGGTATGCTACGGCTGACGTAATACTCTAGCACGGGTGACGCGTTTAGAACGTTTATGTCGTTGTTGGACCCGACTGAGCCGAAGTAGGCTGACCAGATTCGAAGGTCGTGTGAACAAATGGCTTGAAGACTAACCTTTGGCACTCCATGGTCAACACGAGTGTATTGACCTCGCCATGCGGTTGGACAGTTAGACCACTCCCAATGCATGCAATCTATACTCCCGATCATGCCTGGAAAAGAATGTTTGCTTTCGTGTACATCGTATATGCGAGTCAGGTCGTTTGAAGTTGGAATACTCAGATAATGACGAGAGTATAATTGTATTATTCGTATACAAATAAATTATTAAAAAAGTATTTATATTAAAAACAATAATTAATACAAACAATTTAAATTTTACCGATGCAAAAATTCTCAAACGCGTCTCTTGTCGTTTTCTCAACCATCTTTAAATACTCGTATTTGATGTCGGTCGTGTTGCCGTATGCGAGGACGCGTAGAGCCGAAGTACACTTTTTGATGGCGGAGAATCCTAAATATCCTCTTGCGTCGGGATTCTGTTGAAAATACTCATACTCCCGCTCCATATCTCACACGATGCGCAAAAATAAACGCTTAGACATCCGAAAACGACGTCGAAACATAACGTCATTAAATGTAGGTCTGTCATTGAAGTAGTCCTTCATCAAACGATTGTTCGCTTGCTTACGATCCCGAAGGATATATGACCGCCTACGTGGCGACGAATAACTAGTAGAGCCGGACACTATGTTATTGGCGGCGGCCCGAACTGCGTTCGTGACCTCTAAATGCTCTTCCGCCACTCGTCGATGAATCTGATGAATTCTTTGACTCTCCTTGATTAGTTGATCCCAAATCTCGGCAGAATTCGTGGAATCCAGGGAACCCATTTTGTTTGAAAAAGTATGAAATGATGAAAATGATTGGTATTTATGTTTGAGTTTGTGTATGATTGGTGAAAATGATTTAATTGGTTTGATATTTATATTAAGTTTTTAATTTAATTTTTTTTATTTGACCGTTGGATAACGATAATATTAATATTATATTATTTTTTTTCTTTCTTCCGGCGATAATTCCACCCGCCCCCGCCCCCGCCCCTTTTCGGCCCAATATCACCCAGGGGAGGGGGTGGTTTGTTCCTCCCAAATGTCGCCCAAATTCACCCTTGAATAAGGTCAATATGTTGATTAATAGAGAGGTCTACAAAACCGTTACTTTTCACAAACCAAACTGGTTTGGTCAACCTCTAGTTAGTAGGATAACATAAAAGAATTAGTTAGAAGTAATATCGGTTAAGTATATTGGTTTACAAAAATTTTATTTACAAGTTTATGACTATTAATTTATAAAATAATAAAAATTTTCAAAATTATATATTAAGAAAAGGTAGGAAATGTAGGATGTTATTTTGGCAGGTATACTGGTATAGTTATTTAATTTAATTTATTTATTTATTAAGTGATAGGTTTAAATCTTTAAGGGGGTTTTATGTGAACATAAAGTTGCAAAATTTTTTTTTTTAAAAATAATAATACTAATACAGGTGTCTTTTGAAGCATGTTTTATAGATTAATTATTTAAACAAAAAAAAAAAAACTGTTCGTATGCCCAACCTAAGTGATTATCTTAACTAATTTGGTTCATATGTGTTATGTATATGTAAAATTGTAGATGTTTGCTTTAAGCCCAATAATGCAATTATACGTAATAGATAGAGAGAACCAGCATAGTGAAAAAAGAAACAAAGAAAGTTTACATTTTATTTTGTTGTCACGTTTTAGCAACAAGAAAGAAATTCAATATGCAATTATCACGATTTGAACGTTGGGGTTGGGAATTTAATTTAAAAAAATAGATAATATAAAACAACCATTTTAATCCAACTCAAAACCAAATCCAACTTAAAACACTCTCAATCTTCTACTACAAAAACTTGTTTTTTCACCACTTCAATTTAATACAAAAAAAATATGGAATTTCCGAGCAACTCGTTTCCGATAAACACTGATAGCTCTTCGTCTTCGGACGATGACATTGTTGAATGGTTCCCGTTGTTAGATAACGAACTTGAAGGCCCAAGCCATCCAAAGAAAAAAATGGTGGATCGTGATCGTATACATGCCCATGAAGTGCTAATGAACGACTATTTTATGGAGGAGCCGAAATACAATGACGAGACGTTTAGGGAACGGTTTCGTTTGCCGAAATCTTTATTTTTAAATATTGTAGCCGACGTCGAAGCAAGCGATGAATGGTTTCAAGAATCTTACGACGCGAGGGGCAAACGAAGTTTTACGCCGCTTCAAAAATGCACATCCGCTATTCGTCAATTAGCAACAGATAACTCACCCGACCAATTCGATGAATATTTACAAATGTCTCAGAGAACTTCACGTGAATGTGTCAAATTCTTTTGTAACACAGTTATTAAATTGTATGGCAAAGAGTTTCTACGAAAACCAACAAGACACGACATTACATGTCTTTACGCCGCGCATGAGGCTAGATGGCATTTTCCAGGGATGCTTGGTAGCATCGATTGTACACATATCGGATGGAGGAATTGTCCACGTGAGTTTCGAGGGGTGTATGTTAGGGGTGATATCAAATGACCGACCATCTCACTTGAAGCGGTTGCGTCAAATGATTTATGGATTTGGCATTCTTATTTCAGTGTTCCTGGCTCAAACGACGACATCATTGTTCTATACACATCACCGTTGTTTCAAAGCGTAACAGATGGTACCACACCTTTCTGTCCGTATTTTGTCAACGTGAAATATTACAGATGTGGCTACTATCTTGTCGATGGTATCTACCCGCAATTGTCTGTTTTTGTGAAAGCCTTTTCGTTTCCTGTCGAGACCAATGAAAAGACGTTCAAGAAGTGAAGAATCGGCAAGAAAAGATGTCGAGAGAGCTTTTAATGTCTTAAAGGGTAGATGGTGCATTCTTAGTCGACGGGTTCGTGCAATGAAAAAACCCACAATCTCTAGCTTAGTATATGCATGCATCATATTACACAATATGTTTAAAAAAGAAGATGTACGTGCAATTTCTCTAGATTGGGTGCCGGATCCTCCTAATCAAGTTCCCGTTCCTGAGAATGTGCAATTAGACTTGTGGGATGAGGATATTCACCATCGGTTGAGATATGATCTAGTTGAAGTTGTAAGTTCTTTATGTTTGGAATTTCTGGATTCGGACGAGGAGTTAGATTGTTTATTGTAACTTTTATTTTTTAATTATAATTTTTAAGTTGTAATGTTCTATTAAAATATTGCTTTTATTTTTTAAGTTATAAAAAAACATATAATAATAATAATAATAATAATAATAATAATAATTAAACCATCACTTATACATAATACTGACATGATTTAATAAGAGTAGAAAAATATTGATGATTGATATGCCTTAAAATTCCTAGCAAATATAAGATTATTCTTTCAGTCACATATTAAGTTATATATATTTAAGTTAGTAATTGACAAAGAAATCCCATTGAAAGCTAATATAGATATTAGATTACGTTTCCCGTTATGAAATACTATTTTCATAATTTATTTATCATTTGCTAATTCTCTAATCTTAACTTTTTAAAGTATAATCGAACATGTTGTTTATGTGTTTAAAGATAACAATTCAAATTTAAGAGATGTCAAAAAAAAATGCTAAGGCAAACAATGGAGGGTTTAACTTGAGGCTATGTGTAGTGGAATGACTTCAAATTGGGGCGAATTTCAACACGTGACGCTCAATCAGTAAATGATATGTTTCTGTTTTTGGGTGTAATGGTGTTGTAGCTCCTCCTTTGCCACGTCATAATTTTTTATTATTTTCTTTTTATTATTAAATTAAACAAATATAAAATCTATTAATAATTAAATTAATTAAATAAAAGAAAATAAATTATAATCAAAATAAAAAACACACAAAAAACATACTAATATATTCGTTAACTCCGTCTTCGTCTTCCTCCTCGTCTTCATCTTCGTATTTATATTTAAATTGGTTTGGTATTTATATTTAAATTTGTATATGAAATGCTGAAACTGGTTGAATTGGTTTGGTATTTATATTAAGTTTTAAAGTTTTTTTTATTTGTTTTGATCGTTCAACGGTCGTTTTTTTAAATTATTATTATTTTCCTACACTAAACGGGCGATGAATACTTTTCGCCTGTAACAACTCGGGTTTTCCAAATTTACATTAACCGACCCGTTTTACGTTCGGGAACTTTTACCAAGAAAATATCGCGTTGTTCAAATTATTATTATTTTATTATTATATATATAAATAACTTTGGTTTAAATACAATTTCAACCCCTAAACTATAGTTTAACCTATTTTTGTTTCCATTCTCTAACTCTAGGAATTAATATGCAAACTTATGTTATAACCCATTTAACAAATCGGATAACCAAGATTCAAGCCCGTTTACCCATATCAACATTCTTACCGTATACCCGTTTTGATTTCTTGCTGCGTAATTCTCGTTGTATAATTGTAATTGATCGCCTTAAATCGTTGATAATGCATAAACAATTCACACCGACAATCTATTTATAGATTATAATCAAAAAACGATCTTAATTTCGTTATATACACATCGTCTTGTCTTTATCATTATAGCTAAATACGACCTAGACCCAATGAAAATTCAATTAAACTTGGGCACAGCTCCTTCTTCCTCTCGCCAATAAAACCCCTATAGTTAATTGTGTAATTATGGGTTGTTCATATCGTTTTGTGTTCGCGTTTTGGCCGCAAATCATATCTCATCGTTCATCATTGATTTTCACTGTTTAAGGTCATCTATATATTCAACAAGTTCGTTTTGAATCCAAGTTCGATAACCCCAACATTAATTACTTAGATGCTGAAGAAACACTAGGCGACCCGGGGCAGATTACGGATAATCTGGGGGTTAAGTAATGTCTCCCACGAGGATGAGGTCCAACAGAGAAGATTGTTCTTCAGGTGACCTGCAAAACAGACACCGTAAGCTCGTCACTGAGAAGGGGGGGTTCCTCCTTGTGACCACCCTCCGGCGTGAGAATCAGACTAGATTGCTCTGAATATAAGTGTATATTAAGAGATTTCTAGATAAGAATGAGATATTAGATGATGTCCTTACCATTCCAAGGTGTCGGAGTATTTATAGCCGAAGGTAGGTTTCCTAGAAGGTACAGCCGGCTGAATAGTATTCCTGTTCTACCAACAGTGGACTACGCACATGCCATGCTGGTTGGTGAATAGACTACGGCCGACAGTAACAAAGTCGGCTGTATACTGTTCCTTTACTGCCGGCTATGCACTGTTCCACCAACTGTAGGCTGCGCACGTCCCATAGTAAGGGTTGATGAGTAGGCAGCGGCTAATAGTGACAAACAGTACTAGAGGGTGCTCCTCCTCGTACTGTTGTCGGTGAGCTGTCACCCTGTGATTGGTTCATGGGCTGCTCTGGTCAGATCGTCTGTTCTGCCCATATCTTAGTAGGTATAGTACAAAAGATCTTTCAGAAGCATACGGACTGGCTCATTTAGGCGGGATTATTCCCGCCTTGCTCATTCCTTCATGTGACTACTGAAGTAGCTAGTGCCTTGTGCGTGTAGCCTTGCTGTCAGTGCGGGTAGCCTTCCCTGATGGCTTGTATCCGCAACTGCGGGAACAAGCGGGGTACTTCACCATTGGGAGGCTTTCCCTGCGGGTACAGCTGGCGTACTGCGCGTAAGGTTTTCTCTGAGCATGGTGGGTCCTGCGGGAGCAGTTGGTCGTAGCGCAGACGTCCCTGTTCAAGGTGAGTCTTGCGGGTCCAACTGGGCTCTGCTGGGACCTACCACTTCAAGTCCCCCCAGTCCAATGTTCTTCTCATGAATTAATAATAAGTGAGGTGAACTTTTGGACTAGCAAGGGGTTTTGAAAAGGGTTTTTAGTTTTAAGGTTTTCCGTGGGGATTCCTCCCGCGGTAGTCCTTATGTCACTTGCAGAAATTCCCGACTTTCCTGCTTGATCTTTGGGTATGATGCGGGTAGGTCTGTAACCTCCTCGCAAGTCAGGAGCGTTGAGTCCCACTTGTGTGGATTCTCCATGAGGTTTTGGTAGTTTTGAACATAGTGATCAATTATGTTAAAACCACCAATTCCATCCTGAAGCTTCAAACAATGTAGTTCTCGACGTTCCCGCTATGCGGGGATGTTATTCCCGTTTCCGCAAGCATTGCCCAGAAGATCCTTCTTGGTTTCAATTCCCTGCGGAGCGCTAGGTATGTGAAGGGTTTTGTCTTGACACTGTACCCGCACTCGTCTTACGGTTACTTTACTTCCAAGGTATTCCTGGCGTCAATTCCCTGCAGGTGCTAAGTATGTGAAGGGTTTTGCCTTAACACTGTACCCGCACCTGTCTTACAGTTACTTGGTTGCCAAGGTAAGGGGTATTTTCCCGCCTACTTTTGAATCTTTTTTGAATTTTTTGAAATTCGAAGAGTTGGTGAAAGGATAAGAACAGTCCAAACCTCTGAAACGTCGTGCGACGGTTTCTTCTAACTGTGTCAGGACGTGCTGGAAGTTATGGTGACGTGACAGTACATGGTCATTCCAGACGCTTTTTCAGGCGCGTGGGCGCGATTTTTCGGGCGCGTGGCCGCGAAATTAATGGTACGCGTCCTTTCAACAGCTGTTGCCAGCTTGCTTTTTGCCACGTGTCATAGTTTCATTGCACCTTCGATTTCTCTCTCTTCCGCATTAATTTCATCGCATTAATTGCGATTAGTATATAAAGGGGGAGAGAGTTCTTTGTAATCCACACTTTCACTTTTCTCATCTTTAAAGCGATTTCCGGCGAATACTCAAACTTTTCAGTCGAGCATTCTCTCGAAATCGTTTTCTTCTTTCATCTGCAAGATGTCTTCTCACGATCTCGAAGCTACAGCCCAGGAGGCTGGGGTGTTCACCGATGACAAGAGTACTGCTGGCGAGTGCCAGTGTGCTTTGCCTGTCGATCTGTACCAGTACATCGTCAGGAAGTTCATGCTCGAGTCTCTCGAGCCTGAGTTTCCTGAACCCCATCAAACGGTGTATGATGCCCCCAGAGGCAAGATCGGGGTATATGCTGCATTCTTTGTTTATGGGAATCTTAGGTTCCCATTGACAAAGTTTGTCTACCGTGTCCTGGAGAGGCACGGTGTGCACCTGACCGAGGTGCACCCGATGGCGATCGCGAAGATTCGCCACTTCGAGTGGGTGTGCCGGATTCTGGGCATTGAGCCCTTCGTCGACCGCCTGATGACCTTCTACTCTTGGAGGTGCATCCAGGGGTGGTATACGCTGATAACCCGGATTAAGGGTTTAAAGATTTGCGCAACCGAGCGCAGTCTTCGCTCGTGGAAGCGAGAGTTCTTCTTCATCTCCGCCCGTTCCATCCCCCTTGCCATGAAATTTAAGAATGGGCAAGCTCTCCCAAGCCTTCACGCCTCCAACTACCAGGAGGCGGAATGGTTCTCGAAGATATCCCGGGTCCAATCTCCGGTTTACCGGTTTGCGGAGTCCGGGATGGTGATGCTCGGGATGAGCCGGGTGTGGAAGGATGCGGATGCGCGAAAGATCCCGATCGTCCTCGAATACGGTTTGAACTCTGTTCCTTACGGTATGCTCTGTTTCTTTTTGTTGATTTATAATCTCTTCTAACTTCTTTCCTGTTTATTTCAGAGGGGAACGACTTGCAGTCGCTCCTGTATCCGCGGGAGGCTGACGGTCCCGCTCGGATGGGTACTCGTGCTCTAGATGAGAACGAGTTGCCCATCCTAGAAAAAACGGCGGATCGGTTCGTGGAGGTCTACCCGCAAGGCCACGAGATCCTGAGCGCCAGGCGGCCAGGTAAGGCGCTATTCAACCCTCGACCCCTCAATGTTGAAACCTCTGCCGGAATTCCTCTAATCTTATGTTCTGATGAGGAATCCGCAGATGGTCCTCCGTTGGTGCGGAAGAAGAAGGCTGCCGGCGGGAAGGGGAAGGAGAAGGTGGCCTCCATTGCCGATCCGGTGCCTCGGTCTGACTCCGAGGCCGAGAGCGAAGAGGTGGCGGGGAACCCCGGTGGTGAGAAGACCACCGCTCCGGAGGCTGTGACAACTGTCACCTCCTGAGAGCCCCGGATGACGACGGTGAGCGGCGCGAAGAGGCCGGCTCCATCGGGTTCATCCCCGCCTGTCCGCACTTTCAGGCTCAAGAAAACCCGTAAGTACAAACTTTATTTTTAACTTCATAGTTTTCCATATTTAATACTTTTCTTTGTGCAGGCGTGGATGTTGACGCATTCCAGGGTGGAGCAGGGAAGAGTACTCCCCCGCCCATGACGGTAGGCTTGGTCAGCCTACCTGAGGCGACGACCCAGGCGGCTGCTCCTGCTTCCGCTGGTTCAGTTGCTCAATCCATTGAGCCAACTGTTCCAGCTGTGATGACATCACCGCCGGCTGTCAGTGCCATTTTTACAGCATCTTTCACTGAGCCGGCGGTTACTTTTGCTGCGGACTCTGCAACGGCGACCGCGGCGGCCGCGGCGGCCTTCACCATGCCTCCTCCGTCATCGGCAACGACGGCCGATCCTTCAGGTATGCATGGGGCTTCTCGCCAACCTCTGCCTCCTTCCCATCTACCTGACCTTTTGGACGGATTTCCCTTAGGTTCAGGTGATGGGTTTGGCGGCTATCGGCCTGTTATTGACCCTACAGGTACGTAGGGTTCTTTTGGCCTATTTATTTATTTTTTATATCATCTTTTCCTAACTGCTTTTTGTTTTTTGCAGTGTCGGATTCCAATGAAGTGTATGTTCCACGATGGAACATCCGCCGAGGAACAACCCTTCGCACACCTGTGGAGTGCGTGGAGTGGGCTCGTCACGCAGCTCCCAGTGGTGCGTTGGGGTAAGCCATGGCTAGCTACCAGAAGGGTAGGCTAACCAATGAGCTTCGGGTTCTCCTGGCCCGGATGCAGCCGCGCGTCGAGCTGCTTTGTCGTGAAAACGACAAGTTAAAAGCAGCTCACATACAAGAAGTAGCTCAGGCGCGGGCTGCCCGGGAGGAGAATAGGAGGCTCTCCGCCGCGGCTGCGGTGAAGGAGAAGGCGTTCAAGGCCCTTGAAGTCGAGGTTCAGGCCCGTCTCGAGGCCCGTTCCAAGGCTGCCCAAGCTGTTAACGAACAGCTTTGGCTAGCTAAGGAAACTGCTAGGAACGCGACTGAAAGGGCCACCAAGGCTGAAGCTGTTGCTGAGCCTTTACGCCTCGAGAATGAGGAACTTAAAGCTAAATTAGAGGCGCTCCAACAGGCTCATGATGCCTTGGCGATGGAGGACGCGAAGAAGCTCCAAGAGATCCTGGACCAGAGGGGCGTGCTTGACCACACTGAGCGGAAGCTAAAGGGCGTCGAAGAGGCTGCTGCAAAGGAAGTGTTGCTTGCCAACCTCAATAAAAGTGAAGCCGAACGCGCCTGTAATCAAGCTCAAGCCGCCCTCCAAGAAGCTCTGGTTGCCAAGGAATGGCTTCTTCGAGAAGCGTTGTCTCAGGTAAGCTTTTCATGTCTTTACGCTTTTCTTTGTAAATAGAAAAGGTTTTGATACTTGTATTTTTCTTTTTGTAGGTTGTGCATCGGGTCTTCACGGAGACGTCTTATGACGATGCTATGAGCACAGCCCTCAACGCTTCTCACGAGGATGGGGTAAAGGCCGGCTTCCTGCTTGGTCTAGGGTTTGTTGAGAAAGGCATCCCGCCTTCCAACTTCCCTTTGTATAATGTGGATACTGAAGCTGTTTATGACCAAGCAGTGAATCAGTATGCCGCCTTCCCGCATCCGGTGGTGGAGAAGTAAACGAAGTCGCTGCTGCTGATGATGGGCTAGCTATTCTTAAAGCTTTCCTTGAACCGCCACGCTCTACTGATGGTGCGGGTCCAAGTAGAAGTGGTCCTGAAGCATGATCCTGAAGATCCCTCTCCACCATTAGCGTAGATTTTTGTTTTTGTATATCTTCTTTTGTATGCGGGTATGTACCCAGCAATCTTTGTAATATTTGAATTTGATGGAATAAAGATTGTGTTAATCCCTTGCCTTGTTTATTTTACGCATGTTTTGATTTAACTTAGCAATTTCTTTAGTACTTAGATAAGTTAACTTTTTAACGTGGCCAATTATAAGTTTGTTTCGCTTCCTCTTTCATGATTGTGCGGGTATGACCGTCACTTACACTTAGTAGGATGGCTTAACTTTACTTATATCTGTCCTGCGTGGAAGTTTTCCTCATCTTTTCCTTTGAAATTTTCTAAGTGTTCAGAATAAGTTAACCTTTGGACGTGGTAGATAATAAGTTGAAGTTTTGCCTCCTTGTTCGTGATTGTGCGGGTAAGACCGTCACTTGCACTTACATGGATAGCTAAACTTTACTTACATCTGACCTGCGTGGAGGTTTCCCTTAAAACTTGAAATTTTTACCGTTGTGTTTTAGCGGGTTTTGCCGCCTTCCACACGTAACGACTTACTTCTTCCCCTATTTATGCGGTGAATACCGGCACATCAGTGTGGGAAGTTCATAAGTATAAAGGTAAGGTTATCAACACATTGTGAAAGGAGAATCATTTCCATTAGAAGTGGCTCTAGGCCTTTTCTTTACAAGTTTGGAATTGATCTACATATAACATTTGCGTAATTGAGCTCCATTCCATGTTCTTGGGATGGGAGTGCCATCGAGCCTTTCGAGCCGGTATGCGCCCTTTCCCAGAACTTCTTTGATAATGTATGGCCCTTCCCAGACCGGGGCCAGCTTTCCTGGGCGTTCTTGGTTCGAAGCCTCTTTGTTACGCAGTATGTAATCTCCTACATTGAAGTTGCAGAGTTTTACCCGCGTGTTGTAGTACTTTTGCATTTGTCGCTTGTAGTTCTCTTCACGCACTGCGGCTAAGTCTCTGCGTTCCTCGGTTAGCATAAGGTCTAACCGTCTTTCCGCATCATTGTCTTCTGGCTGAATCAAGACCCTTGGTGAGGGTAAACCGATTTCGACCGGGACCATGGCTTCAGTGCCATAAGTGAGACTGAACGGGGTTTCTCCCGTACTGGCCTTCTTCAGCGTTCTGTTTGCCCAAAGGACGTGCGGAAGCTCGTCCACCCAGCCGGATCTGTGTTCCAAGAGTCTTTTCTTTATGCCTTCGACGATGCTTTTATTTGCTCTTTCCACCTCACCATTACCTTGCGGGTGTGCCACTGAGGTAAAGGTGTGGGTGATTTGAAGTTCTTTCAGCCACTGTTGTAGCTTTTTGTCAGCAAAGTTGGTGCCGTTATCGCTCACCAAATTCTGTGGAAGTCCAAAATGACAAATAATAAATTCCCAAATAAATTTTTTGATATGTTTCGCGGTTGTTTGGGCTAAGGGTTTTGCTTCTATCCACTTGGTGAAGTAGTCGATGGCTACCACTAGGAACTGAACATTTCCTGCTGCTGTAGGAAATGGGCCTGTCACATCGATGGCCCACTTCTGAAATGGCCATGAAGAGGTGACTGGGACAAGCTCATTCTTCGGGCGGTGCGTGTTGGGTGCGTAGAGCTGGCAAGACCTGCATTTTCTGATGTATGCCAGCGCATCCGTATGCATCCCCGGCCAAAAGTATCCCGCGTTGTTTAGCTTAGCTACAACAGCGCCTGGACCTGCGTGTACTCCACAGATGCCTTCGTGTACTTCCCTTAGGAGGTAGTCAGCATCTTGGTTGTCCACGCATCTTAAGAGTGGGCCAAGAAAGTTACGTCTGTAAAGGATGTCATCGATGAGTTGATAATTCAATGCTTTACAGCGTAGTTTTCTTGCCTGTGTTTTTGACTCTGGTAGTGTACCTGCCGCAAGGTATTTTATTATTGGTGTCATCCACGTTTCTGTGCCGGTTTGGATGACACAAATTTCCTTGTGCGGGACCGAAGGTGCCTCGAGGAGTTCAATGCGGATGTCCTTTCCCAAGTGGGTGAAGGCTAATGATGCCAGCTTGCTTAACGCATCCGCAGATTTGTTTTCACTACGCTTGACGTGTATGACTTTACAATCATTAAAATCGCGCATAAGGGTTTTTGCTTGTGCGAGGTACAGGGCCATTGTGTCGTTCACGGCCGTGTACGTTCCGTTTATTTGGTTGGCTACTAACATGGAATCCACGTGGGCTTCCAAGTATTTCACTCCCATCTTACGCGCAATTCTCAGCCCGGCCAAGAATGCTTCATACTCGGCTTCGTTATTCGTACTTGGAAAATCTAGTCGAATAGCGTAAGTGTATTCTTGGCCTGCTGGGTTGGTTAGTTTCAGCCCTGCGCCTGAACCCTCGTTACTGGCTGCTCCATCAGTGTAGAGTCGCCAGACATCATTGATGTCTTGTGTTGGAGAGGGTTGAGCCTCTTCCTGGCACTCTTTTTCCCGTGATGCAGGCACTTCCACAATAAAGTCGGCCAAAACCTGGCCTTTTAGGGCTGGTCTTGGCTTATACTTTATCGCGTACTCCCCCAACTCAATTGCCCATTTGGCTAGGCGTCCCGATAACCCGGGTTTGCCTAGAACGTTTGCAAGTTTGAAGTTGGAGAGGACGGTGATTGGGTGACCCTGGAAATATCGTCTTAACCTGCGTGAAGCGTGTATAAGTGCTAAGACTAATTTTTCGAGGGTAGAGTACCGGGTTTCTACGTCTGTTAGGATACGGCTGACATAATAGATTGGCATCTGGATGCCTTTTCGCTCTACTAGCAGGACCGCCCCGGTTGCTCTATCTGTTGTGGAAAGGTATAGGATTAACCCCTCCCCCGCTTCTGGTGTCGTGAGCGTTGGGAGTTCGATCAAGCGTGACCGAATCTCCTGAAAAGCTGCTTCCGCTTCTGGTGTCCAGCGGAAGTGCGTTTTCTTTAAACAGTTTCTCAACGTTGACACGAAAGGAAACGACTTATCCGCGTGGTTTGCCAAAAAGCGATTGAGTGCGACTAGTCGTCCATTCAGTGTCTGAGCCTGTTTGATGGTAGTAGGTGATTCCATTTTGATAATGGCTTCGACCTTTTCAGGGTTCGCTCTGAAGCCATCTTTAGTGACGATGACCCCTAAGAACTTCCCTTCTTCCATTCCAAAGGCACACTTGCTCGGGTTGAGCTTCATGTTTATCTTCCTGAGCGTGTTGAAAGTTTCTTCGATGTCTTTCAACATCGCTTCTGCGTCAGGGCTTTTGATGACCAAGTCATCCATGTAAACTTCCAAGTTCCTCCCAATTTGGGCATGAAACTGGTTGTCCATCAGGCGTTGGTATGTGGACCCGGCATTCTTAAGTCCGAATAGCATCATTTGGTAACAAAATGTGCCATCGGGCGTCCGAAAAGCGGTTTTGTCCTGATCATCAACGGCCATGTGGATTTGATGGTACCCCTTATACGCGTCCAGGAAGCATTTAAGGCGAAACGGTGCTAACGAATCCACTTTAAGATCAATTTCGGGTAACGGATAACAATCTTTGGGGCATGCTTTGTTCAAGTCTTTGAAATCTATGCACATGCGCCATTGTTTGTTATTCTTCGGTACCATAACGGGATTTGCAACCCATGTTTGATATTTACTAACGCGTACGATGCCTGCGTCAAGGAGTTCCTTGACTTGGGTTCTACACGCGTTAGTTTGTTCTGGCCCCATTACTCTGCGCTTTTGTACGACTGGCGTAACAGCCGGATCGCATTTGAGCTTATGCTCTGCCTTACTTCGGGGTACACCAGTCATGTCAGCTGGTGTCTATGCGAAGATGTCAGCGTTTTTCTGTAATAAGCGCTTGAGTAAGGTGCGTGTGGGATCAACAACTGTTGGGCCAATGGAAACGGCCTGGTCAGGGTATTTGCCGTTGAAGGCCCATCTTTCTGGCTCGGTGATGGTTGGTTTAGCCATCTTTGGTTTGGGTTTAGATGAGACAGATGCGATGCATACCTGGGGAATGCCGGTGATCATCGCTACACCCTCAGCTGTTGGACATCCCATCAAGCCGTGGACTGAGGATACCACGGTGTTGAATCTTGCCATCCCGTCTCTTCCGAAGAGAATGTCGTATGTGTGGTGTGGCTTCCTCATTACGACAAAATCCACGTCTTCTGTGCGTGAGTGATTCCCGTCCGTAAGAGTGACGGGTAAAGATAGGATGCCCAGAGGGGTGTTTGTGCTACCATCGAACCCTTCCATCGAGGCGCAGATCGTTTCCAGGCGCTCTTTGTCTTCGTCATCTAGCTTGTCGAAGAACTGCCTGTACATCACCGTTGACGAGGCGCCGTTGTCAGCAAGAGTGCGAGAAGTGATGTAGTGCCCCAGCTGGCTTTTGATGACGATAGGGCCTTCTTTGCTGGGTCCTCCTGGCACTCGCGGGAAGCGCACCTCAGCTTCCTTCCACGCGCATGGTTCTGTCGTTCGCCTTTTTCTTCCTCTGATCTTACCATGAACCATGTTGATGCTGATGTCAACGGGCTTTCGTCCGTTGCCTCGGTACCGGTTATCGTTCCTTCCTCCCTTCTTGATTGATGCCACCAGGTGTGCAAGTCTTCCATCCTTGACGAATGCTTCAACAATATCCTTCAAGGATGTACACTCTTCCGTACTATGACCTTTTGTCCCGTGGAAGTCACAGGATTTGCTCTGATCCGCATTGGGTCGCTGCCGGATCATTGGAGCTTTTGGCCATGGTAGCTTTTCAGTGGCAAATATCTCTGTGACGCTTTTGGTAAGTGGCGTCCACCGGTGTTTTTGGCTTGAAGGGTGTGTGTTATTTCTTCCGCCAACAAGAGGGTGAGAGCTGGATGAGGTGTCAAAGTTTACCCTTGACTGCCAAATACCTAGCTTCCTCTTTTTGTTCTGCCGGGCGATCCGAACATTGTTTTCTCTAGTCCTCTGCGTGTAGAGGTGTGTACTCTAGGGAAGATCCCTTCCCAGTTGCTTCTCCGTCTCGGCAAAGCGCTTGGCCGCCGTCATGATGGCATCCCATGTTGATGGCATGCCGTCCCTACCCGTCAATGTGCGGATAAGCTCTGGGTATTCGGCACCCTGGATGAAAGCGGCGCGAACAAGATCTTCACTTATGTTGCCGAGACTTAGCTTTTTGGAGTTGAAGCGAGTGATGAAGTCTAGTAAAGATTCATCCTCTTCTCTAACGCAGTTGAGGATCGTCCACTGTTCTTCAGTATATTTCCTTTGCTGGCTGAAGTGCTGGCTGAACTTGTTCTGAAAGTCTGCCCAATCATAAATGTGGTGGACCGGTAAACGATCGAACCATGCCCTGGCCGCTCCAACCAGAGTCATCTGGAACATATAACACCACGTGGGTTCCGTCCAGTTACTGACGGTTGCCCCCGCAATGAATCTGTTCAAGTGGTCGTCTGGGTCGGATAGACCATCATAAGTGCCGATATTGGACATTTGTTTGGCACTTCTCGGGGCGATTGCTTCCGCAATGTCCCTTGCGAACTTAGACTTTCTTGCATTTGCAGCAGTTGGTCTAAAGGTTTTGGAGAAGTCACGCGGGTTTCTCTCCGCATTTGTTGGTTTAAAGGCTTCCCCAAAATTCCTTGTCGGTTGGAAGTCCGTTTCCTTACGCTTCCCTTTTGCCTTATGGCGAGGGTTTGCGTCGGTATCGGATTCTTCCCGCTCATCGTCTGAGTACTCGCACTCACTGTTCATATTGAGATGTTGGCGAGTACTGCCGAATTCGTCAGCCTGTTGAACTGAACGCAAGCGTTCATCCAACTCAGCTTGGAACTCTTTCTGACGTGCTTCGGCCCACGCCTTAACTTGATCTAGTGTTTGGCGAGGGACCCTCGTTCGTTTCTCCAACTGGGCATCAGTGAACCCCAGTGGAATATTTACTGCACTTGCCCCGGCTTGGATAACCGAGGTAGTGTTCGTAAGATTTGTATAACCGCCAGTGTTCCCCCCAGTTGCTGGGGTTGTGGTTACCGGGGTTTCTTGGTCGCTTACTGGCCTTGGGACCGGAGTAACGTTAACCATTTCATCAGAAATTTTGAAAAAACTAAGAATTAGTTCTAGCTTTTATGCACGGATGGCGCCAATGAAGAAACACTAGGCGACCCGGGGCAGATTACGGATAATCTGGGGGTTAAGTAATGTCTCCCACGAGGATGAGGTCCAACAGAGAAGATTGTTCTTCAGGTGACCTGCAAAACAGACACCGTAAGCTCATCACTGAGAAGGGGGGGGGGGTTCCTCCTTGTGACCACCCTCCGGCGTGAGAATCAGACTAGATTGCTCTGAATATAAGTGTATATTAAGAGATTGCTAGATAAGAATGAGATATTAGATGATGTCCTTACCATTCCAAGGTGTCGGAGTATTTATAGCCGAAGGTAGGTTTCCTAGAAGGTACAGCCGGCTGAATAGTATTCCTGTTCTACCAACAGTGGACTACGCACAGGCCATGCTGGTTGGTGAATAGACTACGGCCGACAGTAACAAAGTCGGCTGTATATTGTTCCTTTACTGCCGGCTATGCACTGTTCCACCAACTGTAGGCTGCGCACGTCCCATAGTAAGGGTTGGTGAGTAGGCAGCGGCTAATAGTGACAAACAGTACTAGAGGGTGCTCCTCCTCGTACTGTTGTCGGTGAGCTGTCACCCTGTGATTGGTTCATGGGCTGCTCTGGTCAGATCGTCTGTTCTGCCCATACCTTAGTATGTATAGTACAAAAGATCTTCCAGAAGCATACGGACTGGCTCATTTAGGCGGGATTATTCCCGCCTTGCTCATTCCTTCATGTGACTACTGAAGTAGCTAGTGCCTTGTGCGTGTAGCCTTGCTGTCAGTGAGGTTAGCCTTCCCTGATGGCTTGTATCCGCAAATGCGGGAACAAGCGGGGTACTTCACCATTGGGAGGCTTTCCCTGCGGGTACAGCTGGCGTACTGCGCGTAAGGTTTTCTCTGAGCATGGTGGGTCCTGCGGGAGCAGTTGGTCGTAGCGCAGACGTCCCTGTTCAAGGTGAGTCTTGCGGGTCCAACTGGGCTCTGCTGGGACCTACCTCTTCAGATGCATAACAGAATTAATGATTTTGATTTTAGGGTTCTTACTAGCCTTGGGGATCTAATCATCTTTTATTATTAAGTTTATTTATGTTTATTGAAGTAACCAACACTCCAGCTCAGCTGGTGGTGTGTGATTGTTAAGATCTTAAAACCAGACAGGAGCGTGGGTTCGAGCCCATATGGACGCGGTTTGCTTTCTTTTTTACTTCCTTATTGTTTAAGGGTTTGTTAACTGATTTTAATTAATTTTATATACCAAAATAAATAACCTTTTTTATTAAAACTGACATTTTAACTAATTATTTTTCCGATCTTTGGTAAACCATATATATATACTAGTTTTTATCCCCCGTATTACGGGGGTTGTTTTATATTGTTTGTTCTAATATTTATTTTTTTTTGATTTTATATTTTTTTATTGTGTGAAAGTTAATAATATACTTATGGTTTGATGATAAATTGTTTCACAAATAAATTAGATGTTATAACCCGGTTTAAAAGTTATATGGTTTTGATGAGACCCAAGACCCGTTTATTTTTTTTACTATAAAATTGGTTTTTTAATTATAAATAATATTTATGAAAGTTAATAATATACTTATGGTTTGATGAGATCCAAGACCCGTTTATTTTTTTTAATATAAAATTGGTTTTTTAATTTAAATAATTATATATTATTAAAAATAAATAAGATATTAATTTTTAGTATATCCTATATTATATGATTTTTATATCAATAATTTGATGAGAATAGTTTTTAATTTAATGAGATGTTATAACCCGTTTAAGAAATAACTGAGTTTGGTAAGACACATACCCATGAATTAAGCTCAAATGCATGAGAAATCTCAATTTAAAAATCAAGCAAATCTGGTGGCTCCAAAAAAGGGGAGCGTCCACACCACGACACATAGGATTTTTATATTTTCGTTTATATAGATTATAGATTATATTATACTAGTTTTTATCCCCCGTATTACGGGGCTATTTTACATTACTCGTTTTTAATATATATACTTTTTTGGGTTTAATTTTATTTATTGTAATGAAATTTATTATATACTTAGAGTTTTAGAGTTTGATGATAAAAGGTTTCACAAATAACTAAGATGTTATAACCTGATTTAAAAGTTATCTAGGTTTGGTAAGACCCAAGACCATTTTATTTTTTTACTATAAAATTGTTTTTTTAATTATAAATAATATTTAAAAAAAATCATATAATAATTTTTAGTATATCTTATTTTATAGGATTTTCACATCAATAATTTGGTGAGAATAATTTTTAATTTAATGAGATGTTATAACCCGTTTAAGGAATATATGAGTTTGGTAAGACCCATACCCGTGAATTCGGGTCAAATGAATGAGAAGCCTCCATTTAAAAATCAAGCAAATCTGATGACTCCAAAAAAGAGGGGAGCGACCACATCACGACACGTATGATTTTTATGTTTTCGTTTATATATATTATTGATAGAAAATGGTTCAAATCAGAATAAGGAGTTTCCTAGGAATGGTAAGAAACAACAAATTTTTGACACTTGGCATTACAAATGATGGTGAAAGAACAATTCTAGGAAACTATGTCGGTAATAATGATGAAAGAGTAATTCTAGGAAACTATATCGGTTATTGGTAATTTTAAATCTCAACCATTGATTAACATGATCCAATGGCTATGATTTATTCTTAGTATTCCTAGGAAACAACTTATTTTTAGGATAACCCTCCTCCTCTCTCTCTCTCTCTCTCTCTCTCTCTATATATATATATATATATATATATATATATATATATATATATATATATTTATATATATAATAGCAGAAGTACCCGCGCGTTGCGGTGGGGTCGCAACGGGGTCGTTAGAGGCTTGGTTTGTTATGGTAAGTTATTATTGTATATAAGATTATGATAATGAAAAATAATATGTTACGTTATATATATTAACTATCGAGCTGAGGTCGCTAGTCAAACGTAGAGTTGCGCAAAAAAACCAAAACAACGCGAAAATTGAACTTAAAAAACCAAACCAAATGTTGAATTTGGTTATCAAATTGGTTCCTAATCATATCCAAATTGTGAATTTGGTTCAGTTTAATGAACGGTTCCACAAATCTTTGTGCCTGTTTAATCAAATAACCAAATTATAACTGGTTTAAGTGGAAAACGAATCGAATAAATCTAATCAAATGAAGAAAAAAAATGCCGAATAAACCGATATATCATTTATAGAAATCCTTAATTTGCTAACACTTTGTTCATGATAATGACATAGTCATTTGGTCTCAGACATGTGGTGATGACCCTGACAAAAAGATGAAAACTTCAATAGAATTAATAGTGACAACAAATAATATTTATATTACATTTGTTTCTCCATCCATGCCCTTATTAAGTACTTTTCTTTCAACGAAAAGCAAAAGAATCTTTTATTCCAATTTCATATGCAAACTTTCAGAATAATGTTGAATATCAATGTACTTGTAGAAAGACAAACGAGATAGAATATATTTATATGCAAAATAACATGTTTTGTTAAATCATTAATCATATATAATTATCTGGCTTTAAGAATCGAAAGTTAACCAATTAGAAACATGAATTATCTGGCTTGACCATTTGTATCTCCTTTGTATGCCTAATTGCATGCTTCTTTTATTCCTACAGTTGCATACCTGTTCAAAGTCGTCAACATAAAAGTTATACATTTCTTTTTAGTTATAATCTAACAATACTATTAAATCAATACATATTGTTCACATGTCATTCAACTAGCATTTCCACATCAATTGTCTATATGTCATTCAACTAACCTCTCCACATTAAAGCCACATTATTGCCAAGTCATCTATTTCCTTTCCTATCTTGTATATTATTAAACTAGGTTAGAACCCGTGTATTACACGGGATGATAGATAATAAACAAAAACAACAAAATAATAATAATAACATTAATAATATGATCTAAATTCCAAATATATGTAAGTAAACTATCATTATAAAAAAAACACAAAAAAGATCAAATATAATTCATAAATCTATAACTTCATCTCATAAATGAAATTACATATTACATTACATAGAATTATGAAAACTAAAAAGTTATGACGTTTATTCATAAACATCAAAGTTATAATTTTTTTCTATTTTCTAAGACTTACTTTAATACTTAACATGCTCCATTAATAGAAAATACTTATTTCTATTGTCATCATATACATGTGGTATTGCCTGTCAATCCAAAAAAAAAAGAATAAAATCAATAACAAATTTATCTTTCTTTACAGATTATGAATGTACATAAAGTAATAAAAAATCAAAAACCTAAATATGACACTCTAATTTTGTAATTTTCAAATCGAAATAAGCCACATCGTAATGATTTATAATATCTCCACCGTAAATCATAAATCTTGGGATGATACTTGCTTTGGCTTGCCAAAAAATGAAAATAGAGAAACTAAAAGAAAAAAAAATAAAACAATAATAATTCATAAAAATCTGAAAGAAATAAGAAATGCAAGCACTATAATATAACACTACCACTTGTATACAATATTATTTGCAAAGTGCAAAAAAAAAAATTCAGATTCTCGATTGCATTGGAGAAAATAAAAAAAAGGAATATCAATTTGTCATTCTCAAGTCTCAAGTACTAAATTATAGAGCTGTGAGTTAAAATTTGATCCGATATTTGGCTAGATTAATATATTTATAAAATTAGTAGCAAGATTCCATTTTTAAATGGTTAATCAACACAAAAGTTAAGCCTAAAAAATTGATGTATTTTATTAAAATGACTTGTTTTGAACCGAACTCATTTTAACCGGAACTCATTTTTCTAAGAAACCATATTGACCCGAACCAAATTGATGTTTTTTTAAAATGACCCATTTTGACTTAACCCAAAATTAATGAAATAAAAAATTAGAAAATGCCATGTGTTAAAAACTGATCCGATATTTGGCTATATTAATATATTTATAAAATTAGTAGCAATATTCCATTTTTAAATGGTCAGTCAAGACAAAAGTTAAGCCTAAACAAATTGATGTATTTTATTAAAGTGACTTGTTTTGAACCGAACTCATTTTAACCGGAACTCATTTTTCTAAGAAACCATATTGACCCGAACCAAATAGATGTTTTTTTTAAAACGACTCATTTTAACCTGAACCAAAATTAATGAAATAAAAAATTAGAAAATGCCATGAGTTAAAAACTAATCCGATATTTGGCTAGATATATTTATAAAATTAGTGGCAAGATTCCATTTTTAAATGGTCAATCAACACAAAAGTTAAGCCTAAACAAATTGATGTATTTTATAAAAATGACTTGTTTTGAACCGAACTCATTTTAACCGGAACTCATTTTTCTAAGAAACCATGTTAGCTCGAACCAATAGATTTTTTTTAAAAAAACGACCCATTTTGACATGAACCAAAATAAAATAAAAAATTAGAAAACGTCATGAGTTAAAACCTGATCCGATATTTGGCTAGATTATATATTTATAATATTAGTAGCAAGATTCCATTTTTAAATGGTCAGGCAACACAAAATTTAAGCCTAAACAAATTAATGTATTTTATTAAAATGACTTGTTTTGAACCGAACTCATTTTAACCGGAACTCATTTTTCTAAGACACCATATTAACCGAACTAAATAGATGTTTTTTAAAACGACCTATATTAACATGAACCAAAATTAATGAAATACAAAATTAGAAACAAAACTATTTTTTTTAATATTTTCTTAAGAAACAAATATTAATGTATGATTCAAATCATTATATTTTTAAAAGAAATAAAGTTAATGTAATAAAAAAATTAGAAAATACCATGTAGCACTTTGAAGACATTTGGTTAAGTATAAAAAAAGTTAATGAAAATTCACTCTTTTATTATATAGGTAGAGATAGAGATTTTGAAAAGAAAAACAAAATTAACGAAATAAAAAATTAAAAAATGTCACGTGACACTTTGAAGACATTTGGTTAAATATAAAAGAGAAATTGGTGGAAGTTCACTCTTTTATTATATAGGTAAAATTTTTGACAAGAAATAAAATTAATGAAATAAAAAAATTAGAAAATGCCATGTGGCACTTTGAAAACATTTTATTATACAGGTAGAGATAGAGATTTTGAAAAAAATAATTAATATTATAAAAAATTAGAACATGTCATGTGACATTTTGAAGACATTTGGTTAAATATAAAAGATAAACTGATGGGAATTTACCATTTTATTATATAGGTAGAGATTTTGAAAGGAAATAAAATTAATGAAATAAAAAAATTAGAAAATTTCATGTGACACTATGAAGACATTTGGTTAAATATAAAAGAGAAATTGGTGAAAATTCACTCTTTTATTATATAGGTAAGGATTTTGAAAAGAAATAAAAGTAATGAAATAAAAAATTAGAACATGTGACACTTTGAAGACATTTGGTTAAATATAAAAAAGAAATTGGTAGAAATTTACTCTTTTATTATATAGGTAAAGATTTTGATAAGAAATAAAATTAATGAAATAAAAAATTAGAAAATGGCATGTGACACTTTAAAGACATTTGTTTAAATATAAAAGAGAATTTTGTGGATATCCACTCTTTTATTATATAGATAGATCAAAAATGATGTTAATGATGGGAATCGAACCCTGGCACAATCCCGAGATGGAAACATAACAAATGTAGCAATGGCCAACCAACCAAGGACTACTGATGTTCAATTATTTGAAATACAAATCCTATATATTGAAAGAACCATTGTAAATGGAAGGATTTTGTAATTATGGCAATGACTGAATTTCTCAATAACTAATAACTAATGTTTCTCACTAGATCAACCCAGCTTTAGTAAAAAAAAATAGTTCAAACCGACTCATTTTTGTTTTTTGGTTGCTCTTTCCTTCAAGTTCAATGCTCAAAATTAAGAAATTTATTATTTAGTTCTTAAAAACATTTATTATTCTGAGAAAAAAAAAGTAAGGTAAGGTGACAATTTAAAATAGATTCTAAAATCGTGGAAAATTATTATTATTGATAATTTTTTTTTATCATAAATTAAACTATATGAAATTAATAATAACTAGGTGGCAAATGGCCACGTTGTGGCTGCCGGAACGAATTCGGTTATTATCAGTTAGGTTCGTACCGGTACAGACATTAAACACATAACATAAATTAGTACATCCAGAATATTAGTGACTCTTATGGCATATAATACAATAATTAGAACATATTTAAAACAACACTTATTCGATCAGTAAAACATATTGTTGCAGCGACGAGTCGACACGAATTTGATTAGTACCGGATATATTTGTTACGGTTCGGAAATAAACCCAAAAAATAATTAATAATACATGATCAATAATCATTTGAAATCTGAACTGTTAACCGACATTAGTTATTATATATATATATATATATATATATATATATATATATATATATTATGATGTCATCCGGGTTAATGTTCGGTCCAACCTCTCGGGTCGGGTCCGGGTCGATGTCCGGTCCAGGTCTGAAAACATTGATTTAAACCTTAAGATTTTTCACCCTAATCATTTTAATCTCTCTCTCTCTCTGCTTACTAACTCCACCATCCACCATCTTCTATATTCCGGTAATGTAGATCGGGATTAATCGTTTTCCGGTAAGGTTATATATTATACCCTAATGGCCAACAATGTTATATGATTTTCCGGCAAGGTTATATCTTTTTCTGGTAAGATTTTCCGATACGGTTTTATATTTATTTTAATTGTTATATGATTTTGTAATAGTCTCTTTAGGTTGTATATCAAAATCCAAGATTAAATTGATATTTTGAAGTTATTACGGTTTTCCGGTAAAGTTTACGGTAAGATTTTCGTTTTCCATTTTTGTTGTATTTATATTAATTATTATATGATTTTCTTATAACCTCTTTAGGTTCTATATCAAAATTGAAGATACAATGGAGATTTTCCCTATTTCGTTTTTCCGGTAACGCGATTCAAATATTCTGGTGATCAATTAGAACATCAATTTTATATTTGTTTACATAATTCAAATCCTCCATAATTGGTAATTTGTTTATTATGTGATATTAATATTAATATTTAATTTTCTCATTTCAGATTCTGTTCCCAACTTAATATAGCTAATTTCGTGGGTTGAAGATTTGTTGATAAGATATCTTATTTTTTGTTTTAATATTGATGTATATTTTTTGTTATTATTCATGTATTTATGTATTTTTTGTAATTCATGTAATTTATTTGATTTTTATATAATCAATCATATATTGTTGTTGGTTAAAGTCCATTTAATATATTTTAATTAGAACCGATGTATTAAAGAAAAGTTTATTTGTATCTTATATTTATCTATTTATTAATGATAATCTCTATAATTTATAATAATTATTATAAGTTTAGTAATTTTTTTATTATTAATTTATTTCCTTTTCTAATTAGTTGTTACATCTTATTTGACTAAAATAATAACATTTACACCTTACCATTTTTATATTTCAATATCTTTGACTTAAACATTATTCTTTTTTATATTGTAAGATACATTATATTTTCTATATATAACCAATTACGTTATATATAGAAAAAACCCAATAAATAAGTTATAAAGTTTTCATGATATTAATTACAAGATTTGCAATATAATAATTTATTGCAAATAAGCATTTACATTATATTTTTTATATTCAATGTATTTCCATGATTTTAATTACATAAATACAATAATTAAGTTTCAATGATTTTTAATTATAGATGTCAAATTAAATTAAATTATTTAAACTATTTAAACTCAAATTTATTTTAATTACACTAATAATATTGTTACACGGATTTATGTATCTTAAAAATGATTTCAAATATTGTAATAACTAACTATCATTTGACCAAAATGATATAACTATAATTAATGATATTATATTTTCCAACTTCAAAACAATTTATACTTTTTATATATGTAAATCGCTTGAATATAAGTTTTTGTGTAACACCCCGCTTTAGCGGAATACGCCCGGGTGTGACGTACAGATTGCTCAAAACACATGTGACACTATTAAGTGAAAATAATATCATTAATTCATTCAAATCCCAGGTACACAAGTTGTTCATTAAGACAAATATAAAGGAAAACAATAAAACACATCTTCTTGTTTATTCATTAAATAAACTAACTTCTAGTGTCTTTCGCCATTTCATTCTCTAATGTAAGTATCTGTAGCATATATATAAAATAAAGTCAACTAATTGAATAGTTTGTGAGTTTACACAAGTTTGATACAAGTACATATAAACCATACAATTCCATGAAACTTGGTGTAGTAATAGCGCAAGCAATGTCTTTTCCATTCGGTAGCAACCAAACGTACTCGGATCGGGGGTCCCAATTCCACTCATAACATCGAGGTCCTGAGTGCGTAGGGGGGGGGCGTATGATCATACTTATTGAGGAAACCATGAGCAAATAGTCTTTGAGCAAGTAAGCAAATAAGCACACCAGTCCATGTAACGAATTGTAGTTTGTAATAATAAATAAACGAAATTGAATTGTTGATAGGATATATATGCTACCCCCAAAATAGTAAAAAAGGTAAAAAAAGGGGTGTGAGAAACTCACATTTGAATTGGGATGACAAACTTGACAATGAAACGAAAGCGCGTTATATGAAACCGAACGATCGAATCTCACGAGCTAAAATAATAAAAACACAAGAATTACTAACTAATTTTATGGAAAATAAAGGGTTGGTTTAAGGTTCACGATTTATTATTTGTATATACTTTTACCCATTTTAGAGTATTTTAATAATTAAATCTAACGGATTTTAACAAGTTATTACTAATAATATTACTTACAAAGTGAATATTGATTATAATAATATTTACGGAATTTTAGCGTTGCAGATATTGTTTTATTTTAGTATAAACGTTTGTCAGTTCAGGATTTATAAAATTACAGCGTTATATATATATATATATTATCTACATAATTATTTAACGAGTGGTTTGGTTTGTAATAGTTGATTCTTGAACGGAAATTGCTAACGGAAGATAAAACAACTTTTATTTAATTATATAACTAATTTTGTTTATTTTGCATAATTTTATAACTATATATACAATTCATTATAACTTGTAAATATGGTTTTCAAAAAATATGAAATGGTTTTGCTATGACCCAGGTTCGAACCCGGGTCTCAATGACCACACAACACATACATAACCACTGGAGCAAACCATTATTATTGTTAAAAGATGGAAACTAAAAATTATAAACAACAACTCAACTTCATCTTCTTCACCTTAAAAACCTTAGATTTCAATTCTTCAAATGCATTACATGTTTGATAAATTAAGGTTAGGGGTTTTGATAGACAGATCAAACTAATGAAAAACCACCTATCAATTACCTCTGATGACACCGGAAAGTGGTCGAACAGTGAGTTGGCCGGAGCGAAAATTTGAACGAACAATCAGTGATATTAAGGAGTTTGTGTGTGTATAATTATCGTTGTAGCATGTTTAGGAAGAGACTAGGGTGCTATTTATAGGCTCAGTTGATCCGTTGAGTGTTTAATTCGAGTTAATTAGGTTTTGATTATAACCCAACGGTTGGGTGACTAAACTAGTTAATTAGGTCGTTAATGGAGAAATTATTCGTTTATTATTGCTTGGCGTTAGAGGAGAAGTCATTTAGGATGTATTAATGTGTCGAACGGATGTTTAAAATGGTTATTTACACTCGTCAGCGCCGGAATTTCTGTCGGAAAAACGCGAGGGGAAAGGGGCTGGGGGCTGGGTGATAGTTATTATTATTATTATTATATTATAATTTAAAATCCAAGTTTCAATTTAAACCCTAGACTTTAAGAATATATATAAACTTATATTAAACTTTGTTTACACTTGAACCTTAAACTTTATAATTTTGCAAAGTTGATTAAAACTAGTTATACCTTTAGTATCCTTGGATTTCTTACGTTTTATACTAGTTAGATTTAAACTTTGAGTATTTAATAGAGTTTCATGCTCGGAGATTCGTTAATTGAATTAAACAAATAGAAAATGAACGAATAATAACTATAAATCATCGTAATTTATATTAAATGATAAACGACAAACACGAATTTATTGAAACGACACAACAGGTCGGTTTAACGAATACAAATACAAATACGGATACGACAAAAAATTGACAAATGTCACATTTTGCAATATATGTTGACCACTAATTGTGTAACATCCTGTTTTCTAGTTTTGGTTAATAAAACGAGAATTTATTGTGAGTCGGGCTAGTGTTGGGTTAATTGGATATGGGTTATGGATTTGGGTTATGAAGAAAAGAGGAAAAGACCATGGGCTTAAGGCCATGGTCCATAATTATATAAACCATTAATCACCCATTTAACTCATTTTACACATACTTCATACACCATCAAAACACACACTTAAGCTCTCTCTCTCTCTAATCCTCTCTCTAGCCGAAACATAGATGAGAAAACCGATCCCGACCCAAGGTAATGTTAGTATGATATTGTATGAGCTTAAACCCGTTAGATATTGTAAGGCCCCGAACCTAGTAGCCCTACTTTAGCGTCGGATTTACTCATAAACACAGTTCTTACAAATCAGAGTTAATTAAAACTTTTGCGGAATATAAAAACTATCATAAAACATTACAGCAATCCAAAACTTGCCTTAATTAAACATTCTTGTCTTTCAAAATAAACGTCAATTAATATTAAAACATCTTGAGTCTTCAGATGCCAGTCTCCTATTCGCCCACCATGTGCCCGCCCAAGCTAGCTGTCTCATTCTACTCACCTGCGTGCATACTAAAAGTCAGCTACGCTGAGTGAGTTCTAGTTAATCGGACGCCATACAATACATACACATACATACATATCCGAAGATACATATCCATACTTAATCCGTTACCCTACTACCATACATACATACATATCTACAATCACTAACCTCAGTCTACCGAGAGTACGTTCATAGTCCGCCGTCTATACCTGTACTCAAGATCATGAACACGTAAAAGGTCCGCCGTCCTTACCTATGTTCACCAGTTATGGTACGTGCAAGGTCCGCAGTCCTTCCATGTACCATCCTATATTGACAACACGTATAAGGTCCTCAGTCCTTCCCTATGTTGCAACCTAACCCATAGCACGTGCGAAGTCCGCAGTCTTCCCCTATGCTACCAGAACACAAGTATAGCACGTATAAGGTCCACAGTCCTTTCCTGTGCTAACGCCTATCTATAATACGTATAAGGTCCGCAGTCGTTATCTACGTTGGCGTCTATCACCTATAACCATAGCACGTACGAAGTCCGCAGTCTTCCCCTATGCTACCGCAACACAAATATAGCACGTATAAGGTCCACAGTCCTTTCCTGTGCTGACGCCTATCTACATTACATATAAGGTCCGCAGTCCTTATCTACGTTGGCATCTATCTCCTATAACACGTATAAGGCCCACCGTCCTTATCTACGTTTACATCTATCATCTACATCACGTATAAGGCCCGCAGTCCTTAACTACGCCATCCCCTGCCAAGTCTAGGTCCAACATAAGTTAGAGGGATTCGCCATCCTAACTTAATACGTCGGACGTAGAACTCAAATACCATTTCTGTACCTGTACACACATACTTCACATATACTATAATTACATTGTAGCATAAGAACACTCTAGGCGTTCTTCACATAATTTTCACTTAACAGTCATACCCCTTGTCGATACGTGCAATATCCGGAGATCGTTCACGCCACGACAAGTGTTCATTTCTAATGTTCATACATCTTCCATATATAATATTCATACCTTTATTTATAACCTGACAGTACGCGCAATATCCGAAGATCGTTCGCGTACCGAAAAGCAATCATTCATATCTATAACATATATCACATATGTCTACACTTATCACTTAGGATGAGTGTATTAACAACACATCGAGTATGCACACAGCCCCGAAAACATAACAAGAAATGGGGCTAGAAACTCACATGAATGCGGTTCCTTTCTCCGTTTATCGTGGTTCCTCTCTTTAACTGTGCTCTGCTAACTGTATATAGGTTACACGTATTAATACTCGTCCTATCGTATCAGATTATTTCAACTTAGTGCTAAGTTAAACTCAGGTGAATTTAACCTTAGTGAAGTTAACCTTAGGCGAAGTTAACCTCAGGTGAAGTTAAGCTTAGGTGAAGTTAACCTCAGGTGAAGTTAACCTCAGGCGAAGTTAACCTAAGGTGAAGTTATCAACAGGTGAAGTTAACCTTAGAGAAGTTAACCGCAGGTGAAGTTAAGCTCAGGTGAAGTTAACCTCAGGCGAAGTTGCTCAGCGAACTTGCTCAGCGAACATGGCTGCAGGCGAACTTAGCCGCAGGCGAAGTTGCCCAGCAGCGGCCATTGTTCGCACTTCACACCCATAATCACCTCCGTTTTCACATGAAATTCCTTGGTATGATATTACCAACCCCGTGAACATTTCCTATGATCGATATCGGGTAAAACTCGGCCCGGAAAAGCATAAAGTTTGGACCTTTAAGCTAAAACCTTCAAAACTAGACCTAGGGTTCATTCTAAACGAGCTGCACCTGTTTGCAGGTCCATTAAGTTCATTTTAGCATCAAGTTCGCAACTTTACGTTTCATTTATACCCGATCTAATCTCGTTCTTAGTTTGAAGACTAAACGTTTATAAAAACATAACCTTTAACGATAAAGAACGTACCTTTACCCGTTTTTAGGTCACGGTTTAGATTGGTTATGAACTACGATCTTGTATCTTGATTGTATATCAAAGATTTAGGCTAGAATCGGCCTCGGATCTCCTCCTTCTTCTCACGGCCGTAATAGTGGTGTTTATGTGTGTGTTTTGGGTGTGTAGAGATTATGGAAAGATGGAATGATAAGTTAGGGTTTTAGGATGGCTTAAGAGGGTATTTATATCCCTTAAAGCCCATGGACCTAAGGCCTATCCCACCATCTTAATCCATATTAATTACCCAAGTCCATAGTTCTTTCTATATTTAATATTAATTAAATATTAACACTCGATTTTAAATCATGGACTTCTTTTATTTATTAATATAAAATTCGGGATGTTACAAGTCTTCCCTCCTTAAAGAGGTTTCGTCCCCGAAACCTAGCTTATTCCTTGTAAAAGGAACACTTCTTATATTTACACGCTTTACTGCATCGCCTCCGCTTTGTGGGTCATCCTTCTTACTTCTGACTTGCAGTCATCGAGCGGTGATCATGTGTTTTAGCTATTAAGGTAGCTTGTCCATGAGGCCCTCGACGTATCAAGTCTCGTCTCGTCTTTCCAAGGAATCTTGTTTTATACCATAACGCTAACTCCTAAGATGACGCTCTAATTCAACACATCTATTTATCATAACCCACATGTATTCAAAACAGTTCATGTCATAATTAATAAACACCAGTCTAAACTTCAATATAAAATAACACGCATAGAGTCATTACACTCCCAAGAGAGATGTCCTACTTTTCCACACCTGAAGCACACACCTAGTCCCACTCTGCACTCTCCCGAGTGTTTCTTCCCACATTTCCCATAGATCGAGTACTCACCTCTTCTTGTTCTTTCCACCGTTATTGCTCTGATACAAACTTGTAAGGCCCCGTTCCCGTTAGCCCTACTTTAGCGTCAGATTTACTCATAAACACAGTTCTACAAATCAGAGTTTATTAAAACTTTCGCGGAAACGTCAACTTAAATCATTTATTTTAAAACATTAAATATTTTCTTTGATACCAAAACATAAAACATTATATGTAAACGTCATTTCTTTCGTCTTCAGATGCCAGCCGTTCAATCCATGCCACGTGCCATCCTCATGCTAGTTATTTAACCTGCTCACCTGCGTGCATACTAAAAGTCAGCTACGCTGAGTGAGTTCTAGTTAATCGAGCAACTTATCATACAACCACTACATACATCATATACGTGTCCGAAGACACATAACCCACTGTCTAACCCGCTACTGCTTAACCAATTAATTACCCCTACAGCTTAGCCACTTAATTACCCCTACAGCTTAACCACTTATGCCACTTGATGCCACTTATGCCACTTTATGCCACTTGTTTACGGAAACACATAGAGGCTTTCCCTCTCACGTGTTCACGTTATGCCACTTAATAACAGGGGCACGTATAGGCTTTCCCTATCACGCACTCACGTTATGCCACTTAATAACGAAGGCACGTATAGGCTTTCCCTATCGCGCACTCATGTTATGCCACTTAATAACGAAGGCACGTATAGGCTTTCCCTATCACGCACTCACGTTATGCCACTTAATAACGAAGGCACGTATAGGCTTTCCCTATCACGCACTCACGTTATGCCACTTAATAACGAAGGCACGTATAGGCTTTCCCTATCACGCACTCACGTTATGCCACTTAATAACGAAGCACGTATATGCTTTCCCTATCACGCACTCACGTTATGCCACTAACAACCTTACTAGACACTAGCCACTTCTAACACACTCTACCTCTACCTGCCTATATCACACTTCATATCAGTTCATTATTTACGTAATAAGCAAGTCACATCATAGCATTCATACACACTAATAACCACTTGGAATTTACTATCCTTGGCGATACGTGCAATATCCGAAGATCGCTCATGTACCGACAAGCATTATAAAATAGCTACCTAGTATAAGATCCATAGTATACACTTACCACTTAAGGTAAGTGTATTCACACTTCACATCGAGTATGCACACAGCCCCGAAAACATAACAAGGAAATGGGGCTAGAAACTCACCTGAATGCGGTTCCTTTCTTCGTTTATCGTGGTTCCTCTCTTTAACTGTGCTCTGCTAACTGTATATAGGTTACACGTATCAATACTCGTCCTATCGTATTAGATTATTTCAACTTAGTGCTAAGTTAAACTCAGGTGAAGTTAAGCTTAGGTGAAGTTAAACTCAGGTGAAGTTAACCTCAGGCGAAGTTAACCTTAGGTGAAGTTATCAACAGGTGAAGTTAACCTTAGCGAAGTTAACCTTAGGCGAAGTTAACCTCAGGTGAAGTTAAGCTTAGGTGAAGTTATCAACAGGTGAAGTTAACCTTAGCGAAGTTAACCTTAGGTGAAGTTAAGCTTAGGTGAAGTTAACCAAGTTAACCTCAGGCGAAGTTGCTCAGCGAACTTGCTCAGCGAACATGCTGGCGAACTTGGCTGCAGGCGAACTTAGCCGCAGGCGAAGTTGCCCAGCAGCGGCCACTGTTCGCACTTCACTCCCATAATCACCCCCGTTTTCACATGAAATCCTTGGTATGATATTACCAACCCCGTGAACATTTCCAATGATCGATGTCGGGTAAAACTCGGCCCGGAAAAGCATAAAGTTTGGACCTTTAAGCTAAAACCTTCAAAACTAGACCAAGGGTCCATTCTAAATGAGCTGCACCTGTTTGCAGGTCCATTAAGTTCGTTTTAGCATCAAGTTCGCACCTTTACGTTTCATTTATACCCGATCTAATCTCGTTCTAAGTTTGAAGACTAAACTTTTATAAAAACATAACCTTTAACGATAAAGAACGTACCTTTACCCGTTTTTAGGTCACGGTTTAGATTGGTTATGAACTACGATCTTGTATCTTGATTGTATATCAAAGATTTAGGCTAGAATCGGTCTCGGATCTCCTCCTTCTTCTCACGGCCGTAATAGTGGTGTTTATGTGTGTGTTTTGGGTATGTAGAGATTATGGAAAGATGGAATGATAAGTTAGGGTTTTAGGATGACTTAAGGGGGTATTTATATCCTTTAAAGCCCATGGACCTATGGCCTATCCCACCATCTTAATCTATATTAATTACCCAAGTCCATACTTCTTTTTATATTTAATATTAATTAAATATTAACACTCGCTTTTAAATCATGGACTTCTTTTATTTATTAATATAAAATTCGGGATGTTACAGATATGGTCATGAAACGACGAGCCGACGCCGTTAAACCGTTAAAGTCACGGAATCCGTGTGGAATTGGGTAAAAACCGAGCCTAATATGAGCTTAGGGATCACCCTAGCTCAAATCTGGATCAAACGGGACGAAAAAACGGTGAAAAAACAAGTCAAAACTCGTTTTCTTTCCGGCGAATCAGCGGTTTTCCCCGGCGGCAGCGCCGGAAAGGCGGCGCTGGAAAAGTGTATACGAGGTTAAGAGATGTCAGGGAATGTTCTGACATTCCCTGACCTAACCCTAATTCGTTAACATAAAGTTAATAGGTAATTCTATAACGAGGAGTTAACGAGTTGGAAGCAATTCGTCAAGCGATTCCTTATAGGAAAACCTAACGAAGTAGACTTAAATCGTGTTCAAATTCGTCAAAGCTAAGCAAACGAACTAGCTCCCATTTCACATTGACCATTCATTAAAAGAAATAACGAATTAGAAGGTCCAGTTCGCTACTTGGACTGGTTCGCTATATGGACTGATTCGTTAAGGGTCCAGTTCGTTAAAGGGTTCAATTCGTTACAAGAACCAGTTCGCTAAGATAAGCCAATTCGTTAAGAGTAATGTAACGAACTAGAAGTTTGATTAAATGACAGAACAGTCCCTGGACTTAGAAAAAGAATGATTTAATTACAAAGGAGCCCTTGAACTTTTAAGTAGCGAAATGGAGTTTTAATGTAGCGAACTAGAAGTTTGATTAAATGACAGAACAGCTCGACCCCAGCCAGGGGCTCTGCCCCTTGGACTCTGCTAAGGGCTGCCGCACCTAGACCCCGCTGCTAGGGGCGCTGCCCCCGGACCCCTGTTCGTTAAGGGTTATAATTGAACTAGAAATACGATATGGATAGTGATAGTAATTAATATGTGTAATTGTTATACAGTTAGTCATCCACAGCTAAAGAGGGGAATAACCGTAAACGGTGAACGCAACCGCATTGAGGTGAGTTTCTAGCCCCACTTCCTTGTTATGTTTTCGGGGCTGTATGCATACTCGATGTGATAGTCAATACACTTACCTTAGGTGGTAAGTGTATTCCTTGTATGATTTATGTATGATGATTGCTTGACGGTGCGTGAACGATCTTCGGATATTGCATGTGCCGTCAAGTGGTAGTTAAAGGTATGAATGATATGAATGATGCATGAATGATGTATGTAATATATGATGTATGAATAATGTATGTATGATATGTTGATGGCACGTGAATGCTCTTCGGAGATTGCACGTATTGTCAAGGAAAGTATGTAAAGGACAAGTATGTTGTAGTAGTACAAATGTAGGGAACCGACCCTAATGGTATCGGGTATCGGCGAATGTAGGGAACCGACCCTAATAGTATCGGCGAATGTAGGGAACCGACCCTAATAATATCGTCAAAGTTAATAGAACGAAATGCTCTTAGATCATATATGTACGAATGGAAGTATTATGTAAGTATGAAAGAAAGGACGAAAGTGCGAATGTATGTACGCATGTAAGTAAATATGAAGGTGTGTACCTTCGGGTGCATATGTCAGTATGTGAATTTATTGTATGTCGTCTGATTAACTATAACTCACTCAGCGTAGCTGACTTTTAGTATGCACGCAGGTGAGTAGAATGAGGCAACTTGCTTGAGGGGAAGCACATGGCATGGATTTGAAGACCCTGGCATCTCAATGAAGTGTTATGTTATGATATTTAAAAGACAATGTTTTATGTTTAAATAATTTGAATGTTCGTTAAGACAAGGATTGATGGTTATGTAATGTAATGGTTAGAATGTTTATAATATTCCGCGAATGTTTTTATTAACTCTGATATTTAGAACTATGTTAATGAGTAAATCCAACGTCCAAATGTGAGGCACCGGTAAAGGGGCCTTACAAATTAATTTATTAGTTATGACGTCTTTGACCATAACACTTTCTGTGTTTTACAAATACAATTATTTGACAAATATATATATATGAACATTAGCTCCATGTGATAGCTAAAAATTAACTAAATAGAAAAGAGTTTAATACCAAGTTTATAACCAATAATGTCTATATAAACGTAGGAATGAATGAATATATACCAATTACGTTGCTCTGTTAGATAAATTTATAAATGTTACTTTTATGTTTTACTTGCATATTACATATGTAGATTGTGAAAAATGACAAGGTTTTGTTGTCCAACTCATAGTATAGGTAGATATGTATGTTTATTAAAACTTTTGTAATTGATTATAACATATGAATCCATTTTGTTTATAGCATATTAATTGTATTAGAGTTATACTTTTAATTCCAAATGATGCAGTTATCATTTTATTAATATTCGAATAATTTTTAATTACGCATAAATATCAAGATTAATGTATACAATTAAAAAAAGAATTATATAATGAAATTAATTTTAAATAAAGCAATGATGTTAACTCTTCCTTAATTTAATCTTAAAATAAAATAACATTGATCTTAAAATTAATTAGCATTTATACCCATTTTTATTAAAACGAAAGTTAACAAAAATAACCTTATAATATTCAATGACTATATAAGCAACATATCAGCCATGCATTCTTCGAATTGTTCAAATCATCTATATCTTCATAATTTCTGTACAACTAATTTAACTTTTGTATGATATATTTTTTTTGTTTCCCAACTTAGTAATTTATTTCCAACTTATCAACGATGAAATTCGAAAGTTTGACCATTCTTATATATTAATATTTAAGTAATAACAATAATATTAATACCATGAATTGTAAATGTTCAAACTTATGATAATTTAAAGAAAGGGATTACTTAATAAAATAGTTACCAACTTTGAAATTTGTTCCAATCAGGTCACTGATAAAAACTTTTGTTCCAATCAGGTCACTGAACTTTCATTTTTGTTCCAATCCTAGATATTTTACCTGAATAGCAGGTAATCTAGGTTTTTTTTATTTGTCAATGTTTTTACGTTGCATAATAACTTTTAAAGGTTGCGAAAATTAGTAAAAATGCGAAATATAATTTTAAAATTCCGAAAATTTGCAAAAAAAAAGTTCGAAAAATTGAGGTTCGGGTTAGAACGGGTCAAGGTCGGAACTCGGAACGGGTAAAAATGGGTTTCAGGTCAGTTTTTTTTAACCAACGAATCAGCGTGTTTTTAACACGTTACAGCTCGCACCTAACAGCTCGTTTAAGCGATTTTCAGCACCTAACAGCTCGTTTAAGCGATTTTCAGTTTGTTTCAGCACCTAACAGCTCGTTTAAGCAATTTTCAGTTCATTTCAGCACCTAACAGCTCGTTTAAGCGATTTTTCAGTTCGTTTCAGCACTTAACAGCTCGTTTAAAGCGATTTTTCAGTTTGTTTCAGCACCTAATTGCTTAAACGGTGCTGAAACAAACTAAAAAATCGCTTAAACGAGCTGTTAAGTGCTGAAACGAACTGAAAAATCGCTTAAACGAGCTGTTAGGTGCTGAAACGAACTAAAAAATCGCTTAAATGAGCTGTTAGGTGCTGAAACAAACTGAAAAATCGCTTAAACGAGCTGTTAGGTGTCGAAACGAAATGAAAAATCGCTTAAACAAGCTGTTAGATGCTGAAAGGAACTTAAAAATCGCTTAAACGAGCTGTTAGGTGCTGAACGAACTAAAAATTGCTTAAACGAGCTGTTAAGTGCTGAAACGAACTGAAAAAATCGTTTAAACGAGCTTTTGCTGTTAAAACGAGCTGTAACGTGTTGAAAACGCGCTGATTCGTTGGTTTAAAAAAAACTGACCCGGAACCCGTTTTGACCCGTTCCGACCTTGACCCGTTCTAACCCGAACCTCAATTTTCCGAATTTTTTTTTGCAAATTTTCAAAAATTTTAAATTATATTTCGCATTTATACTAATTTCGCAACCTTTAAAAGTTATTATATAAAGTAAAAACATTAAAAAATTTAAAAAAACCTAGATTACCTGCTATCCAAGTAAAATATCTATGATTGGAACAAAAATGAAAGTTCAGTGACCTGATTGGAACAAAAGTTTTTATCAGTGACCTGATTGGAACAACTTTCAAAGTTGGTTACTATTCTATAGAGTAATCCCTTAAAGAAAACAATATTTGATGGTGATACATGTGCATAAAGTTATTTTTCACAAGACATTGTGATGAAGGTTCTGTTGCAAATTGTTATGGCTATTATATTACTGAATGTTAATATTACTTTTATTACCTAAATACTAAATATATAATTATGGTCAAACTTTGGAATTTCAAATTAGATCAAATTAAAGTCTTGACTGTGTTTATAAACTTATTTTTGTTAAATATTTGAATCATTTATAATTACAATAATTTATTTCCAAAATGTCCACATTTAAGTTATTCATTCACGTTTATATTTATACTATGTATATATTATTTTGTTGTATTTTGTTTAAATAATTTTACTATGTTTCAATTTTTGTCAAAATTTTGAAATTAAGGTAAGAACAAATTTAAGTCTTGATTGTTTTTACAAACTATTTTTGTTAAGCAGTCAATAAATTACTTTAAAACGGATTTGGAATTAACATAATAACAAATTATATTTCAAAACTTTTTAGAGTTAAATACATAATTTTTTAATGGGTCAGCTCGGGTTTGATTTTCCTTTTAACACACACACACACACTCACGCTCTCTCACACACACACAAACACACACACATATATATATACTTATTTAGCAATCGATTTTATGATAAAAACACGAAATACTATTATTACCCCTATATTTACTAATATGTTTTGTAATTTTTCAGGTCTCAGACTTCTTGTATGTTGAAGTATTCCTTATAGATTGCAATTTTTGGATGTTGATTTAATTAGATGCTTAATTTTTAATTAATATGTGTTTTCTTTCTCATGTTATAAGCTATAAAAATGTTTTAACTTTTTATTTATCTTTGTTAGTGTTTGTGTGTTTTTGTATTTGAATTTATATAACAATTTAATGTCTTATAATTTATGTTAAATTATTCTTTTTTATATAAATATGACATTTGCATTTTACTAAAGTTATAATATATACATTAAAATAAAATATTTTCCAGTTTAAGGTTAAACATCCATTATAATACAAATTAATAGTTACATAATGTTATTTGAAGTTAAAAATCCGTCATTAAAAATATTCCAATATCAAAATACTAGGAAGATTTTTTTAAATTGAATTTGAATTTGAATAATATGGTTACACGATTCTAATTGAATTTGAATTCAATATTATATTATAATAATATGTTAATTATGTCAAAATGGATGCTTAAAATAAAACTCGAATTAAAAGTTTTTAAATCTCAAAATAATTTCTAGGTTAATGTTTTTTGAATAACTCATTACTATATTAAAATATTTTAATTATGTCAAAAATGTTGCTTAAAATAAAACTCTGGTCCTTAATTTATGCATAATTATAAGCATAATAGTAGTAAAATGATAATATGATGACTATCTTTATATAATTCTTATCATAAAATTCATTCTTTCATTCCAAGGATGTATATAGAGATTTATGATTTGTTTATAAGTTTGTGAATTGTATTTGTACCTCTTATTAACAATGCATTGAATTGATTTTGTAGTGATTTTAGTTTTCTTCTTTGTAAGTATAAAAAATTACAACACATTTCTTTCTATTTCGATGATTGTTTAATAAACAAGACTTTATGACTTCATATATCATGATGTAGTTTTTATTGATATATCTTTTTGGCTTCATGGATTAAGTTAGAAAGATGTTTTAAGTTGGCATTTTACGTTATTTGTTGTTGTATGTTATTTTATTTTAATAAAAACAACTATGTAATACCTTATAATGAATGTAAAATTATTTGTTCTTATAAATATTAGACTATCAATTCATTATTATTATTATTACTATTATTGTTATTATTATTATTATTATCATTGTCGCTATATATATATATATATATATATATATATATATATATATATTAATATACAATTTTCACGCGTATGATACATGTTACTAACCATTGAAAGATATTGAAATTTTACATAATTGTTTGAGTTTAGAATTAATAGTGTATAAATATATCAAAATCTTATTATAAAAGTCATAAATAAAAATCATTATATAATATAACTCAATTTACGTATTACATGATATATATATATATATATATATATATATATATATATATATATATATATTTACTTTTATTATAACTTCCATCTGTGTGTAACACGGGCTTTCATTATTAAACTTGTTATTATTTTAATGATATATTTAATGTGGATAATATTGTTTTTTTAAATTGAGAAAATTCCAGTTTGCCTCCCTGAAATATATCAGCGGGATATGGATTAGCCACTGAAAACTAATTTGCGCATGTTGTGCACCTGTATTTCTCCGGCGGGTTCCTCTGACTCCTACCATCAGTTGACTTACCATTGACTCGTTAAAATTGGCGAATTTACTATGTTACCCTTCTATTCTTATTATAACATAACCTACCCTATTTCCCCTCTCCGATCGCCTTCTTCATCTTTTGCTGCTGATTAACATCGATTAACATTGGATGTCAAGTCAATACTCCTCGGGTCACCTTCCAAGCCTTCCCATGTAGATGACTGTTGTGTGAGATGCCGATGTGGTGCCGGGACGTGTTACCGGATATCTAGGACCGATGCAAACCCGGGTCGTCGATTCTTGTGCTGTGTAAGTGTTTAATTACTCACGAATTAGGGTTGTAGTCTGTTTATCGATGATGATTCCGGCTGTCGTGTGGATTAGGTCAATTTTATGGGTAATTGTTCTAGTCTGTGAATCGAATTAGGGTTGTTTGTTTGTTGATATATTTAGTCCGTTACAGAAGGGGAGTTGTGGATGGCTAAAATGGGTTGATGATCCCACATGCCCTAGTTGTGAAAAGGTAATTCAAGCAATGGTTAAGATGATGAACAAGAAAGATGAATTTGCAAGAATGAAAACCAAAGAAGTAACCAGCTTGAAGATGTTGCTAGGAATTAGTTGGTTTTTGTTCATTGTTTATGTTTGGGTTTGTTGATTAGTTGTTAACATTGTATTTTTAACTTTGTAATATTTGTTGTTGTTATTGTAGTTTATGGTAAATGTTTTGAGTTTCTTGTTTCATATATTTACTTTGAATCTTTGTTCCACATTATTAGTCATGTTGCAGCCATGATGAAACTGAGAAGGATGACAATGAGAATGTTGAGTTTGGGAAGGATGTAGTGTAGTTTGACAATGAAGCAAGTCAAATGGAAGACAAAGAATGTCAATTTGGAGAAGATGAGTTGATAGCTTATTTGGTGCAAGAAGATGAATTATTTAGACCAAGTGAACAACATGAAATGGATCCGGGTGATGATTATGACCTTGAGGTTTTGAAAGCAGCTTTCGACTACACCAGCGAGCCGGAGGAAGATTACTATCATGATCCATATGAAGACGATCCAGTGTGGAACTCTAACTGGTCAAATGACGATTGTCATTGGAAATAGCATCGTTCTTGGTTTGCATTTGAAATGTATTGTAATGTGTTACTTGAAATTGACATGGTTTAATGTATTGTAATGTTTGAGTAAAAAAAAACTGTCAAAATAAACACAAACTGTCTCAAAAGAATTAAACACAAACTGTCAAAATAACATAAAAACCATCATGGCACAAGTCTTAAATTGTTTCAACCACAAACCATGATAACACACACCATCAATCTTACTCAAACACACCTTCTTGACATCATTATGGTTGACTTGGTGCCCTGCAAGTTCTGATGTTGTGTCCGAAGCCTCCACATCTTCCACAACTCTTGGACTGCCCCAACTTAGTAAGTCTGCCTCCTACAGAACACACTTCCCGAACCTCTTCAATCTTCATCTTCCTCTTCTTGCTTGCTGCCAATTTCTTCTTCTCACGTAGTGCCTTCTTCGTGCTCTTCTTCGGTCTGCCAATCTGAGTATGATGTTTAGGTGGAGTTAATATTGTTGGGCATTTTGAGGGAGTCCACATATCAGGGCCTGGTATGGGCCTAATTTGGTGCTTGTACACCTTCTTCCAAGTGTCTAACCAGTAATCTTCATCAACCCACTTCTCCAATGGACCGACAGGCATGTTATTTTCTATCATGTTATATAAGGCTACCACCGCATGTTTGCATGGCATACCCGTCAAGTCCCATCTCATACATGTGCATGTCCTATCCTCCACATTCACCACACATTGGCTTCTCAGACTTTTCACCTATGAACATAATTGCATATTAACAAATGTTTGGTTGTAATATCATGGTAAGGCAAATAATGATACTTGGTAAGTGACTTCATCAACCAACATAACCGAGAGTTTGCTTGCTTCTGTTTGGATTTCATCCCATGCTTTAGTTGCTTGTGGTGTTAATGGGACCCTGGCATTGGCTTGCATCTTCTTCACATTCACAATCCTCATGGTTATATACTCTCTAATATACTCCAAACATGTAATGATCGGCTTGTCTCTTGCTCCAGCAAGTTGCTTGTTGAAAGATTCACAAAGGTTGTTCAACAGCATATCACTTTTTGCCCTCCCTGAAAAATGTGATCTTGACCATCTTGCTGTCGGGATCTCACTAAGCCAGAGAAACATATCAAGATTTGTTTTCTTAATCTCCTCCATTGCCATGTTGAAGTATGGGACAGAAGTGGCCGATGCTGCCCTATAAAACAAGCCTTTATACAAATCCTCCCTCCAGGTTTGCCTCAAGTTCTCATGGATGTGTCTACAACAAAACCGATGCTCAGCCCTAGGGAAAACACTCTCAACTGCTTGAATAAGTCCATATAACAGTAAAATCAGCATAATTAGTGTACATGAGTTTGCCTATTACAAATATATGCTAAGTGTACATACCTTTTGTCAGTCACTTATGAAAGTGAAATTGGCATCATGAGGCAAGTCAAGATCATCTCCAAGGAAATTTAAGAACCATTTCTATGAGTCTGTGCATTCGGCTTCTACTATTGCAAAGGCAACATGATACAAGCAATTGTTACCATCCATCCCGACAGTAGTCAAAATCTGTCCGGGGTATTTCCCTTTCATAAAACAAACATCCAACACAAGAAGTTCTCTACCAAGCAATTTAAATCCTCTAACCAAAGCATCATAACACACATATATTCTTCTAAATTGCCTAGTTTTAAAGTTAGGGTTAGCACATGGTTCAATATCTAATTTAATGGTACTACCTAGGTTTGCTTTAATAAGCTCATCAATATAGGATCCGAGGTGGCCGTATTGTTTGGTGTGGTCACCATCCCTCCTTTGCTGAGCTATTGTCTTAGCTCTTCGCATCTTGGATTCAGAAAGTTGTATTTGATGCTCCTGCTGGAATTTGGCCTTCAATTCCTTGGCCGATATGCTGGGGGTGGTTTGTAGCTCAACCTCAACCTCTTTGGCAATAGTAGACATTGTGTACAGACCAATTGATCTACTTCTGAGACACTTGTGTTTTTTTGGAATGGCTTTCACACACCAATTATTTTCAACAGATTGTCTTGAGATGTGCATCGTCCAAGGGCAAGGGGTTTCATATCCCTTTTTTTACCTTCACCTTTTCTTGACTTGACATATTTGGCCCCTCACCAGCAACCAACTTCGGATTGGTCCCCAAAAAAATCACCCTAAACCTTAAAGGATCATTCTTCTTGATATACAAATCTCTTCTGGCATGAAGAGCATAACTCTTAACCATCTCATTCAATTTTTCCTTTGATGGTATTAACTGACCAACAAAAAACAGACACTCATCATCATTATTCCTTTCCTTCCCCTTGAACTTTCTTAGCTGACTATTCAAGACACTTAAGGCCTCATAATCGGAGCTCTCATAGGTATCCATGCAAGGATTCAAGCCATCATCATCACTTATATGATCACCTACTACCTCTTCCACATCAAAATCTACAACAACTTTATACAACCTCATGTCAACTTCTACATCCTCCAAGGGTGTTTGAAAGGCTACCATATACTCAGGATCACTTTCATTTGATCGATCACTATCATAACTGTCATCATCTTCCTCACTAGAACTACTTTCACCACTTACTTCATGAACACTTTCACCACTCACTTCATGAACACTTTCACCACTCACTTCATGGACACTTTGACCACTCACTTCATGAACACTTTCATAACCAAAACCAGGTACAAATCCAGAATCATGACCACAATTTCAATACCACTAGCCCTGCCATGTTCTACAAAAATCTCAGCAATGTGACTACCTACACCATCACTGCCTCTAACCATAGCACAAACATTTAGAAAATGATAATCTTCGACCAATGGCTTTAAACCCAAATCCAAACTAACACGTGGATGTTTATAATGAAAAGAACAAGCTGTACCACAACCATATTGTAACTTACAAAGTATTCCAACCAACAAACTTTTACAAAATTCAGAAACTTGAACTTCATCGACGTAGGTTATCTTCCCCCCTTCGTATCTTCGCTGCCCCTCGGTAGTGAAATGCCCTTCATGGATAAGTTTTATGGTGAACGCATGTGAATAGTCTTCACCTATAACAACCATTCAGCCCGTTAACAACAATCAAGCAAAAAACTAAAATGTTGAAGAACGATCGGAAAAACCTTACCATATAGGTCGTCCGGGTCACAATACTCACTGTCCGGCCTAATATAATACGAGCTCGGCATTGTGATGTGTGTAGATGTGAAGAACGATCGGAAAAAATGGGGGGGGGGGGTTCAATGATCTAACGAGGGTCCAAGAAATCAATTTTGTGATGATAATAGCCTTAATTAGGGGGTTATAGTGTAGCAGGGGAGAAAAAGATGCGCAAAGACAAGTTTACCCTTCACCATTAATAGTCAACGGTAAGTCAACTGACGGTAGGAGTCAGAGGAACCCGCTGGAGAAATACAGGTGCACAACATGCGCAAATTAGTTTTCAGTGGCCAATCCATATCCCGTCGATATATTTCAGGGAGGCAAATTGGAATTTTCTCTTTCAAATTTTCAAGTGGTGAAACAAAATGAGTTTTTTTTGTTAGAATATTTGAAGAAGTTGATGGTGGTTTAATATGAAAGAACATGTTTAGATCTTTTTGTTGATGTTTTTTTGTGGTTTGGTGTACACTAACTTATTGTAACTTTAAACTTTTAATATTTAGACATTATAAATGATTCACGTTTTGATCCGAAAGTTGAAGAAGTTTTGTGTGCTTGAATATGTTATATAAATTTATTATGTTTAGTGACATGTTATTCCACCCGCGTGTTACGCGGGCATATACCCTAGTTAATCATTTAAGAAATGCTATATTGTTTACTTGTTTGGACTCGTTTTTTGGTTTCCAGTGCAATTCTTCCATGCTTGAACTTGGATCAATCCATACACTCGGTCACAAAAATAATTAAAAGATAACTTCTTACCAAAAAAATATTAAATAATTTAGTTTAAAAATAGAATACATGTCATCTAAATATTTAATACCCTTGTGTTAGTCTTAATTACACCAACAAGATTATCAACATTAGATTCATAGAACCTTTCTTCGCCTGCCTTAAATTATGCTATCCCAAACCTGTATTCGACAAAGTTGGTCAGTGGTAATCGATGCCGATGAATTAATGGTGTTTTTAATACTTACATGATGGAGTGATGCTTTTGTATGAACCAATGAAAATCGATTGTGTTTTTACCCCTGTTTGAAGTGAATCTGACCGACTGACGTGTGACGGCTATAAGGGTAAAATCATAATTTTATTTAGAAAATATATACTAATTTTGTTCATATGCGATTTGAAGTATTCTAGAGATACTTGAAGAATGTCTCACATGAAATGAGAAAGGATGAGCAGTGCTTCAGTGAAATTATTTGCAAGTTAAAAGTCAAAGTGAAATAAGTTACTCTCTAGCTTCAAAACCAATATAATTTATAAACAGGTTGATCTAAATGTGTATCTATTGTAAGGTATTTGGAAAGGCCATACATGTTGAGTAAGTTTAGGTATAGATATGCAGCTAGGGGTGTAAACGAGCCAAGGTGAGCCCAAATTATCCTAAGTTCAAGTCTGCTCGTTAATGATTTACAAGCTTTTGGTCAGCTCAGGATAAATGGATTATTAATTATCAACCATCAAGTACTTAGTTATTGTAGTCATACAGATAAATATTTATTCAGTGATCTTGTTTTCAAGGAGCAATCTTTATCAATAATTCAATAAAATTTAGCTGCATAGTTATCAATAATCAGTTCTAATCAGTTCTAATCAGTTCGTGATCAACATTCAACCTCGTGCCAATTGGGCTTTTTGCATTTGATTCACATTTGATCAGCACATACAAGCACTGCAATTTACAATCTCACATTTATTGTGCCCGCAACGAATATGTGTTTTGTGTTCTGAGATGAAAACCATAGCATGATCTGAAACCTCTTGATGATACCAAACAATCTAAGAAAGCATCAACACAAAACTATTCAGCAACTTTGGCAAAATCCATATTAGCATGTACTAAACATGGCATAATTCAACCCAGCCCGTCCGACCCATCCATCTTGCCCATAGTCCGAGTTTGTCCACAACGTCAAACCACTTGAATATGTCAAATCATCAGTTACAAGTTAATAATGGGAGTTCAACAAATGTATAGTTAAAACAAATTGACGAGATACCTCCTTGACCTGTGGACAAATCATATATAGGGTTAATATCAACAACATGCTTTAAACATCCTATAAATAGGAAAATAGTAATGTGAAATTGCTTTTTAAGAACCGCTTGACTGTTATAGGTCAAACTAATATTAAATAAGTAAAGCCTTTTTGCCAAAAGCTTATTGTAAGCATATATAACAAACAATAGATCAATTAGTGTGCAATAACCAAATAATTAAATTCCATATCAATATAACAAATATTTTCAAGTGAGTCACTAAATAAAGAGGGTTGCATAGGCTACATATTATTTCTTAAATTTGAAATGTGTGTCAGGGGTAGCACAGGAATTAAAACGAACACTTGAATTAACACAACGAAGGTCTTAAGAGTAGCATAGGAATTTAAACTTGTATATTTCTTTGTTACAACCAAATCAACCGTTAAGGTCACTGACACAATATCAAAATACTCACAAGCCACAATCTAAAAATTACAAACAAAATTATTTCAAACCACCAAACCAAAATCTCAACAGCCCGTAAAAGCCACGTATCCACACACTACAAACAAATGACCCCAAATTGAATTTGACTTATAACTGAAGGTGACCTGTATGCTTTCTATGAAACAAAACTAATTGCAGTCTGAAAGAAATTTTGGATGCTCCTAAACATAAAAGACCCAAAATTTAATTATAACTTCTAACCGTAACTGGCCCGTTAACAGCCAAAAGGGGCATCTGACCTGCTAGTTGTGCCCTTTGACTGAGCGACTCATTCTCATCTTGTATCACGAAAAAATAACGCCTGTGACGTGTTTGCAAATCAGTGTGTCGAGCCCATAATCGTATCCATAATTTAGTAAATCCTTGGATCGGTCGAACCAGACAAAAATAAATTAATGTAAATATATTAAATATGTTAGCTCTAATTATTTTATAAAAATAAGTCATTTCTAGGTTCACCCTAAACTAATAGGGTGAACTACGCCATTCATCAATCAAAACAAATAGCAGATCTTACAATAATCAAACAAATAACAACAAAAAAGATAACTAAAGGTTCGCATTACATGAAGAAACAAACCTTACAAATTAGCAGGTTCGTAAGATTATTCCTAGAACACATTAGCTCCATTATTCAACAGGAACTACTCAAAAAAACAAAATAAACATAAGATAAATACATTTCTTGCATGATGGGAAGATAAAACACAAATGACACATAATAAATAAAAGAAAATTGAATAAAAAAAACATAAGTTAACTAACCTGTAGTTGAGTTTAATGAGGTTAGTTTGACACAATTCTCCAACTGGTGAATGTTGGAGGTAGCTGTGGACTGTGGTAATAATACTTTTACAATCCAAATCCGTTGTCTTCATCCAAATTTAAAAATATCCTACTTCCTATTGATACATATATAACTTCATCAATGACAAAAAAAAAAAATTATAATTTCATAATATATACTCGAAAGGGTTATGTGTAAGTTTGCAAGCAACTTGAATAACCACAAACTTCGTAGGCGCCCTGTGAGGACAATTACAATAACTGTGATTAATGTTTAGGGCACCACAGCATACGAAGAACAACTTTTATTGCTTAACGAATCATGCGTTCAGGTATATTAGCGAAAGGTAGATATTTATATGATCGATAACACAAAGTGAATAATACAAACTACATTAAATTCAGTAACCAAATGAACTGTAAATCAACTTTCCAAACCTGATTTCTAGCATATATAATGAATGTTGTACCCATTTGTTCTATAATTATGAAAAACACAACGAATTTAGACTACATGGAGTCGGATAATTAAAACAATTTACAGATCTGATTAGCACCTTAGTTTCTTCAATTCCAAATTTAAACAGACGAATTTGATTTAGCCTAAAAAACTCCATGTAGATGAATCGATGAAAGGGTAAAACATTCAAGGTTCAATTGTCGTCAGCGAAGATAGAGGCTGGTGTTTTAATCCAGATTCCAGCCAGCGTGCGATGATTCAAAACCCTAACCGTCAATTGCCGTGTTACATAACTCGCAATTATGAGAATTTAATGGAGGGTCGTCGAGATTTGAAAGGCCGGCGGTCAGTTGAGAATAACCGGAGCATTAAACCGTCATAGTTTCCTACAATTACTCTTTCACCATTATAACTGACATAGTTTCTTATAATTGTTCTTTTAGCATAGGTTTTAATGCTAAATGCCAGAATTCTATTGGTTCTTACCATTCCTAGGAAACAACTTCTTTTTATTTGAACAATTTTCTTATAAGTAATATAGATATAGATATAGATATATATTGTATAATAGTTCTTAACAATTGCTAAAGTTTTTATAATATAAATATCAATAAGGTTTAATATATTAAAAAGGTGTTTATAATAAAGAATTTAAAAAGAGTTTAAATCTAATATATATATATATGTATATATATATATAGGGAAAGTGTAGACAGAAAACTTGGTTGAGTTGAGAAAACCATGAAAACTTGATTATGTGGTTCTAAGAATGTCACATCTATACTTTTTGTTATTTTAATTCAAAATTCTTAAGGGGCATATTAGTCTTTTTAACACCAAGTGTTTCTCTCTCCTGACAAACAAATATATAGATTTATCTATTTTCCTTTTTATTATTTTCATATCTTCTTTATCTATCTCTCTTCATCTTCATCTTCATCTTCATCTTCATCTATCTATATCTTCTTTTCTAATTAATCAAACAAGCAATTTATTTATCCTTGCTAACTAGAAGTTCAAAGGCTTAAATACCGCCACCGATGATGGTGACTAGTTGTTGGCAACCCTTTCGGTCTTCTAGTCAAGCTCTCATGAGTCGAGATCTCGATTGAATGTTTCGATTTCGTTGTTCAAGATCCTTGATTTTGAAGAATTTAAGGTGGGGTAGGATGTTGAAGATCCTAATAATTAGTTTGTCTCAATTTCGTTGTTAAAAATCCAGGCTATTATTATTGTTCATTTAAACATGTGGATGTTGATATTATTATTATTAGTTTATTACTGTTATTATTATTATTATTTTGTAGTTCATTAATAAAAGTAACTTTTTATCTTGAAAGGTGGATTTTAGTAATTTTTATTGTTGGTTTCAACTATATATTGTGCTTGTTGATTAATGCTAGAACGTATGGGCAGTTTTTGGTATGATTGTATTCCAGTTACATGTATTTTTTTTCCTTTTCTTATATTATTTTAAGCTAAAGAGTTTAGTTTTAAATAATTAAAACTAAGTTTGTATTCAAGGAAGTTCATGTTCATCATCACAATCATCATATTTACATGTTTTTATTGAAAATAATAATTTTTAGTAAAGTAAAAAATGTAATTATTTATGTTATTTTTCAGGTTTTACTTTTTATCTTTATATTTACTGAAAATAATATTTTTTTAGTAAAGTAAAAAAACATGACTAGTCATGTCAACTTTCATATCTTGGATATTATCTCTCTCCTATTCTTTTTTATAAATAAAGTTTTTTTTATGTGTTATTAACATTTTTAACATATTATCTCTCTCATATCCTTCTTTTTTAATTTAATTTTTGGAAGATGAAGACTGAGTTGCTGAATCATACCAATGAAAAAAGTTTTCTTGATAAATACATAAAAGTTGCCATGAATATATGAAGATTTAAATTTAATCTTTTTTTGAAATAAAAATATAGAAAGAGAAAAAGCATATAAAAAAAAGAGTAGGTTACAAGAAAAAAAATATGTAGGGCATGCCACTTTTGTTTATATTTATTTATATTTTATTTTTTTTGATATTTTATTTATTATTTATAATTTATATAAATCTAAATTTTGAATTAAATATCTTGTTGGACGATAGAGATTTGAATATTTGAATATTCAATATTAAAATGTATCAAAAGTAAAAAAGTTGACAAACAAGACTTAAAGTACTTTTCATCATTTTTTAATGTGTACTATTATTAAACAAATAAAATATATCATTTTCTATTACTTTATGTCACACTCACTTTCCATCACCTTTAAAGGTCTACTATTCATCTAGTCTTACCAAATTATGTCTATTGTTTATTAAGTAACTAAGGAAAATTCATAAAAAGTGTGTAAATTAAGTAATGGTATTAACAAACTTAATATCGAAATCCATATTTTAATATCTGTGCTAAGTATTAAAATTACGATACAAAATTAACATACGTTTTTCATATTAAAACATACGTTTATAGAAAAGTGTAACATATGTTTTGCATATTAAAACATACGTTTATAGTCAAGTGTAACATGTGTTTTCGATACAAAAAAACATACGTTTATTAATATTTCGATACAAATAAAGTGTGTAAATGGTCCACTTAAATATTAATATTTTGATACAAAAAAACATACGTTTTTTCATATTAAAACATATGTTTATAGAAAAGTGTAACATATGTTTTGCATATTAAAACATACGTTTCTGGACAAGCGTAACATATGTTTTAAAAATGTACGTATATATTTTAAAAAAGCAGGATAATAATATTTTCCAGTACAAACTCTAAACGCCACCCCTCTCCACTGTCTTATTTTTCCAGCAAAAAATAAGATGAAGATTTATTACCAAATTCAAGATTTTTTCAAGAATTACAACAAAACCAAAAAAGTTTGAATTTTTTTAAGGGCCAACAATAAACAGAAGAATGGAGCTATTTTTCTACTTTAAAATAACAAAGTTTAAAAAAATATAAAATAAGATTCAAATCCAAACAAAATTTCAAAGAAAATCTCAAAAAACAAAAATACTAAAACGACCGAATCTGAATTATGTCGACATAGTACCTTAAAACATAGAAGAAAAAAAAAACTAAAAACGACGAAATCCCAGCAGCTTTCATCCATAAAATCTTGTTCAAAAATTTGTCAATATAAAATCTTCAGATCTGAACCTTTTGTAGAGAAAAACCACCGGATCAAGTGGTAAACGATCGACCGCCGCTACATGGAACTTTCCGATACACCAAGGCCTTCGCCGCCGTCATCACCTTCCGATACACCAAGTCCTTCGCCGCCGCCATAACCTTGGATCTTGGCTTCGATATATTTTAGATCATGGTTTTGATGGAGGAAAAGGGAACATGTAAGATGAAGGCAGAGAGAGAAAGAGTTTTGGTTGTGTGAATTGAAGATGAAGGAAGAAAGAGAGAGAGAGAGTTTTGGTTTTGAATTATTGGTTTTGAATAATGAAAAGAGAGAGAGAGAGGTCTTTTATCAGCATCTCTTGATTAGTGACATCAAGCAATAAATGTAAATTGCCCAAATTGCCCTTTTGTACCTTTTTTATGTTTTATTTAATTACAAAATGAGACTTTTCTAAATCATCAATCTCAACCATCCATTCATCAAGATCAATGACTAGCATAGGGTTTCCAGGGTTTTCGCAACTGGAGTGAGTTTTTATTTTAACCTTACCCTATATATATATATATCTAATTATAACCTTGTTAATTATATAGTTTAAGTATTTTGTAAAAGATCATATTATTATTATTATTATTATTAATCATTTATTATTTACAATACTAGTATAAAAGAAATATTTATTTATAATAAACATATATTAAACGCATTTTTTAGATTGAGAAAACAAATCTCTTTATATAATTTATAAAATCTTTATAAGTATTTATTCAAGCATTTTTAGGTGTTTATTATAAGTAAATCATATTTATAACGATAAAACTTTGATAATAAATTTTTTAATAAATCTAAGTAATAAAAAGCTTTAGTAAAGATTGCACTCGATCATTAAACCCGAACTTCTCTATAGTTTTAGATTCTTTATTCAATCCGTATTTATTCCGTAATTATTTGTTACTTATGATTCTCGTTGGTATTTTCCCGAAGCGCGTGATTTCCGCGAATCGTCATTTCTATTATTTCTCCTTTCACTTTTGTTCGTCTATCGAGGTGAGTACCACATCCCCCCATTTTACTTATTTTTCTACGTTTTGGGGACATATGCATAAATTGTATTTTTTATATATACTTATACTCAAAACTGCAACTATTATCTTATGTCTTAACAACTTATACCTAACTTGTTTATGTGCTTATTTGTTTTGTATGCTTCTGCATTCAGAGAGGTCCAACATAATCTCAGTCTAGTATGATCATACGCTAGTCGTTATAGCCTTTGTGCTTCTCGACATCTCAGTTATACTTGCTCATTTGGTTAATTTGTTATTCTCATATGACTTGTTGCAAATACTTATTTATATATATATATATACTATATGTACAACTAAACTGGTGTGTTGCTCACTCAACATGTGTTGTTGACAAAATTCAATTTTATACGCATATGCAGGTTATCGTAGGAATTTAATGCAGGTTGGTGAAGACTTAGTGAAGAATTTAAGATAGAAAATAATTAATCAAGATCATTTGTGATATAAGTTGTATTGTTGTATGATTTTGGATTATGCATTTGTTCTATTTTATTTATTTGAAAGCTTAATTTAATTAATAGATATTGTCATTTTATTTATGAATGATAATAACCTTTGAAAAGCTGTGAGCATTCAGTTCGCGCCCCAGCATTTCCGTCGTAGGTTGGGGTGTGACATCGCCCCCACCCCACCCCCTATCAGCCCTATTGTCGCCTGGGGAGGGGGGGGGGGGTGTTCCAAACAATTGTCGCCCTTTATCGCCCAATATTCTCGCCCACTACATTAAGCTTAATTGACAAAGAAATCCCACAGAAAGCTAATATAGGTATTAGATTACGTTTCTTGTTATGAAATACTATTTTAATAATTTATTTTTCATTTTCTAATTCTCTAATCTTAACTTTTTTAAATATAATCGGGCATGTTGTTTATGTGTATAAAAATAACAATTCAAATTTAAGAGTTGTCAAAAAAATGCAAGGCTAACAATGGAGGGTGTAACTTGACGTTATGTGTAGTGGATGAGCTACAAATTGGGGGTGAATTACGACACGTTGCGCCCACTCAGCAAATGTATGTTTTGTTTTTGGGGTATAATGATGTTGCACCTTTGCCACGTCACCATTTTTTATTATTTTTCTTTTAATTTTAAATTAAACAAATACAAAAACCATTAAATTATTAATATTTATTAAATAAATTAAATAAAAGAAAATTAGATTAAAATTAAAATAAAAAACACACCAAAAAAATACTAACCTATTCGTTAACTTCGTCTCGTCCTCCTCCTCGTCTTCATCTTCGTATTTATATTTGAATTGGTTTGGTATTTATATTTGAGTTTACATATGAAATGGTGAAAATGGTTGAATTCGTTTGGTATTTATATTAAGTTTTTAATTTTTTTTATTTGTTTTGATCGTTCACGATTGGTTTTTTAATTTATTATTATTATTTTATTACATTGAACGGGCGAGGAATACTCTTCGCCCCCCCTCCCAATCGCCACTACTATCACCTGGGGGACGATGTTCCAAACAATTGTCACCCTTCATCACCCAATATTCTCGCCCACTACACTAAGCCTAATTGACAAAGAAATCCCATTAAAGGCTATTATAGGTATTAGATTACGTTTCCTGTTATAAAATACTATTTTTATAATTTATTTACCATTTACTAATTCTCTAATCTTAAACTTTTCAAATATAATCGGACATGTTGTTTAAAAGTTTAAAAATAACAATTCAAATTTAAGATATGCCAAAAATATGCAAGGCTAATAACGAAGGGTTTAACTTGAGGTATAGATATTACATCATCATTATATCATTGTATATTTTCTTTATTATTATTATAAAACCATAATATTTAGGTTCTAATATTCGTTATTTTCTTAGCGGTGACTGTGTTTACATCACTCTTTAGGGTGATTACGCATAACAATTCTCAAAGTATATTGTTGATCATTATGATGAAGCACATATGATTATCCAAATAAAATTTGGTATAGTCAAATACCATAAACGTTTGTTACAAAATATTTATATATAATTAATTTTTTTTGAAGACTATATTTTTTTATAATGATAATAGATTACATTGACTTTTTTTCTTCTAATTTTTTTAGATAAATCATATGTGTCTAATTCGTATGGTTCTGGCATTACTCGTGTGTTCGTAAATGATAATTTGTTCGAGTTTAAAGATTACAAGAGCCGTTAATATTATTTTAAACAACCTAATTTCTTTGTCAATAATTATTTTGTTTAAATTTTCTGATGTTCTTCCCTTTTAATATACATATGCAGTTTGTTTGGTTTTTTGGAAAGCGATGTTGATGGTCCGGTTCGTAGTCCCATTCCTGTAAAATTGATGTCTACTCTTAACGAAGAGTTTTTGAAGACTACATCATTTTACAACATTTGTGCGATTTGCACAATCTTACAGGTAATTATTTTTGTTTAAGAAATATCATAATGCTCTTGATCTTTATTCATATTGTATATGTTAACTTGAAATTCTAATTATTTTCAGCCAAAGAGTATTATACTACTCGGGAACATAAAAGCCGTTTGTCCAGACTCTGAATGGTACTATATCGGGTGTAATAGTTGTAACTGTAAGTTGACAGTATCTGTTGTTGTTGTTGAAGGCAATAACGTTTATGAATGCAAGAATTAGAGATGCAACACATATACTTTTTAAAAAATAATTATGCACATGTTTATTAAAATCGCTTATTCAAGTATAAGATGAAGCTAAAAGTTTAAGACGGCAGTGTTGCTGTTTCCTTGATACTTTTTGACCGAGATGCGAAACTTCTTATCAAGAAAACAACATATGAACTGCTTGCTATTAATAATCATGTATTTTTATAATCATTTCCTATTCGACTTCTTATTTTCTTCTTTAAATTAAATACTATTTATCTAACACACCCATTTGTATATAATAATATAGGATGATGTTGGTGAGAGCGGATTTCCAACAGAGTTGAATTGTTTGTTAGAAAAGAAGTTTCCTTTTAAATTTGAGATCACCGATTTCAATTTCAAGAATAGTGTTAAAGTATATGGGATATCAAAGCTTACAGATAAAAGAATTATTTCGGAAATTGAGAAAAAACTCATCGCTAAATTTATAATGGTAAATTCATCTACATTGAATTCTGTTACGCGGATATTTTATTGTAATTTTAATGTATTTTTATTATTATATTTCTAGTCTTCGGAGTCTGGCTCTTTTATCTTTGGAAATTCGTTTATAGATTTCCAATTTACAAGTTCTGAATCTCTAAAGGTTTGTGTTACATACCTATCTATTTTCTAGTAGATAATATTTTTTGTTGAGTCAAGATTTGACACAAAACCGATCAGATGGAAGATTGGAATCTTCTCAACCTCCTCAGAATTCGCTAAGTATGGATCCGGGCACACCTTAGACCTCCGAGCATGCTTTTACTTTGACGGGCACGATATTTTGTCTATCGGGCAAGGTTATCTTCACTAAGTCTTCTTTAGTGAATGTCCGAGCAGGGTTTTCTAATTAGTACGTTACCGGGTATGGTTCACTAATATATGCAAGTCCGGGCAAGGATCACTTTATCAAGCAGGTTTGTTCTTCATAACCAAGTAAAGTTCACTTCCGAGTAAGCTTTAGGCTAAACAAGCTAGAGAAACCAAGTAGTTGGAGATCGGGCAAGGTATCATTAATAAAGATGGTCCGGGTATGCCTAGTGTTTAATGAAGTATCACAAGTATCATCGGGCAGGATTCAACTCTAGCAAGGTAAAGTGCCTCCAAGCACACTCTGCTAATAAGCTAATCCAGGCAAGGAGTTGATAGGACCATTGAAGAACAAGGTTGCTTGTAAGGATTTGTCGGGCAAAGTCTGATAAAGCCAAGAAGATTGAAGTCTACCCGGTGTCTTCAAGTAAAGTCTACCCGGAAACTGATCCCGAGCACACTTTTATGTTACCAAGTTATGAAGGATGGCCGAGCATACTCGGAAAGACAAGATTGATGCAAAGCCTACCCGGAAGACTTGTTTTACAATTAGAATATTTCTGAATATGTAATTTGAATGTGTATTATCGGATAGGGTTTCTAGAAGGAATGACAACTGTACACAGGTGTCAGGTCTATAAATAGAATAATTTAGGGCACACCTAAGAGGACACACACACAAACAAGGCAGACAACCACATTTATTAAGAAAGAATATTGTGTGTGACGGCTGTCCTTCAAGAAACCCTAAAACGATTATCCACTTTGTATGATTGATATTATATGAATGGAAATCTTTTGAGTAGATTCTTGTTTGTATTGATTACCTTTGAATACTTATTTAGCAACCGTATGTTTGTTATTGATTCCGCCTTTAACAAACGGTAATCTTTCTAAATATAGCAACCCGTCATTAACTCTCTTCTCAACACATTTACATGTGTGAGTTATGATATGATTTAAGTAAGATCCATCTGAAATCGGGGACCTGACAAGTGATATCAGAGCTTGTTGCTGCTATTTTGGAAAGATTTGTGTTGCTGATTGAAGATTTGAAGAAAGATGACATAAGCAGACCACTGTTTTATTGATTTGTGACGTCAGCAGCTCTGTTCTTCATTTTTCTTCTAGATCTACAATCTACCGGTGTTTTCTCTTCCTTATTTCAATTAAAGCTTTAATCTTTATATCTAAATCTTGCTCTAATCATATCAGACACATTAGATCTGAACAACCTGTTTTCAGATCTGATTATTTTTAAACTTTGCTTTTTACTAAGAAACTGACTTTAAATCCTTGAAAATGTCTGGATATGAGGAACAAGAGGTGTCTACTAACAAGATACCAAGATTGTATGGACAGGAAAACTTTACCAAGTGGAAAGTGCTTTTTGAAGCAGCAGTGTGTTACAATGATGTTGATATGTGGAACTCCATCAAGAATGGTCCACAAGCTGCTGCTGAATAAGGTGCAAATATAGTTGGAACTGCAGCTCTAAGAGAAAGAATGAGAAAGGTGGATGACAGAGCCTTAGCTATGATTAAGCTAGGACTGTCTTGGGAGATTTTAACCAAGGTGGCATATCACACAACTGCCAAGCAAATGTATGATGCCATCCTTGAGATGTATGAAGGGAATACTGAGCTGAAGAACATAAAGAAGCAAAGATTGAAGCAACAGTTGGAAAGGTTCAAGTATAAGGAAGGAGAAATGTTGAAATCAATACTAGAACGCTTTCTAGGTATTGTGAATGAGTTAAAGGACAACTGATTATGTCATGACTGACTTTGATTTAAACACAAAGTTACTCAACTCAATGCCAAAGGAATGGTATACTGCTTGCAAGTTCATCCTTTAGAAGCATAATTTCAATGACTTGAAATTGGATGATGTAGTATGCTTCCTTCAGGCAGCAGAACTGGAGATGATAGAGAATGAAATGATTAAAGAAGAAAGACCCTGCTACAATGTTTCAAATGCATTGATTGCACCTATGGGAAATTTGACTACCAAGAATTAACAACAAATTCCCATTATTGAAGAACCAGTTGAGCACAATGTTGATACTCCAAAGTCTTTTATTGGTGGTAGCACAAGTAATCAAGGAAATCAACAGAGATTCAATGTGCAACTGATTGATGACACTGATACTGCCTCAATGGCAAGAAGGAATGTACCTCACTCTAGTGGTGGAAATGGTCAAAGCAATGAAACACATGCATCGTTGTCTATGTTTACTGATTCTTATAATGCATTTGTTGCAAATAATCTAATTCACACAAGTGTGGTACAAGATGATTTAGAGCAAATTGATGCAGATGATTTAGAAGACATGGATTTGAAGTGGCAAGCTGCCATGTTAGCTTTGAGAAGTAAGAGGTTGTATAATAGAACTGGTAGATCTCTGGTTTCTGGTCCAAATGAGAGGATTGGATTTGACAAGTCAAAGGCAATCTGCTACAATTTCCAACAGCCAGGACATTTTGCAAGAGAATGCAACTTGCCAAGGAATTATCAGATGAATCAATTCCAAAATCAACAACCAAGAGGTCAGCAACAATATCAGCAGAATCAGCAAAGAAACAACAACCAAAACTTCAACAACAACTTCAATCCCAACAACAACTACAATCCCAACTTTAACAACTTTCAGCCTCAAATGAATAATCTTAATCAAGGGGTGCCTCAGAATCAAGGTTTTCAAATGAACAATAATCAGAACCTTCAAGCAGTTTAAAATGTTCCAAACAACACTGTTCCAGCCAACCAGAATCAACCAAGAAATCAAGGAAATGTGGCAGTGACTACACAACATGAAGGTAACTTTGATTGGAACAATCATGAAGAAGACATTGCAGATGATATCAAGAGAGCAAATGTGGCATTCATGGCCATAATTGAGAAAGAAACTGCATCTTCATCTCAGGTACAATCTGCTCCTACTGTTGATTTAAATGAACTTATCAATGAATTGAAAACAAAAATAGGCAAGCTGGAAAGTGAGTGTTTTAGGAAACAAAGTATCATCAATACATATGAGGCAAGTGAACTGATAAGTGAGGAAAGAATGAAAAGTTTGGAAGATGACTGTATAAACAGCTACAGAGCTCAGAAAAGGTTCACAACTGAAATAGACGGGTTGAAGAAAATGGTTATAGAAGAAAAGGTACAGAACACAAAACTACAAACTGATAATAAATTCTTGAAGAACTTGATCTCCACTGGAAACATCTGTGGAATTTTAAATCAAGTTAAGGAAGAAGACAAGTACAAAGCAGTACCACCACCATTCAACAACAACTTTATGCCAAAAGTTGATAAAGAAAAAAGAAATGCATATCTACAACAATTCAAAGATGTTTTTCAAGACAAAGAAGAACTTGTAGATTTGTATAAGAAAGTTGAGGTGAGTGAAGAAGGAGAGTTTGTTGTGAAGAACAAATTGAAAGAAGAAAAGTCAATTGGAGTTCAAGTCTCTGAAGATGACCTTGAGTCAATTGATTTGAATCAAGATGACTTGAATGATTTGAGTGATCAAATTACTAAAGAGGAAATCAAAGCTGCTGAAAGAGGAAGAAAATATAAGAAACCAGAGTCTGTTGATCAACTTCCAAAGTATCCACCAGTCCCACCAAGAATGAAGAAACAAAATGATAAGATGAAAAGAGAACAGGTATCTTTTGACATTTGTGAAAAGAAGAAGATAAGCTACAATGCAGTCAGGCCACCAAGCAAGGCTGTGTCGCAAAGGATAAAGCAAAACAAAAGGAAGAGAATAATTGAAGAAGTTGAATCAGAAAACTTTATTCCAGTTTATCCAGTTTTCTCTAGTCATGAAGTACTGGATGTTGGAGAGGTAGAAACTATGGAAGAATATGAAAAGAGACAGTCAATGGTTAGAGAAAGCAGTGATGAAGAACCTATGATTATGGAAAAGGTTATCTTTGTTAAAAGCAAACTTGACAGACAAGACATCAAGATTGAGGAATTTGTTCCTTTTTTATTTGACTTTGATGGTTTAAAGAATCAAAAGACTTTAGGAGTCAAGACACCTAAGCCAAGTGAAAGGTTCAAGAAACCAAAAGAACATGAAAAATTTAAAGGCAAGGTATGGTGCAAGAAGTGTGATGAATATGGTCATCATACAGACTCATGCAATGAAAGATTGTAATTTCAACCATTTCATGTCCCAGATGGAACAAAGTATGGTCAAGACTTTGTCCTGCACAAACAGAAGTATGATGTATATCTGGGAAAAGGAAAAGTGTGTGGAATTGAAACCATGAACAGAAAAGAAAAGAAATCTGAAAAGGAGACAAGGATTGAGAAGAAAGATTAAGTAAAAACAAAGAAGCAAGTGGATGAATCAGCAAGAAGAAGTAAATCTCCTAAGAAGCATGAGAAACTGACCAAAAAGAACTATCAGCCATTGAGAAACAAACAAGACAATCAATCAGTCAAATCTGAAGAATCTCAAGAATCATCAAGCAGTGAGAAGACAAGAAAAAAAGGAGCATATCCTAGAAAGAAACCAACAGAACTCACTGGTGATGAGAAGTTTTTGCTAAAACATGGATATGAACCACAAGGTTTCCTTTGGAAACCCAAGACTGAAACTAAAGTTGAGATAGTTGCTGATGTGAGAGACTACTTTGAAAAGAAAGATTATGTGATCAAAGAGTATGCCATTGACTCAGCTGAATTACAGACCTCAACTTCACTTGTTAAAACCCCAAGAGAGAGTGGTTATGAAACTGATAATTCAGACAACTTATAAGTCACTCATGAAGAGCTAGAACCAACAACACTCACTTCCCAAGCTGACAAAGAAACTGAAATTGATGAGTTGCAAGCTGTAGAAGCCTGCACTTCATCACTCAACTAATCAAACTTTTTCTTTTGTGCAGGAACAGTCTACTCCTCTGAATGACATATGGTATATGGATAGTGGTTGTTCTAGGCACATGACTTGTGACAAAAGATCACTTGTTAATTATGAAGAAAAATATGAAGGACCTGTAGCATTTGGGAGTGATGAAAATGGTGGAAAGATTATGGGGAAAGGAATCTTAACAAATGGAAAGGTTTCTTTTGATAATGTGTTTCATGTTGAAGGTCTTCAGTATAATATACCGAGTATATCACAAATGTGTGATAAGGGATACAAAGTCATTTTTGTTGATTCCCACCGTTTCATCTTAAAACCTGAGTTTGTCATTCCACCTGAAATGATTATGATGATGGCACCAAGAAATGTCAACCTGTATGAACTGAATATGAAAGAAGCTGTTTCGAGAGGGGGTGCATGTTTTGTTTCCAAAGCCACTGAAAATGAGTCCAAATTGTGGCATAGGAAACTGTGTCATGTGAACTTAAAGAACATGAATAGACTAGTCAAAGGTGAGCATGTAATAGGCTTACCTACAAGAGAGTTCAAATTGGAAGATCATTGTAATTCATGTCAAAAGGGAAAACAACACAAATCTACTCATAAGCCTAAGCTCATCAATTCAATTGATAAAATACTTGAATTACTTCACATGGATCTTTTTGGTCCTGTGAGTGTGCCAAGTATAGGAAAGAAAAGATACTGTCTTGTGATCATTGATGACTATTCAAGATACACTTGGGTGTATTTCCTTAGTACCAAAGATGAGACTGCAGAGTTGATTAAGGGTTGTGTTACAATGATTGAGAACAAGTTGAATAAGAAGGTTAAAATGATGAGAAGTGACAATGGTACTGAGTTCAAGTATGGAGTTATGCAAGAATTTTGTGCAGAAAAGGGAATACTTCAACAATTCTCAGCTCCTAGAACTCCTGAACAAAATGGTGTTGCAGAAAGAAGAAATAGAACTTTGATTGAGGCTGCAAGAACCATGCTTGCAGATGCTAACTTGCCTATTACTTTTTGGGCTGAAGCAATAAACACTGCTTGCTATGTTTAGAACAGGGTGCTTGTAAACAAAAGTCATAATAAGACTCCATATGAAATATTCCAGAACTAAAAGCCTTATATCAAGTTTTTCAAGCCCTTTGGATGTAAATATTTTCTTTTGAACACTAGAGATTATTTGAACAAGTGTCAAACAAAGTTTCTAGATTGTTTCTTTGTTGGATATTCTACACACTCAAAAGCTTACAGAGTATATGTGAAAGACCATTTGAGTGTTATAGAATCATCTGACATCATTTTTAATGAGAATCAATTCAATACAGTTGATGGTGCAACATGACTGTTTGATCATGAAAAGTTAATAAGGTCTTTCAAAATTTATCCTGAAGACTTTGATGACTCATTCTACAAGACCAGTATAATTGAAGAGAAAAAGAAGAAACAACTGGACTTAGAAGAATTGTGGAAAAAGGTTGCTGAAAAAGAAAAGGAATATACTTTTGTGAAGAACTCCTCAAGTGATCTTGCTGAACAAGTTCAAGAATATAATCAAGATGTACAGAATGATGAAGTTCAGAGTGAGGAAGACTTAAGCAACCAAGCAAGTGAAGAAGAAGCTGCATCTACTGCAAGATTTCAGCATTTATTTGAAAGTTTGAATATTGAAAACAATGGTGCATCTACTTCAGGATGACATAATGATGAAGCACCAAAATTTCATGATGCCGAGACTTATTTGATCATTGAAGAACCAGAACTCAATGAGTCAAATCTTGACACAACTGTGTCTACAGATATGATTGTTCAAACTCCTTATGTGGAAAAGAATCATCCTTCTGAAAACATCATTGGAGATTTGCATGAAAGAGTTACAAGAAGTAACTCAGAAATTGCAAACATCTGTCTTTACTCCTGTTTTCTATCCCAAATAGAGCCTAAGAACATTTCTCAAGCACTGAAAGACAATAGTTGGGTGGAAGCCATGCAGGAAGAATTGGCACAGTTCAGAGATCTACATGTGTGGGATCTTGTTGATAAGCCATTTGACAGATATGCAATTGGAACCAAATGGGTTTTTTAGAAACAAAAGGGATGAGAGGGGTTTGGTGATTAAGAATAAAGCTAGACTTGTGGCACTGGGATGTCTTCAAGAGGAAGGAATAGACTTTGAGAAAGTCTTTGTTCCTGTAGCAAGACTTGAAGCTATCAGGATCTTTCTTGCATATGCTGGCTCAAAGAACATTAAGGTATTCCAGCTTGATGTTAAGTCTGCATTCCTAAATGGAAAGATAGATGAAGAGGTGTATGTAGCTCAACCTCCAGGTTTTGAGGATCCTTTGTATCCAAACAGGGTGTATAAGCTAAACAAAGCCCTTTATGGATTGCATCAGGCTCCTAGAGCATGGTATGATGAGCTGTCAAATCATCTTATTGAAAATGGTTACAAAAGAGGAGCCATTGACAAGACACTCTTCTACAAAGGAAAGGGATCAGACTTGCTTCTGTTACACGTGTATGTTGATGATATCATCTTTGGTTCCACAAATGAACAAATGTGTATGGAGTTTGAATGAGTAATGAAGTCCAAATACAGCATGAGTTCAATTGGAGAAATGAACTTCTTTCTTGGATTACAAGTTCAACAAAAGGCTGAAGGGATCTTCATTCATAAGTATGTGTAGGACATTTTGAACAAGTTCAACTGTCATGAGTACAAAACTACCTCAACTCCAATGGATACCAAGGAAAATATTATTGCAGATGAAAAGGGGGAGCCTGTAGATGAACATGAATACAGAGCAAAAATTGGATCTTTGATGTATCTGACTGCTACTAGACCAGATATCATGTTTGTTGTGTGTGTGTGTGAAAGATTCCAGTCAAGTCCAAGAGTCTCCCACATGAATGCTGTTAAAAGAATATTCAGATATATGAAGGGAAGACCAGATTTGGGAATTTGGTATCCAAAGAATCAATCATTTGATCTGATTGCCTACACAGACAGTGATTATGATGGCTGCAACATGAGCAGAAAGTCTAAATCAGGAGGATTTCAATTCTTGGGAGAAAGGCTAGTGTCATGGCAATGCAAGAAGCATACAACTGTTTCAATCTCAACTGCAGAAGCAGAATATGTTGCTGCATCTGCCTGCTGTGCACAAGTTCTATGGATTCAGAACCAGATGCTGGACTATGGTTTGAATTTTCTGAACACCCCTATTCTTATTGATAATACTGCTGCATATTTTACTATTAAGAATCCAGTTCAACATTCTAAGACTAAGCACATTGAAATCAGACATCATTTCATCAGAGATTGTAATGAAAAAGGTTTGATTGAAATGCAAAGAGTTGATACAAGTGACAATTTGGCTGACCTATTCACCAAACCACTTGATAAAACCAGGTTCAACTTTCTTTTGAAAGCCCTGGGAATGATCAACTCTGATGAAATCTGATTAAGGATGTGTGCTTGGTTGTATACCTCTATGTGCTAACGGATTATTTTGATAGAGGTTACATCTTATGAATGTTAAGTGAATATGCTTGCTTATGTGATTGAATATGTTGACTGTTATTTGCTTTGACTAATTGTGTGTGCGAAGAATGACAATTATTGATCTGATTAATATGTTTGCATATTTATTAGTTAATGTGTGTTTGTGATGTTAAGATAAGTAGTCATGTTATGAATTACCTACTAATTGCTTATCTGACATCACTGCTAATTTTCTTGAATATGTGTTTTATCTGATCTTCTAATGTTATTAATATAGGATAGACTTTGAATGTTAGTACTGTCTACTTGTTCTGATAATATTAAGGTTGATTAAGATTTGATTATGTGCTGCAACTGTTTATGTCAAAATAAGTTTTATGTCAAAATTAAGTGATAAAATGACTTTTCTAAATGAATTTTGCATAAGTACTCTATTTTTGAATCAAAACATGAACATGTTGTTAATGGTGTTGAGACATGATAAGATTATTCAGTTCAAGCTTTAAAGAAGCTTAAAACAAGGATTTTTCAATGAAAAATCTCAGGTAGTTATCTTTGCTGAAAATTATGTCATTTGCCCAGTTGGAAGGACATACACCTGTGTATGTTTGGTCCTGCAATCTGCAAAGATTAAAAGGATAGCCATTAACCAGAAAACTGAAAGCATTTGGGGCAATTGTAACTTGTTTCTTATTTCTTCACTTAAAACTATGTCAATAGCTCTGACTTTGAAAGGACATATATTCACATGTATGTTTGGTCCTATTGACCACTTGTGGTCAAACAGAACAGCCATTTACCTGACAATTAAGAGAAATTGGGGGGACTGAATATTAATGGGAAATGATAGTACATTGACTACTTAGCCAATCATATGGATTTATTAGGCTAAAAAATGACTCTTAGTACAGTCATTGACATGTATGGTTGCTTTCTCATGATATGTAAAATCTAAGGTGATATAAACATAAAGAAAATGCTAAGATTTATGTGGAGTTACATTGTTGTATATGTATGTTCCTAGATAAATCTTTTCAAATGATAGGCAGAAAAGTGATTATCCAGTCATACACAAGCCTGTTGGTCTTTGGTTACCCAAAATGAATCATATTTTAAAGGAATGACAAAGAACTGATGTGAACTATTTTTTAATCTCAAATGTTTATACAACCTAAAGTTGATGCAATTTCACAATTTTTTTATTGAAAAATTCAAACATGAGGGTTAATAACAGAACTAAAAGGGTGGAGGCAATCATATAAGTCCTTTAAACATCCTGAATGAAAGGCCTGTAAGTCCGACTTGCGTGGCATGTAAGTCCAACGTTCAACCTCACATATGTTTGTAGATTTGAAAAGAAATAACTTATAAATTTTCAAAATATGTTCTGTCATTAAAAGTTTTAACCAAAACCAGGGGGTTAAAGTCAAATTGGGGTGATCTGGAGAAAGCCAAATAAGCCTTGAGGATAGATAAGGAGCAATAGAACACAATATGTTTTACCTACTAAATTTTCTGCAACTTAATTGAAACTTAATCATATCACCAAAGAAATAAAAGTCATGTTAAGTCTAGACCTGCTGTTGACCTGTCTTTGTAGTCATAATAATGCTGAGAATGAAGTATTGAGAAAGCTACTTAGTCAATATGATCCCATTCCTGAGATCTTTTCAGTTTACTAAAGGAAATTGTTTTGAAATGAAAAGTAACTGAAATTTGATCTCTAAATGCACAATTTGTTCTTAAACTATGATCTTTAAAGATAAAATTGTTCTGACAAGTTGATAAGTGTTTTGACAAATGGTTTAAGTCAAAAAGTGTTGCATTTTGCCTAAAATAGGTTGAATATGTAAGTTCGGGTAAGGTTTGATGTTATTAAACCTTCCCAAGCACAAATTGTGTGTATATGTATTTTCGGGTAAGGTATGATATTCTCAAACCTTTCTGGGTACAAAACAGTTGAATATGTGTTAATATGCATTTTCGGGTAAGGTTTGATGATTCATAACCTTTCCAAGCAAGCTTTGTCATTTTTGACTAAGTTTATGATTTTCGGGCGTGCTTTGAAGTGTTTGCACTTTTCGGGTAAGGTACACCATTGTACAAGTTTCCCGAGCACGCTTGAAGTCTTGAGATAAGCATGTGTTTTAGCTAGCCTTACTAGAGATGATTGTTTCGGGCAAGCTTTGCATTTTATATGTTGATTGTTATTTCAAGCAAACTTTGTGAACTCATTGAGTACACTAAGTAAGCTTTGTATGTGAATATGTTTTCTTTGAAATTACAAGTGTTTCCGGGCAAACCTTGTTTTCCGAACACACTTTATATTTCGGGTACACTTTTGTTCCCCTAATATACTTGGTAATTTTCCAAATTTGATTTTCCGAGTACACTTTCTGCTAGAAGTCCTTTCCGGACACACTTTGTACTCTAGGAAGATTATTCGGGTATACTTTGTAATAAGAAGGTTGTTCGGGCACACTAACATTGTGAAGGTTGCTCGGGCACACTATGTTTTCAAGTATGCTTGATTGAATATGTGTTTAGTATGATTGATTGAATATATTTCTGATTTTGATAGGGTTTATGTTAGATTAAGATCTTAATTTAAATTTGAGAAATTTTTATGGGGATCTTAACTGATTCCTAGCAAGAATGTTTATTTGATACTTTATACTTGATTAATTATCTTGTGATTAAGTTCTCAAGAAATCTGGTATTTCGGGTAAGCTTTCTTCATAATGTCTTGACTTTAAATTACATAGCTTAATCAAACAAGGTTTGTGATTAAAAGGGATCGGGTAACCCTTATAAAATTAAAAGAAAATGTTATCAAAAGAGGTTTAAACATTCTTCGAGTAAGCTTTGTATAAGTGGAAATATACCGAGTAGACCTTACAAAGGATTACTTTTCCGAGTAAGGTTTGCTAAGCTTAAAATGATAAAGTGTTTATATGTTTTAAAATTGTTTTAAAATGACAAATGGATAATGTTACTGTTTGACAACTAATAATTCACAAAACGACAAAAAGCATTCAAAACCCACTTTCAAAAGGTATATAAGAAGGAGTTAGGCAAAATTTTCAACATTATATTTCCTTCTCTCTCTCTCTCTTTCCACTGTAACTGCTTTCTCGCTAAGAAACCTAAACCGACCTATCGCATTCATAATTAATCCAAACCCTAATTAGTATCAGCCCTCTAATTCCGACTCGGTAAGCAACAATAATGTGTTTTTTCGATCATGATTAGACTATAATGGGCATTGATTATGTATTTTTTTACTAATATTTTGTTTATGTGTTTAGGTTATAAACTTGTCGAAGAACAGGTTCTTGATGATTTTTCTTTCTTTCTTCTTCATTTTTATACCTTGAAATTGCTTAAAGTACTGAACTTTACGACTAATTTCACTTTGAATTTGTTTGTTTGTGATGATCAGATATGGCAGAAGAAGAACAGCCCAAGTACTTCTTTGAAAAGAAACACAATATGTGTGCACTTTTACAAGTCACACCTGACAATGAGCCGGTGGCACCAATGATTACATGTATGGCTCGGTCAAATGTCAGTTTTTCCCTTACAGAAAGTCCTGTCATCTACAGAAATCACTCACTTGATTTCTGGAGATCTGCAACACTTGTGGATGACATCAATGTCCGAAGAATTGAAGCCTCTGTTGCTGGCCATGAGATACTTGTGACTGAAAGAATGATCAGAAGATGTTTACGGTTGAATGATGACGATCATTACCACATAAACTTCAATACATCACACCAGCTGAGAATATTTGAACAGACCATGGGATATCAAGGAACTGTGCATGAAGGACAGTTTCAAAAGGGTATGTTCCCAATGTTGTACAGGTTTCTTATTCACCATGTGATACAGGGGTTTGCTCCCAAGGATCATGGACTTTGATGAGTCATGATTTAGCAAACGCTACTGTTGGGATTTTGTATGATCTACCCTTTAATTTTTCAAAAATGATCTTTGATGGACTGGTAGCAAACTTGAATAAGGCTGAGAAGGACATATTCTTACAATATCCAAGGTTCTTGCAGATAATCTTCAACAGAGAATTACAAGATCTACCCACTATGGGAATTACTCACCTACTGCAGAACCCTGATACATACAAGGGAATTAAGAATCCTGGTGTTGCAAATAGATTCAATGCTGAAGCTTCATTTGAGATCTTGCCATGGTTATTGGACCATGACTTGAATGTGATGCCAGTGCCTGAGTTAAGCTCGGAGGAGGAAGGAGGAGATGACTCTGATGATGGAGATGACTCTGATGATGAGATGATAATGTTGATGGAGATGAAGGAGGAGCTGGAGATCAGGGGGAGCAAATTGAACAACCAGAACAACCTATTCCAACACCACCACAATCACCACCACACATTGACCAACCCATTATACCATCACCACCACAGACTCCATCACACCAATCCACTCAATCCCCACCCCAAACCTTAACCATAAGCCAACCTGCAACTTCAACACATACATCACCAACACCACAAACACCACCAACAACATATAGCCCAACTCACACAGATGCATTCATTCCAAGCCCACATCATACACAATCACCACCACCATCCATATTTCAAACCCACACCATAAACCAAGAACAGTCTGAATATGAACAATTCACTGCATCACCACCTACAACAACACCAACTGAAACTGACCTTTTGACCCTATTAAAAGAAAATGTTGAACTGAAGAAAAGGAATAAGGAGGTGACAGAGGAGAATGTGATATTGTTAGAGAAGTTGGTACAAGCAAAACTGAAAATTCAAGCCCTGGAGCAGGAGGTTGAGAAGACCTCAGCTGCCCCAAAACAGGGGGGAATGAATCTATGCCAACTGTCTCGGGTGTAAATGATGGCTAATACCAACTGTAACAGTTGTGGAGACTGCAGACAGTTTAAAACTGATTATGAATGTTTATGATGATGGAGAGGAGAGTAGTGAGGAGAGGAGGATTGAAGATGATGAATATGAGGTTGATAGATCAGATGTAGGAGAGCAGGATTATGATTACAATGAAGAAAGAAATGATGAAATGAGAATTGTGGAAAGGGATGAAGATAATGTTGAAGAGAATGTTGAAGAAGATGTTGAGGAGAATGTAGCTGCTACTGACTTAGCTACTGATGTTTTCAATGCTACTGATATAGCTACTGATGTCTTAACTGACATAGCTACTGATGTATTGACTGATGTACAAACAGAAGTAGAGACTAAAGTAATGATTGATGAAAATGCTACTACTAAGGAGCTTATAAACACTGAACATCTGAATATTATGATGGAAAATGGAAAGATTGTGAAGATCTTCTCCAAAACTGACTTCAGAATATTCAATCTTTGGCAATTGTCTGTGATTGCAGCACTGCATCTCTCAGATTATAATGTAAGGCAAAGGCCTACAAGTGCTAGGCAATCAGAACTGTTAAGGTTCTTAAGAGAGCAAGAAAAGTTGGACTTTCCATGTCTAAACAAACATATCTGGATTAACTGAAAATTCCTAGACTAGGCTTTTAATTTGTAATGTCTTATGACAGTCTTTTGAATATGTAACTTGTTTAAGCTTATTGATTATGTAATTTGACTTTTAATTTGATGTGTATTTTGACTAAGTGTAAGTAACCTTAGAAATGTTTTGGGTCAACCGAGGTGTTCCAATCTAGGGGGAGATTGTTGAGTCAAGATTTGACACAAAACTGATCAGATGGAAGATTGGAATCTTCTAAACCTCCTCAGAATTCGCTAAGTATGGATCCGAGCACACCTTAGACCTCCGAGAATGCTTTTACTTAGCCGGGCACGATATTTTGTCTATCGAGAAAGGTTATCTTCACTAAGTCTTCTTTAGTGAATGTCCGAGCAGGGTTTGCTAATTAGTACGTTACCGGGTATGGTTCACTAATATATGCAAGTCTGGGCAAGGATCACTTTATCAAGCAGGTTTGTTCTTCATAACCAAGTAAAGTTCACTTCCGAGTAAGCTTTAGGCTAACCAAGCTCAAGAAACCAAGTAGTTGGAGATCGGGCAAGGTATTCATTAATAATGATGGTCCGGGTATGTCTAGTGTCTAATAAGCTTATTCCAGGCAAGGAGTTGATAGGACCATTGAAGAACAAGGTTGCTCGTAATGATTTGTCGGGAAAAGTCTGATAAAGCCAAGAAGATTGAAGTCTACCCGGTGAGTATTTTACTTGGTAAAATACTCTTCAAGTAAAGTCTACCCGGAAACTGACCCCGAGCACACTTCTATATTACCAAGTTATGAAGGATGGTCGAGCATACTCGGAAAGTCAAGATTGATGCAAAGCCTACCCGGAAGACTTGTTTTACACTTAGAATATTTCTGAATATGTAATTTGAATGTGTATTATCGGATAGGGTTTCTAGACAGAATGACAGCTGGCCACAGGTGTCAGGTCTATAAATAGAATAATTTAGGGCACAACTAAGAGGACACACACACAAACAAGGCAGACAACCACATTTATTAAGAAAGAATATTGTGTGTGACGGCTGTCCTTCAAGAAACCCTAAAACGATTATCCACTTTATATGATTGTATCATATGAATGGAAATCTTTTGAGTAGATTCTTGTTTGTGTTGATTACCTTTGAATACTTATTTAGCAACCGTATGTTTGTTACTGATTCTGCCTTTAATAAACGGTAATCTTTCTAAATATAGCAACCCGTCATTAACTCTCTTCTCAACACATTTACATGTGTGAGTTATGACATGATTTAAGTAAGATCCATCTAAAATCGGGGACCTGGCAAGTGGTATCAGAGCTTGTTGCTGCTATTTTGGAAAGATTTGTGTTGCTGATTGAAGATTTGAAGAAAGATGACGTAAGCAGACCACTGTTCCATTGATTTGTGACGTCAGCAGCTCTTTTCTTCATTTTTCTTCTAGATCTACAATCTACAGGTGTTTTCTCTTCCTTATTTCAATTAAAGCTTTAATCTTTATATCTAAATCTTGCTCTAATCATATCAGACACATCATATCTGAACAACCTATTTTCAGATCTGATTATTTTTAAACTTTCCTTTTTTTTTTACTAAGAAACTGATTTTAAATCCTTGAAAATGTCTGGATATGACGTTGGCCAATAATCGATAATAAACATAAAAGTTCAAGGTTGATACGTTTTTTGTGCCAAGAATGACGACCAACGATGGTGCAAGCAATCACCCTGTGAATGTACCTGAAGTAACACGGATCTACTCCCCACTGATGGGTCCTAGATCCAATGAATCAATCCACAAGGTAGGATACGGTTACTGCCAACACAGTATGAATACAATTTCTAAAGTCCAGTGACGTGAATCCTACAAAACAGAGCACCGTGAGCTCGTTATGGGAAGGACAAGGGGGGGGACTTCCCGTAACCACCCTCCGGCGTGAGAATAAGTATCGTTCTTATGAAGAGATAAAGTACTTAAGTAAATTAAGAGAGTACAGTGATGGTCAATGAATACCTCATGATGATTGAGAGGGTATTTATAGCTGGAGGATGTAAGGAAGTGATTGGGCCAGCTGTCCCTTTAGAAGATACCTTATAACCGTCTGGACGCATGTCCTCACATGATAGGTTTAGCTTACACGCTGCATGTGCATGTATAACAACCTGGACACCTGTCACTTTATTATTGGTTGATGAGGTAACATTGGCCATGTGCACGGTTATAACGGCCTTGCCACGTGTCACTAGCTAATTGGCTAAAGGGTCACTTTTGCCCAAGAAAGCATCTTGGCAAGTCTTCTAGAAGGTAATTGGTTATTGACAGCTGTCCTGAAGCATTAGCTTGTAGTTATTTACGCGGAAGGGTATTCCTTCATGCGGGTGACTTTTGAAGTTGCTGTGAGGCTTCCGCATATGTTATGAGGGTGTTTCTTCCTCAGATGTTTATGCGGACGGTTTATATGTCCCGCGGGTGCCTTATGAGGGACTTCCGATTGACCCTCGGGTATTTCTTATGGGTATTTGGGTGCTTTTGGTACCCTACCTCTATAAGTCCTTCCAATCCAGTGTTTCTTCCGTGTGGAGTATTTTACGCGGGTGAAATTCTGGACTCAATCGTGGATTTGGGGGTTTTTAATTTTGCGAGTTGGTGAGAAATATCTTTTGTTGCTGTGGATAATCATGAAAAAGGACAAGTTGATCACTCGCAGGCGCGTGTGCAGGTGACAAGACATTTGACGGCTGTTACTGTACCCGACTGTACAACTGTTTCCCCTTTTTCGAATTTCCCGCGTGACGTGGCGGTTTGTGATTGGGCGATGAATTTCTCTCTCCACTGTTCATATCCCATCGCATTAATTGCGATGGGTATTAAAGGAAGAGAAAACTTCCTATTGAGGCTTTATCGCCTTTGTTTTTCTTTCTTTGTTCTCCTTCTGATTTAGAGCTTTGGAATTTCTCCATAACCCTTATGCCAAAATCGCCTGCAATGTCGAATGTTCAAACCGAAGTTGATGAGATAAAGATCTCATGGGACTACTCTGAGTATGAAAGATTACTGGAGACGTATGGCATTCCACCGGAGTGGGATCCGGAGTTTCCTTCACCGGGCTCTATAGCCAGTTTATCTCCACATGGTAAAATGGTTTTTTATGCCGATTACTTTTCCTGTGGGAATTTCCGTCTTCCTTTGACGAAATTCTTTATGAATTTGTTGACCGCCTATGGAATTCATTTGTCTCAACTGCATCCACGTGCTGTGATGTGAATTCGACATTATGAATTCGTATGTATAGCACGTGACCTGGTGCCGCATGTCGATCGATTTCTGGTTTTCTACCGTCTTTCCATTCGTGATGGTTGGTATTCCTGCGAGGGATTCTCCGACCGAAGTATTGGATACGAGGTCGAGAAGGTGTCCGCCAATTGGCGTAGCAAGTTGTTTTGGATTTCTGAGGACGTGGTACCTGTTGCCATGTCTGCCGTCCGGTTAACTCTCGTCTTCCGGACGTTGTCACAGCTGCCCATGAAGGGCGTGATTGGTTCCGTATTCTAATGGCAGAACCAACACCGATGCCGGCGTTACCGGAGGAAGCGCTGGTGTGGGCAGGCATGAGCCGTTGATGGGACTCAGAGTTTATGGAGCCCATTTTTGTTGACTTGTATGAATGTAAGTTACCCCTGCTGTTCTCCTCTTCTTTTAAGTATTTCATGATTAAACTTTTTATTCTTTCAGGTCGAGGTTCTATGTTCAATGTCCTTTTTGAGGATAGAGGATGTGTCCAACATGGCATTTGAGATGCTGGGGACCTACCTATTCTTGAGAAGACCAAGTCTCGTTTCCTTTTTCCAAAAAAGGTGCGGGCTGAACCTATTGTCTCTAACGCCACCTTTGAGACAGGTGCGTATGTTCTAAACCCTCATCCGCTTATTGCTATTACTTCTGATGGGACGATCACCACTTTATTATCGAGTGATGATGATGGCGATGATTCCGATTTTTCCTCCTCTCCAGAGGAGAAAGAGTCCGATGACGATATACCCGAGTCTTCTTCTATCTCCCAATTATTGGCAGAATTAGAGAAGAAGAGGGCTTTTATGGATTTTCAAGCAGGTGAAGCGGGTGCCAAGACTGCAGGTGCTGAGGTGGGACCTTCGAAGAAAAAAAACGAAAGACCCATCGTCCTAAGAAGCCACAGCACTGTCTTGCTGATCGTATTGACACGGTAGAAGGTACGTATTGCTTTTAAAATATTTTGCCGTTTTGGACTGTTTAGTTGAACGTGACTTTTGTGTAGATACGTCGATCTTGTCGTAAAATGTGTCTGAGAGGTTTCCTACTCCAACCCCTCAAATGGAAAAGCAACCTTCTCCTCTTTCGGAAAAGGAGGTAGAAGATCGACCTTCTACTCCGTCGAGTACTACCAACGCGGAAGATCAACCGACCTCTCCTCCAACTGATACTATTATAGAAGGGAGAGTGTCGACTCCTCCCATTGACACTGCAGCGGAAGATCCCAACAGCCAATCTGGGAATGATAATCGTTTTGACTATCTTTTCCAGGCTGGGGGTGGTACAGTTTTTCAGGGGGATGACCCGCCTGTTGATGTAGGAGGTTTTAGGAGTAATGAGACTCCTCTGCGCCCTCCTCCTCAACAGTCATCACCTTTCCCAACTCGCCTAGAGCCTTCAGGTTCCCGCTATTATGGAGATGCGAACTTGGGTGACAGGCACGACTTGTTTGTCCCCCCTTGGGACATTACCAACGGATCCTGGTTCACTGACCCCAAGGTCTGTATGAGTTTTATGGAGCACTGTACGCCCCCTGCTGAAATGTCATATCAACGTGATCTTTCCCGCCACGACCTTCACACAAACGTGGCCTATCATTTGGCAAATGCCTTAGCTGGTAGCCAAGAGGTTTTATGCGAATGGCGCACTCTAGGCGGGAAAGTGGGGGAGGCTCGCCGAGTTGCTGAAGCTGCAAAGAAGGAGGCTAAGGAGCACCGTGTCGCAGCTCAAACTGCTAAATGGAAGCAGGTCGACGTAGAGAATGCCTTCAAGAGCGAACAAGATCGTAATGCTGCAGCTGCTCGCCGATGGAAGGAAGCTTGTGAGAAGCAAAATTCCCTTCTTGAGGCCGCTCGGGCAAAGACTCAAAAGGAGAAATATGATTTGGCCCGGGCGCAAGAAGCAAACTCGGCCCTAGAAAATCAAGTGTCTCTACAAGGTACTCGAATTCAGGAACTTGAGGCCGAGTTAAAGTTGCAGAGGGAGCGGAACGATCTTAAAGAAAAAAGTGCCCTTGAGGTTCAAACCGCTTACGACGCCCTTCTGCAAGCTCATGAGAAAATGTCCGCGGAATTTCGGGTGCTTCAAGAACGAGCCGAATGTGCGGAACGAGATCGTCAGTGGTTTCTCACCCGGGGGATTGATGCTGTAAGTTATTTCCCCTTTGGATGTTCTTTGCTTACTTCTTATTCTTGATACTGAAACTTTTGTATTTTTATTCTTGCAGGTCGTCCGCCATATCAAGGGAAGCAAGGAGCTTATTGACAGCTTTGCTAATGTAATGACTGCTTCTTCTTCCCTTGGACATGTGATAGGATTTCATGAAGGGATGAACTACGCTCAAAGTAATCGCTCATTCAAAGATCATCCTCTTCATGGCCTTGATGTCAAACAGGAGTGGAAAATACGGGTCGAGGAACACGATGATCTGCGCTTCCCGCTTCAGGACATGCTTCCGGAATTCGCTTCCGCTCATGACGGTGTGCAACAATTGAAGGTCTACTTGGACGAGGAGTCTAAGGATGACTCTTTGGGAGACACGTCATTGAAGGATCCGGAAGAAAAAGCCACCTCGAACCCTTAGAATAGGTTTAGATGTTGTGACTTGTAACTTTTCTTTCTATATTTGTAATATTTTCTTTTGAATATTTAATGAAAAATAACTTTTCCTTTTTTGTAAGTGTCCAACTGTTTTGAAGGAAATATCCATAGAAGATATTTTTGAATTTTGAAAGTAGAACAACTTGGATGATGTGGCGGGGAGAGAAACCTTTTTTTTAGGGGCAACTAACAAGATGTGCATGACGTCTTTAACAGTCTGTCTATAGTTTCTTGAGTTTCCCGCCTAACGTGTCAACCATCTGGTGGTCCGTATTTTCTCTCACTTCTGGCACGCCATCGGTCACATTAATTGCGATGAGTATAAATATATCGCCTCAGATGCCATATGGTTCTTATTGTTTTCCAACTCTTTTTCTTTCAATCCTTCAAAGCAAAAGAGTTTTCTGAAATTTCTTTCTTCTTCGTATTCAATGGCTGTAGAAAAGAAAGGGACTCCTACTATTACCGATGTCGTTGTGGCTCTTAAAAGGAAAGACTACGGCGACGTTGTAAACGTTTATGGTTTGGCACCGGAGTGGGAGCCGGAACGTCCGGCTGACGGTTCCGTTGCCACTAGTCCTCCTCCGAAGAAGATGGCTGTATATATAGACCACTTTACGACCGGGAATTTCCGTATTCCGGTAACGAAGTTTGTCCAGTCGATATTGACAACCTATGGAATTCATCTCTCACAGATCCATCCCTTTGGGATGCTGAGGATTCGACATTTCGAATTCTGTTGCCAAGCTCATGACCTTGAACCCTCCGTTGGCATGTTTGCCATTTTCTATAAAATGACCTTCCGTGATGGGTGGTACAGTTTTGCATCCATAGAAAAGAGGGTTATAGGTACGGAATGGATCCGTAGCCTCCATGGTTGGAAACCAAAATTTTTCTGGATTCGAGAGGATGTTATTCCTTTCGCGATGACCAAGCGTAAGGCGGAGGAGGCCATGCCTGTGATTGTGGCCGCTGCTCATGAGGGTCAAGCATGGTTTACGACTCTGACCTCTACACCGACTCCTCTGCGCCCTATTCATGAGGGGGCGATGGTGAGTGCGAGGATGAGTCGGCTATGGCCATTTACGACCTTGGAACCTTACTACGTGAAAACTGATAAGGGTAAGTTTAGGGAGCATCCCGTCTGTTATTTTAATATTTTTCTGATTTCTGACTGTAATCATTATTCGTGTAGGTGAGGGTTCCGCCTTCAGCACCTTGTTGGATCACGAGGGGGGGAATGATGGTGCGCCGCCCTATCGACGAAAGGGATGCTCCTTTCCTTGAGCGCACCCGCCAGAATTTTGTGTTTCCCACCGCTTTCCGCCCGGAACCCATAGTCTCCGAGGCAATGTATGCTAAAGGTGAGGCATACGTTAAAGATTGCATCTGAAAAGGTGAGGGCATTCTAAAACCCCAACCTGTGATTGCTGTTACTTCTAGCGGGGTGATCGTACTCTTTTCTTCCAGCGAAGAGTCATCACTTTGTGAAGGAAGTTTTCCAGCTGATGTTAATAAAGCTGTGGATTCAACTGCAGGTCTTACCCGGCAGAGAGCTACCACTAGCCAGGCAGCTGGTCCAGATAATGTTGACGCTGCTGCGGTGGAAGGCCGTCCTCAGCCTGATGACGTTACCGCTGAAGGTGAACGTCCCGCTGCTGACGCGGACACCTCTAAGGTGGCTGGCAAGCGTAAGGGTAATCCTGCCAAGGCCGGCCCTAAGAAGAAGTCCAAGATGGTGAAGCCTTCCGCTTTGGGGACTCGTTTGGACGAACTTGATGCAAACGATCCTTCGTTAGGTAAGCAAGCTTTTTATTTTGCTGAACGTTTTTAATTAGAATGTTTCTAACCCCATTTTTTTATGTTTTTTCAGTGAAGCTGGATAACCTTTCTGAAGGTGTTTCTGGACTGAAAAGTTCTACTCCTCATCCGCCACCACCGCATAATAGTGCTAAGGATCCGATTGAGGTGGCGGATGACTCTCCTTTGAAGAATAAGGAGGTTGACAATACTGATCATATCAGTATGTCGCCTTCTTATAATGTTCATCACTTCAGGGATCAAGGAGGCGTGAGCATGTTCCCTCATGCTGCTCAAAGCTCTCCATCTCCTCAGGAGGAAGATCCGACTCCGCACCAACCACGCTGGTCATTACGTCGTGATTCCACATTCCGTGACGTGGACTTGTGTTTTGAATATTTAAGGAAGAGTCTTCCTCCTGGTGAAAGGGAGCGACGTCGCCGTAGTATTCACCAAGAATTGTTGTACTCTAATTCTTATTACTTGGCGAATACTATTTCCACCAATCGGAAATAACCAGGGATTGGTTGGCGATGAATGAGCAATGGGATGAGTTGGCGGCCTCTGCAACTGAGGCCAAGGAGGAGGGCCTGAAAGCAATAAACGAGGCTCGAGAGGCTCGCCAAGCTCTAGAGGAGGAGAAGGCTGTTCGGTCCGCTGCCGAGGATGCCAATGCTACTCTCCAAAAACAACTGGATGATCAAGCCAAATTGATGGCGGAGCAAGCCAAATTGGTGGAGGCACTTCAAGCTGAATAGGCAGCTAAGGATAGGCGTTTAACTGACCTTAATGCCAAGAACCGAGAATAGGCTTTAGAATGTGCTGGCCATAAGATGGATCTCGTTCGGGCCAAGGCGGACCAAAAATGGCTGTTATCGGAAGCTATCCCCATGGTATGTACCCCTCTTTTATTTTGTATAAATAAATAATCTAAGGGTTATTTAGGGTTATTTATACGCTATTGTTCCACAGGTCATCGCCGATGTTCGGGCGAGTGATGAGCTTGGGAACTGCGTTGCCATTCTTCTTAAAGCTTCCAAGCAAGCTGGGTTTTGAGGAAGGTTACCAATTTGGTTCGACTTCCAAATTCCCTGAGGAATACATTTTGGCTGGACAGGATACTACTATCGTCCTTAAACAAAAGTCAAATGATTTTGATTCTTTGAAATTTTCTTTGACGGAGCAGATATCCGAGCTTGCGGATAAGGAGGACGTCATAGATCAACTAAACGAGCTATTAGATCTCGATGGTGAAGAAGAAGAAGAAGAAGAGGAAGCTAATAACATTGCCGGCAATGAAAATGTCGCTCCGTAGATGTATATATATTTTTACTTGTGATTTTTTCTTCGTTTTTGGAATCTCTTTTGATCTATAATAAGAAGTCTTGTTTTCCTTCTGGTGCACTTTGTCTTATGTACTATAAAATAAGTGTCTGTCCGGAACTTCGTTTTTGTCAATAAAAGATTACAACTTACAAAGATAACATAGAACTGACTTGACATTTTCATACATTGGGCATAAGCCTTCTTACGATAAAAGAAATTGCAAAACTTGCTTGTCTATGTGGGCACGCAGGCCAAAGTAAAGAGTAAGTCAAACTGCTACATATAGCATTTCTTTAATTGTGCTGCATTCCACGTTCGAGGTATTTCCGCCCCATCCAACTTTTCCAACTTATAGGGACCCTTGGATAGTATTTGTTTGATTCTATAAGGTCCTTCCCAAGTTGGGGCTAGTTTGCCCGGAGGCTCTTGTCCGGAGGCCTCGTTGTTGCGGAAGACAAAGTCTCCCGCATCGAATTCGCATGTTTGGACCCGCGAGTTAGAGTAATTCTGAAGCTGTCGCTTGTAATTGTGCTCGCGGATCAATCCTAATTCTCTTCTTTCTTCCAGTAAATAAAGATTCATCCTAAGTTCGTGATCATTATCATCAATCAATAGGACCCTTGCGGATGGAATCCCGATTTCTGCGGGGATCATGGCTTCAGTACCATAGGTTAGGCTAAAGGGTGTCTCCAAATTGCTGGAGTTCTTTTGAGTGCGGAAGGCCCAGAGTACATGGGGCAATTCGTCTACCCAACCCGTTCGTTTCTTTCCTAGACTTTCCTTGATCCCTTCTTTGATAGTTCGGTTAGTCATTTCGACCTGACCATTTGCCTGCGGATGAGCTACGGATGTAAAGGTCTGAATGACATGAAGTTCTTTCAACCATTCCTGTAGTCCGCTGTCAGCAAATTGGGTCCCATTGTCACTTACCAATTCCTGTGGGAGACCGAACCGGCAGATGATGAATTCCCAAAGGAATTTCTTCACGCTTGAAGCCGTGATTGATGCAACCGGTTTGGCTTCTATCCACTTGGTGAAGTAATCAATGACCACTATCAAAAAATTGACTCGTCCTGGGGCTTCTGGGAAAGGTCCCATAATATCAATAGCCCATTTTTGGAACGGCCATGCAGATGTTATTGGAATCAATTCGTTTTTTGGACGCAGGGTGTTGGGGGCATGACGCTGGCATGAATCACACTTTTTGATTTCCTGCACATCATGCCAGGCCAATAGTACCCTGCGTTCATGATCTTTCCAACCGTCATTCTTGGTCCCGCGTGTAACCCACAAATACCTTCGTGAATTTCTCGAATTAGGTAATTTGCGTCTTCCGCGTCCACGCAACGTAACAGTGGACCAAGGAATGACCTCCGGTATAAGATGTCATCAATCATCTGGTAATTCTGAGCCTTGTACTTAATCTTCCGAGCCTCAGCCTTTCCTGCTGGAAGTGCTCCGGAAGATAAGTAAGCTATAATGGGTGACATCCAAGACTCAACACCAGTTTGAATTACTAGGACTTGATTTTCAGGAACGGATGGGTGGTCTAGAACTTCTACACGAATATCTTTGGCGAGATGCTCAATATTCGTTAAAGCTAGTTTGCTAAGAGCGTCCGTCGATTTGTTCTCGCTTTTCTTAATGTGAACAATACTGAAGGAGGAAAATTGGCGAATCAAGACTCTTGCTTGTGACAAATAAGAAGCCATGACATCGCTTTTGGCTTCATATGTTCCGTTTATTTGTCCCGCAATTAGCATAGAATCCACCCGAGCCTCTAAATGTTTCACCCCCAGTTTTTTCACTATCTGCAGTCCTGCCAGGAAGGCTTCGTATTCCGCCTCATTGTTGGTGCTTTTGAAGTCCAACTTGATGGCGTACGTAAATTCATGCCCATCGGGGTTGACTAACCTTAAACCTGCACCTGACCCTTCGCTGCTGGAAGCTCCGTCCGTGAACAATGACCAAACTTGCCCTTGTTCCGGATGTGCTTGGGGTTGTTGTTCGATTAAGCATTCTTGCTCTTTGTACTGCGGAACCTCTGTAACGAAGTCCGCGAGTACCTGCCCCTTGATTGCTGGTCTGGGCTTATATTCGATCGAGTGTTCACCCAATTCAATAGCCCACTTTGCCAGTCGTCCGGACAACTCAGGTTTACTCAACATGTTCTTGAGTTTGTATCCGGTTAATACATTGATAGGGTGGCCCTGGAAATATCTGCGGAGCCTTCTGGCGGCATAAACCAATGCCAAAACCAGCTTTTCCAACATCGAATATCTTGTTTCCGGGTCCGATAACGTTCTACTGACGTAGTAGATTGGTGTCTGAACATTTTTTCTATCGGTTAGCAGAACGGCCCCTATGGCAATGTCCGAGGCAGATAAATACAGTGTCAGAGGTTCACCCGCGTATGGTGCTGTTATAGTAGGAAACTCCATTAAGCATTTCTTAACTTCTAAGAATGCTTTTTCAGCCTCCGCGGTCCACTTGAAATGTGCCTTTTTAAGGCAATTTCTGAGTGTTGACACGAATGGATGAGACTTAGCCGCGTGATTTGCTAAGAATCGGTTCGACGCTATAAGTCTTCCATTAAGTGTTTGAACCTCCTTGAAGGAAGAGGGTGAAGGCATGCGGGCTATAGCCTGGACCTTATCTGGGTTGGCTTTAAAGCCCGCGCCTGTTACTATGACCCCAAGGAATTTACCATCTTCCATGCTAAATGAACACTTAGCCGGATTCAACTTCATGTTGCTGCTTCGTAGTGTTTCAAAGGTGTCTTCGATATCTCTTAACATCTGATCTTCTTCAATGCTTTTGATTACCAAATCATCCATATAAACTTCGAGATTCCGACTTATTTGACTTTTGAAAGCCTGATCTATCAGTCGTTGATATGTGGCCCCCGTGTTCTTTAATCTGAAAGGCATCATTCTATAACAGAATGTTCCTTGGTCGGTTTGGAACGCTGTCTTGTCCTCGTCACCAGCTGCCATATGAATCTGGTGGTACCCTTTGTAGGCATTGAGGAAGCACTTGAATTTAAATGGGCCACAGCATCTACTTTTAAGTCGATCTCCGGAAGCGGGTAACAATCTTTTGGACATGCCTTGTTCAAGTATTTATAATCTATGCACATCCTCCATGTTCCGTTGCTTTTTGGGACAATCACTGGGTTAGCCACCCATGTTTGGTGCTTGATTTCTCGTATGATCCCAGTGTGAAGAAGGTCTTGTACTTGTTCATTCATAGCCTTTGTTTGTTCTGGACCCATCTTTCGTTTCTTTTGTACAATTGGGGTGATTAACGGATTCACCCTTAACTTGTGTTCCGAAATGCTTCGCGGGACACCGGTCATGTCCGCGGGTTGCCAAGCAAAAATATCTATGTTCTTGATCAATAATTGCTTTAAAAAGGTTCTCACTATTTCCGAGATAGCGGGTCCTATTGTAACTGTCTGGTCTGGAAACTTTTTGTTCAAAACCCATTTTTCGGATTCAGTCCTCTTAACCTGTCTTGGAACCTTGCTTGGTCTTGAACTTTCAGTTGTAAAACAATGTCGGTTTACATGAATTATTGCCACACCAGTGCGGGTTGGAACTCCTACTGCACCATGTGCTGTGGACGGGTGGGCATTGAAATCTCCAATTGCTTCTCGTCCCAAGATAACGTCATGTTTAGAATTTGCTGGTAAGACCAAAAATTCAACTTCCTCTGTTCTTGAATGTACTCTGTCACTTAGTGTGACCGGGAAAGTGATGACACCCCGCGGGTGCATTATCTCTCCCCAGAAACCAGAAACAGGAGCATGATTTGGCTGTAATCTTTCTTTGTCTTCCTCATCTAGTTGTTCAAAACATTGTTCGTACATAATATCGGACGTACTACCTGTGTCAAAGAACACATATTGTGACCGATAATAACCAAACTCGGCAGTAATTATTAGTGGGTTTTTGTTGCACGGGCCCCCTTTAATCCGAGGAAAAATAACGGGCTCGTTTTTCCATTCTTCGTCCGAATATTCCCTCCGTTTTCCTTTACCCAAGTGTCCCCCTTGAATCATGTGGACATTCAAATCTTTGATTTGCCTTTTGGCCGGGACCTGGCTATCCTTTGCGGGAGGTTTTCCAGTCCCTCCTCTTACGCCTTTGACCAAATGTTCAAGTTTACCATTTTTAACTGCTGCTTCAATTTCATTTCTGAGAGCCACACACTCATTCGTGTTGTGTCCAACATCATTATGATATGAGCAATGTTTTTTGGTATCAAGGAATGACTTCCGCGGTATTGGTTGAGGTTTCCGGAAAGTTAGATTTTCAGTAGTGAGAATTTCTGAGGGAGTCTTTGATAACTGGGTCCAGCTGTTAGTGGAGCGAGCTGAAAAATTACGTTTACCCTTGTTGCCGATCAAAGATCTTGCATCAAAAGGTTTAGGTGTTTCTGCACTAGGATGAAGTCTTGACCATATTGGTCCCTTAGCTTGTCTGTTTGGTCTCGGAGTTTGAAACTCGACCCTTGGGGACTGCTTTTGACTGCTGAAACTTAGAGTTTTTTTAGTTCTTGTGAACAATTTTGATGCCTTCATGATTTCATCCCATGACTCAGGCATTCCGTCCCTTCCCGTTAGGGTACGGATCAAGGCATCACTGTGGACATTCTTACAAAATGCTCCGCGCAGCATATCTTCACTCACTCCTCCGATATTAAGGCTCTCGTTAGTAAAACGAGTAATGAAGTCCTCAATAGACTCATTTTTTCGTCTTGTAACATCTAGTATTTCTGAAGGATCACGGGTATGTTTCTTTTGTTGACTAAAATGCTGAGAGAATTTTGCTACATAGTCTTTCCAACTTGTAATCTTTCCGCATGGCAATTTCTCAAACCATTCCCGTGCCGCCCCGTTGAATGTTAGTGCGAACATGTGACACCAGTATGGAAGAGTCCAACCGCTGACTCCTCCAACTGCTTCAAACCTTAACAGATGATCGTTAGGATCAGTCATTCCATTATATGTTCCCACAGATGTTAGAATTTTTGCATTAATCGGGAATGGAGTTGTCGCGATGCTCGGAATGAATTTTGATTTTTCCGCGAAGGACTCCAGACGATATGGTTTGGAAAAATCATATTCAGCATTGCTATGATACTCCGCATGGCGGACAACTGGGCGCGAATAGCTAGCTCCTCCGTACGAAGGAAGACGGCTATCTCCTTTATAAAAACTACCATCCGGTCGATAAGATGAGTCGTACCCGTCCAATTCGTCTTCATAAGATGGCACCCGCATATCTACGCGGGGACGAGGACGTAACCTTCGGGTTTCGCTCATGTTCCGCTCCGGTGGCAAACTGTACTGGATGTGGCTTCCCATATGGGAGGAGAAATAGATCTCCTGGGAGGCTCGTCATACGTCAGGGTCCGGCCATGGAAATGCTCATTCCGGACCCGACGTTCATACTCTGCTTTCAAACTTTCTTTTTGAATACGAAGCCACTCGTCTGGAGATAAGGTTTCTTCAGTCTTGAGGTTATGAGGGTGAGCTCTTCTTGGATTAGAGTCACCGGAATCTTCTTCCAAACCTAACTCCGACTGAGTTCGATGGACTTATCTTGGAACACGCTCTAGATTCCTTATATTAGAACCTCCTGGGCTGTGACGTACCCCAAGTCAGTAGTTGGTGTAACAATGTTTCCGGTGTCTACCGGGGTAACACCCTCTTGTTGAGTAAACAACTCCTGAGCCGTCGAACCATCCAAGGAAAAGATTCATAGATTGACGGTTTCAGCTCTTGCAACAGGGGTCGAAATTCGAGCAAACACAGACGTTGCTCCTTCACGTGTTTCAAGGTTGAGATCACGCAGAGGTTGTGCTTGATTCTCCGTCGGCCCTTTAGGTAACTGACTCATATCGTAAAGAGAACGGAAAATTTTTTAGCTGTTCTAACAAAAGCACGGATGGCGCCAATGAAGAAACACGGATCTACTCCCCTCTAATGGGTCCTAGATCCAATGAGTCCACAAGGTAGGATACGGTTACTACCAACACGATATGAATACAATTCCTAAAGTCCAGTGACGTGAATCATGCAAAACAGAATACCGTGAGCTCGTTACGTGTAGGATAAGGGGAGGGGTCTTCCCATAACCACCCTCCAGCGTGAGAATAAGTACCGTTCTTACGAAGAGATAAAGTACTTAAGTAAATTGAGAGAGTAAAGTGATGGTAAATGAATACCTCATGATGATTGAGTGGGTATTTATAGCCGGAGGATGTAAGGAAGTGATTGGGCCAGCTGTCCCTTTAGAAGATACCTTATAACCGTCTAGACGCGTGTCCTCATATGATAGGTTTAGCTTACACGCTGCATGTGCATGTATAACAACCTGGACACCTGTCACTTTATTATTGGTTGATGAGGTAACATTGGCCATGTGCACGGTTATAACGGCCTTGTCACGTGTCACTAGCTACTTGGCTAAAGGGTCACGTATTGCCCAAGAAAGCATCTTGGCAAGTCTTCTAGAAGGTAATTGGTTATTGACAGCTGTCCCAAAGCATTACCTTGTAGTTATTTACGCGGAAGGGTATTCCTTCATGCGGGTGACTTTTGAGGTTGTTGTGAGGCTTCCACATATGTTATGAGGGTGTTTCTTCCTCAGATGTTTATGCGGATGGTTTATATGTCCCGCGGGTGCCTTATGAGGGACTTCCGATTGACCCGCGGGTATTTCTTACGGGTATTTGGGTCCTTTTGGTACCCTACCTCTATAGTACCTGTTGACCCCTAATGGATGACTCGACCACTACACTAGAGTGGGCCCTGTCTGCAAACTACTCCCAAAACTGGTCCAGGTGAACCTCAGGTAACCAAAACTCTTGATCATGTTGGGCCCACAACACATAACCCCGGATGCTCTGAATAAAGGCCGGAATCTGAACCTCCACCTGTGCATAAAATCCGCTAGCTACTGCGAAATTTAAAACTGACATCTCATATGTACGTTGGCCGAGGGCAAAAGAAACAGTGGGCGTGTCTGAATGTGGAATAAAACTCATGTGTGAGCTCAACATACTGAACCGAGTAACACGCGAGTTCCGCAGCTCATCTTTCGGTCATCAAATCACGAATCCTGCCCTCCTGACCCAATGCTCAAATCAACGTCCAATCGAAACTCATATGCCTTAGTAACTTCATAAACTGGATCCTCCGATACATGGTCTGCTACTCTGATAGTGGTGCGAACCGAAGCACCATGTGAAGAATAAATCGGCCATCCCCAACTATATCAGCTTGAACAGTGTCGGGATCAGCGAAATTTCATCCCCATCATATCGAATCGCACGGGGTGGCCATGGCTGCTACTTGAAGAACTAATGGGGCTCAGGTGCACCTCTTGCAATAGCGACTAGACCACGACGACTCGCACCCTCTGGTCTAGGTCTCGACCTTTTGCACTAGCTGGTGCGTGAAGATCCTGGAATGTCACACATATCAGCAAAATAAAACATTTAATTAGATATGTCAACGATAAAATGTGGCAACGAACGTATAACATTTCGGTCGCAGTCGCCCAACTACAATAAAATAATAATATAATATAAAATTAAAAATAAACAACAACGAAAAATTCGGGATACCCTATACGGATTTTAATAGATCCAGATTGTCCCGCCCGAATGGAGGTTGAGTACGAGCGGGTCAATCTATACTCGTTTAAAGCTCAAACAAGCAAGTTATCCTCAACGACTCGATTAAACTCTAAACATGCAAATGACTCGACATATTCACATCACAGAATAAAATACAACTAAACTAACCGACTCAAAACTGAATGCTGACTGCCCCGAAGAACGTGCTAACAATACAACATAACGGTAAACAAGCATATGACAAGTCAGGTGTGTAATTTAAATATATTAATTAAATATTCTCAAGTTATGTTCAAATTACTCGTATAATTCTGAAAAATCACCATCATCAAATAATACTAGTACCGTGTCCGCGCGATGCAGCGGGGAGCAACACTTAAAGGCTACTAGCAAAGCGAGCCAAAGCTTAATCAAGTTCGACTCAGACTTCATACTGAGTTGACCCAACTCAGCTCGAAATTAAAGCTGAAATCTCAAACTCGAGTTCGACTTGATTAAAAATCCAGCTGGCTCGACTATAATGTATTATAACACTTGTAGTTATTTTAACTCAAGTTTTATATAAACTTAAATTATTGTTTTTTCATATATTTTTTAATATAGTATAAATTACAGTAATAATACATTTGAAGCTATTTCACCTTTTAAAAAAACTTTTCGAACTGTACGAGAATTATTCAACGCCTGTTGTTGTGAACCTGAAATAAATTAAATAGATAAGAAAAGTTTAGAAATCTAGTTAAAAAACTTGTTTGTTGTGAAGTTGGTAGTCGATGCGATGTAAAGAATCATGTTCCATCGGGTTATATTTTTTTGACAGTTTTGAACGGAACATTCATAAGGATACTAATATAAAGTGATACAGGAAACTAACTCTAATTTGAACACTTCTCATTGAAGTGCGATAGCATTTTTATGTATGATAACATAAGAAAAAACTGCATTTTAATTGGTGTGATATATGTGCTAAATAATTGTTTGTGCCAGTTCGAAAAAATGCGGCGATCCATAAACTAAATAAAATGCATTTATTTGTGTAACTTTTCCATGACGGTTATTAAAAAGATAAAGGATATGTTGGTTCTTTTAATCAAATAAATGAATGAATTTAATCAAAACGAAGTGATGTTATATTAAACTGATGAAACTATAAAATACATTTTACATGATTGTACATTTCTTGCGGTTAATGAAATATCTATATATTTTTTAAGTAAATAAATGCGCCTCTATCTACTTAAATATGTTTTTTGATATTTTTGATTTTGTGATCTATTTTTAAATTTATGATTTAGTCATGTTGTTAATCAACTTGGCTAACGGAATATATTTATAATACGTTGATAAGATAATGATTTTTTCTAGTTCTTTTCAATTATTTATGAGCAAAAATAAGGAAAAATAAATAAACTCTTTTTAATATCATAAAAATGTTTCATCTATTCAAATATCATTAAAAGTTTCATCTTATCAAAATATATAATATGCTTTGAAGTTAAATGATGTTTCAATGATGCTAAAAATATAGAAAGAAGGAAAGTGATTTCGATTTATCATGTTTTACTTATGTTTAGTAAAAGCAAGTATATGGAAATATAGAAAGTAGGAAAGTGATTTCTATTTTATCATATGTTAATTATGTTTAGTAAAAACAAATATATGAAAATATGATGCAGCTCATATTAGCACCAATTCTAATTGGTTACTCAGTTTTTTAGGGGGTGTAATTTGAAGTTTTTAATTATCAAGCATATGCGGACCGTTAGGGGCTCCGTTCGTCCGAACTCGTGGCCGGTTCGGGTTACCTTTAGCCAATGCGAGCCGTGTACACAGGGGCGAAGCTCAATGGGGACCGGGGGGTGGCCCCAGCCACTGCCGTTTTCTTCGTTAGTAGGGTAAAATTCGCGATTTTTTCCGAAAATTTCTATAGGTATTAAGCGCGGTCACCCCCGATGTATTTTTCCTAAATGCTACCAGTCACCACCGATTTTTATTTTTTAAATATAATACCCCCATCGTTTGGTTGTTTTATAAAACCTCATGTTTTAATAAACAAAAGTTACAAAATATAGTAAAAGCTTTGTGTAAGGTCAAAAAATGTGACCTGCGATATCAAATTACGAAAGTCGTTATATGTTAATGGTCAAGTGAATAATTAAAGCCGACGAGAAAACCGGACACAAAACGAGAGCTTCGGGACGCGCGTTTAGCTTCAACGTGACAAGGCTTCTAGAAGAATATGTATTAGGCTATATATAGAACACTTTTAGTCTTTTATATGTGTGTTTTCCATGGTGTAAATCATCCACCCAATGGAAGCTCATATTAGGGGGTCGTTCTCTATCAATATATCAAATCATTTAACCGACAACGAGATCGTTCATCTATATCTTTTATGTTTATATTTATGTTCTGTCGTTTGATTTACCACACCCGTCTCGACACTTTGTATCAAGAGCAAAATTGTTCATGTGGTCGATTTGGGACGTGCACTTTGTTTTTATAAAACTCAAAATTGAGGGGGGGGGGGGGGGGGGGCTATTTGTAAAAATAAAAAACTTGTTTAAACAAAACATAATTGAGGAATTCAAAAATCTTAAAGGTCGTCGAGCTACTTTGTAATTCTTCTTTTAAGGTACTCACTCTTCCTCTCGGCTCTCGTATTCTTATGAATCTTTTAGGTTTTGTTGGTTAAAAAATTATCTAGTTTTTTATTAGTTGTAAGAACAATCGTTTGAATGAATGCAAAAAAATTAGATATATAAATGTCATGATGTTTGTTCTGACCCGACCCGAACCGAATCGTCGACCCAAAAATTTTTAAGTCTGTGATTTCGGTCACCGCCGTGACGAAGCCCAAGCTTCGCCACTGCGTGTACAGAGTACCCGGCGTTACTTAGTTGGTCGTTCTAAAAAATTATACTAATGCTTAATTGAGTTGTACATTAATGCATAGTAGACTTGTACATTATAATCGATAAGTCGGTATTGAATAAAATTTATATCGAAATGTCGACAAAAATATACACATCATAAAGATAAGTTTAGTTTTTTTATAGCATATATATAAAAAGTTAAAGAAAGAATAAGAATTATAAATAAATTTTTCAAATTAAGTGTTAAAGATGAGAGGGTAATCATGTAAACTTTTTAAAATAAACTTTTATAACTAAAATTTAAGGGTAAAAATTATAACTATCTTAAACAAAATTGAAACACATGTGACCTTTAATGTTGCAATGACTCTTCTAACATTCTTTAAACTTGTACTATGTGCTTTATAAATTGTAAATTTCTAAAAATCTCAATCTTAATTTTACCCATAACTCATGCATTATATATAGTATAGATTAAAATAATACTCAGCTAATGATTTATGTATTGAACTTAAACTCGGCTCATCATATCTTTCATTACACATACCGACATTGTAACAATAATATCAACAACCATAACCCGCCCACATAAACCTGAAACAAATCTACCTATCTAAATAAATAGTGGGTTTTCAAACAACATTTTTTATAGTTCACTAGGAGCATTCAAACTACCACATGGCAATTTCTTAATTTATTTAATTAAAAATTAATATAATCCAATAGTATACTTCATTAATCATTCAAAATTCTAATAATCGAGATGTATATACAGTGGTTTCAAATTAGTTCATCCCTTCTAACTCTAGTAGTAGCAGATTCAATCAAACCTTTCTAATCACTTTTAAATTATTGTATATGCTTCTAATGCGGAGCCAAAAATCACAAGTATATATTACCACTACAAAGCCTTAGGTGTGATCCTTTTGAAATGGGGTCATACCTAGGTCATGGTGATGATAAAAATTATTATTAGATTTAAAATAATAAAGTTAGATTTATGAGTCAATAAGAGTATTTGATCAAAAGCCAACTTGTGCAAAAAAGGAGTCCGTCACTAATACTATGCATGTTGTTACTCCTAATTCCAGTATTTAGTCTTCCGAGTTGATGTTAAGCACAAAATCTACTTGCGAAACAACTATGCAAATGGTGGCCTTACTCGGTGAATATAATGCACTGCTTAATTTTATGAAAACAAATCTCTCATGTAATGAACTTTATCAATTAATAATCTAACTGTCTTTTAAGATATTATTTATTCTTTTCTACCTCTTTATGTTTATAGCACTACGGTATAGTATTTGGTTGTTTTTCCATTTACATGTTAGCTAAACGTTTGTAAATTGTAAATATAGGTAAAAGTATTCAAATATATATGTGTGTATGTATTATTTGTATTAAGTGATCCGCCCAAATACTAGGAAATTGTTTTAGATGGAATTACACAACATGGGGTGAATTGAACCACAATATTTTCTTTTGCTAAATGATTTTTATTTATATATTATAACTTTTAATTACGTATTATTTGATCCTCTTATTTGATCATGCGCGTTTGTTTGTTTATGTATGTTAAACATAATTAATGATGTTAACTTCAATTTGTTTGTACTCAGACCCGTGTAATACACGGATTAATTTATAACCTAGTATGCAATATATTAACAACCCGGACACACTAACAACAATTACTCCATTCACACATAATCAGATGAGACCCGACACTCCGGGCATAACAACTGAACCAGTCCAAATATATTCGCGATCACATGCCCGACATCACTAAAACAACTTAAAACCTCTATATTCGTTCCAAACCCACTGAACATGTGTTTCCCGATGTAAGCCGATTCGAGATGTCTAGTCTCCCGAGATAAAGACCCGTTGAGTGGGTTAGACTCCAAGAATTAATAGACAAAGAAGAGAACTGCAATTTCTTATATCATTCATATTCTCCTTTACTCATCCGAACAAGAGGCCATTTATAGGATACAAAATACAAATACTTTCTAGTACTAAAGAAAACTTCTTTTAATCTAAACTACCCACTACTAGCATAAAAGAGAAAAGAAACCATGCATGAAAACATGTATGAAGTTTGTAGGGAACGTGGGTCATGGTAGGGACGGGTTGGGTTACGTGGCACGTATCATATCCCCAAATCTTAACTATTCAATCCAAAACGAAACACATAAATACGTACCTCGATGTCGGAATAAAAACAACTATAAACAACAATCAGTGATCAACGATGTTGAACAACTATGACAGAGGTTGTGGTAGACTGACGGAGACGGTGGTCGGCGGTGGTTGTGAGTCGTGATGTACGACGGTGGATGGATGGTTGGTGACTAGTGATGGTGGTGATAGATGGAAAGATGGACGAGGATGATGATGATGATGACGATGATGGTGGCTGGCGGTGGTTGTGGCGATGGTGATTAGAGAGAGAAAGATGAGATTGATAATGGTAATGTGGTGAGAAGAACAGTAGTGGTAATTGTTTATATTCTAAAAACATTTTCGGATCTCTTCAACCCATCACGTAACGCAATGGAAATGAATAGTTTCCAGCGCGTATGACGACCCAAATTAAATCAAGTTAGGGTTTTGTGTCCATCGCGATAAGCGATGGGAATGGACAGGCGTCATCGTGTAGCGCGATGATGTCACAACTGTTAGAATAAAATAATTCTATCGTGATACGTGATGTTATCTGTCTGGCGTCATAGCATTAAACGATGTCGTAAAATATGGCAGATGTCGAACTTCCATCGTGTAACGCGATGGGAGGTTAAAAAACCCATCGCGTTAAAATTCACTTAAAGTTTTTACTAGAATCGGGTCCGGACATTTTCCGACCCGACTACTTTTGACGTCCCGACATCACCCTTTCCAAACTCAAAATATACTTTACGTACCTTGAAACGCGTGTACATGACTAAACTCTTACCGAAATCTATGAAATGCAACCTCACCAACAAAGCTTCCCCAGACATGGTCATTGCTACACAAACTCGAGGCAAACATTCAATAACCGACTTAATAAAATAAAAACAAACTGAAAACAAAACTTACAAACCTGGGTTACCTTCTGGTCATCACTGAATTGTGTGTCTACAGCTCGACATTGCCTCGACTGTTCAGTTATCTACATAAACCGGTGAGGTTACAATGAAGGTAACCGATTGCTTACCCAAGTTGTGATATCTTCCATCTCCAAATATGGCTTCAACCTATAATCATCCACCACTTGCCTTACATACTCATCAAAGTCTTCAATTTTGTATTGACCATGGTTTCCACTCCAACAATCAAGTGCGTGCCCGTCCACTTGCTCTTTAGCTTGCCCAGGAAGAGTTTCATTCTTGTGTTGTAGAGCCAAACTTTTGACCTACTTCAAAATTCTTCAACCGTATATTTGCGTCATGGACTGTCACACCCCGACCAAAGGCGACGGAACATGCCGTGGTGCAACGGATTGCTCAAGAACACTATGACACTATTAAGTGACAATATTTAATCAACTCATTAATTTCATAAATCAATACACTATACATCTTGTTCGTACAAAACAAATTGAATACGAGTAAACAAATATATTTTTTTTCTTCGACTAATTACTTAGTGGTCTCAAAACAAGCTATCTTCGTTCAAGCAATTATCAAACCTGTAACATTGCATAAAATAAACTTTGTCAGCACGAATGTTGGTGAACAATTTTCGTAGATTTTGAGTATAATAAATATAGAATGAAATCCACAAACTCGTATATGGAATAATAAATAATAGCGACAATTTAGATATGCAAATAGTAAATAGTTTGAGACACCTTTCTATATGGTAACAACCAAATATATTCGGATAATAGTTGCCTTATGCTACTAGCAATTAAGCTAAAGTAGTTAGGGGAGCGTATGATCATACTTAATAGTTTCATAGAGGCCAACCAGCCTAAAGCAATAAACACATAGCATGTAATCACGTAAATCATATAACACCAAATCGAGCATTTATTTAAGTAACATGTACTAAAGTGTTTGTGGTTTGAGACACAAGTACAAATCATTTGAATTTGAATAAGTATGCAATGTCACCCCCAAAACGTAAGATGGAAAACGGGGGATGAAAAAGTACTCACATGAAATAAATAACTTGAAGGGTTGTTTGTGATAACTCGGGATAATAAGTTCAACGAGTGAGGTCAAGGTTAAAAGGTTTTCGGTTTAGAAGATGGTCTTGAAAGACTTTAAAGTAAAATAAAATGGCAAGTTTAATAGTTAATCAAAGTTTGATGTTTAAAACGTAAATATTTGAAGTAACGGTTTTTGAAAAGTAAGTTTACTCGAAATCGGGTCTCGGTATTCTACTAATTAGTTTTACTTAACCTTTGTTAAGTAAATATGTAGGAATCGGTTTAATGCAATAGTGCACGACCCCTTGTTAGATATACCAAAATGGGATTTTAACGAGTGTTCGGTTAGTCGGTTTGGGTCTTGATAAATAGTCAAGTCTGAACACGACGTTCCAAAGTGATAAATATCATGTGATAAATTAATTAAAACAAAGACTTAACTAATGCTAGAAGTTCTATTAAAGGAGAAACTCTAAACATCATCGTTAAAGGAGTGTTCGGTTTTATCGGTCCAAGCTTGTTATAAGATCAAGTTGGATCCGACATACCAAGTACTTTAAGAAAATATTTATAATCAGTTTGTAAAAGATCTGAAAGAAATTATGACGTTCGGTTTGTGTTTAGATTGTCCAAGACTTGATATATGACCAAGTTTGGGTCCAACAAATCTATAATAAAGTAACAAATACAAAAGTGTAAATAAAAGAACTTAAACACTTAAATCATTCATACAACCTGTTTTATAACAATTAAATAACGAGTTAAACGAGGGTTCAATTTCGGTTTGGTCCTTGACTCGAAATGAAACTGAGGCTAGTGACCACATACCCAATACCAAGGAACTCATTTAGCAAGAATTAGAAACTAAACTACTTATACTTAAAAAGAAGACTAGTAAGCATTAAAGGAAATTGTTGGGTGTAGATTTTCTATCCTCATGATGAGCTACGATTCAAGGATTTTGAGCTATCCTGTCAACGCTAATATTCCAAGGATGATATTTGACTAATTCAATTGTCCTATTTATTTTTATTTGTTTTGCAGATAAGATCACGTGTTAAATATGCTAATATGAACATGGACTTACAACGGCTAGTCCTTGAACTTCGTCAAATGGAACATGGGCAAGCAACGGATTATGGAAGAAATAGTCTAGGGTTTCCGGATTATTCGGGATAACAGTTGTAACTTTATCTTATATAAACGAGCTGATAATATCACTAGAGCAGACACCTTCACTTACCTAGCTACTAGCATACACTGTAACACTTAGCTTATGATCACTTATCAGCTCCATCATTTGTAACCACCATTTTATTATTAATAAGAGTGACGGTGATAGTTTTCACCGTCCGGGGGTTTTTTGTGCCGGAGATTATCATAATCACGTACCAATTCGACCAAAGATTACGTCGTTAATCTTTGACCGAAGCAATACGACCAAAGATTACATTGTTAATTTTTGACAGAGACAAGATTATCATAATCAAGGGTTTTTTCCCTCGTAATCACATCATTGTGTTCAATCATTTTACCATTAAGCACCCCGTCTCACGCACTAATTTGATCAAAAGTTAGTTTGTTAATTTTTGACCGAAATAATTTGGCACCCACCGTGGGGCAAACGGCGCTTTGATCATTATCAACTCTCAAACTAAACCCTACTCTCAATATCCACATCATGTCTACCCAACCGAAAATTGTTTCTTCTTCTGCCGCGGCTTCGGATTCCTCTGTGAGGCCTTCTATGCCTCCTCCTCCTGCTGGTAGTATCCCGAAGAAACTTGACAACATTCAGAAGAAAGCTGCTACTCCAGTGTTTTCGGGATCGTGACCGTCTCCCCAGGATCCCGCTATGGTATCTAATAATGAACTTTTGTCTATTTATAAGCGGTTACAGGAACAGATGGATCGCCAGAACAAGACCAACCAGATGCTGGTGAAGGAACTGGAAGATATCAGAAAAGCCAAGAAGCCGTCGGAAGAATTCACGCCATTAATCACAAGATCTCTGGATTTCACTCCTCCAGGATCCTCAGTATTGGTGCGTCCGGAGTCAAACACGGCGTACAACCCTGGATCCTCGCTCTTCCAGCACTTAGGGTCTGCGGTCTTGTACTCATCTCGATCCCAAGGATACTTGCATGCATCCTTTGCTGGGCCGTTTCAACATGCAGGATCCTCAGGATTGTCGTAGCAGGGAGGATCCTCAGGTCCTTATCAGCAGGCGTTATCCTCAGGATTGTTGCAGCAGGGAGGATCCTCAGGTCCTTATCAGCAGGCGTTATCCTCAGGATTGTCGCAGCAGGGAGGATCCTCAGGTCCTTATCAGCAGGTGGTATCCTCAGGATTTCCGCAACAGGCAGGATTCTCAGGAGTACCTCCATCTGGATCCTTCAACCCTCAACAGCCATTTGCTCAGACTCAGCAATTTGCAGGGTCCTCTGAGATGCACCAGGGAGACTTCATCCCGATGCAGGCTAACACTTCGGCCACTCCATTTCTCACTCCAGGAAATACTATGTTTGGGAATACCAGCTACAACACCCAAACCGTTCCTCAGAATATCAATCAGGGTAACGCTTTCAATACAATTCCTTTTAATGCTAATCAAGGATTTTTGCAGGATGCAGGCATAAGTTCAAATTTAGCCCGAGAATTACAAAAGCTTAAGGACATGATATCAAATGTTCCTGGTGTTACCCGTCCCATAGCTGAAGTTCCCACTGATAGTCATAGAATATCCCGATTTGTGCCATCAATTGGTGACGTACAGATCCCAAAACGTTTCAAACCCCAAATATGAAACTGTACGATGGTTCAACGGATCCCGAGGAACACGTCGCACAGTATAGAGAGCGTATGGAGATCAACCCAATCCCTATGGAAATCAAGGAAGCGTGTCTTTGCAAGGGATTTGGGTCTACCTTGACCGGAGAAGCCATGAAATGGCTACTGAGTATTCCTCCTAATACTATCACTTCTTTTTCTCATTTAATCAACTTGTTCAATAACCAGTTTTATTGCAGTAGAACATTTGAGAAAATGACAGGTGATCTTTACAGGATTATCCAGAATCCTGGGGAATCCTTGAGAGATTTTATTACCAGGTTTAGCGAGGAATCACTGGAAATTCCAAATCTAAACGCAGCTTCGGCAGTGGAAGCTCTTAGATGATGAGGATGATGAAGAATATCCAAAAGTTTCTGAATATTGTTTTTTTGTTAATATTGGTGGATTAATGTGTGCCATGCAGGATTTAGGTGAAAAAGCCAGGTGGCCAAAGAATACGGAAAGATAAGGAGTCTACAAAGACAAATCGAAGTGGTGTGCCTTCCACGAAGACTTTGGGCACTTGACTGATGATTGCATCGCACTCAGAAGGAAGATTAGCTATCTTCTCAGCAAAGGCCACTTGAAAGAGCTACTTGGCCGGAAGAAGGGAAAGGAACAAAATCCTGAGAATATTTCTGAAAAGCCAACTCTTCCACCAACGGATGCAAAAACAATCATGTTCATATCCGGAGGATCCGACATCTGCGGAACCTCTTATTCTGCTGCAAAAAGAAATGCTGATTAGAGGAAGTTAGAAGTGGCTGACAGACCAACAAAAACATCCGTTCTCACTCAAACAAAGACCATGACCTTCGATGAAAGTGATAGAGTCAACATTCAAGATCCTCACCATGATAGTTTGGTAATAACATTATATGTAGCTAACCATTATGTGCGCAGGATCCTCGTAGATGGTGGAAGCTCTGTCAACATTATTCAATTAGATGTACTTAGAAAGATGAATATTCCCGAGGATGAGATCGTTCCCAGTTCCTCAGTATTGGTTGGATTCATCGGAGAGACTAAGAACACTATTGGGGAAATAAAACTCCCAGTATACGTGAAAGGGGTAAATAAAATACAAAAATTTTGTGTTATTGACTATTTATCTTGTTGCAATATTATATTAGGCAGGCCCTGGATACACGACATGAAAGCAGTCCCCTCCACCTATCACCAATGTGTGAAACTCCCAAGTCCGTGGGGAGTTAACCAAATCATCAGCGATCAACAAGATGCAAAGAATTGCTACACCTCTTCTATGAAATGTACTACCAAACCCCAGCTGGCGTAGCAATTTCAGAAGCCAGCAAGAGACGTAATGGAGGCCAGGGAACAAGAAATTAAAGAAGTACTTCCTTATCCCGAGGATCCTGAAGTCAAAGTGCTGATGGGAACAAGCATTCCTGTGGATATTGAGTCAAAATTGCTTGATTTCCTCAAGTCGAGACTGCCAACATTTGCATGGAAACATGAAGATATGACAGGTATTTCCAAAGATATTATAACACATAAACTTGTAATTGATAATTCTTTCAGGCCAATCCATCAAAAGAGAAGAAAGTTTGCACCTGAGAGAAACACAATTATCCAGGAAGAAGTTGAAAGACTTTTGAAGGCAAATATGATTAGGAAAGTCCAATATCCCCGATGGTTAGAAAATGTAGTAGTTGTGCAGAAAAAGAATGGAAAATGGAGAGTTTGTGTGGATTTCACAGACTTGAATAAGGCTTGTCTTAAAGATCCATTCCCTCTACCACACATCGATTCAATGGTGGATGCTACTGCCGGCCACGAGATGCTGACATTTATGGATGCATCCTCAGGATTTCAGCAAATCCAAATGGAGCCTTCAGATCAAGAAGACATAGCCTTCATGACTCCCACAGGTATTTATTATTATATTGTTATGCCCTTTGGACTTAGAAATGCAGGTGCAACCTATCAGAGGTTAGTTAACATGATGTTCAAAGAGCAACTAGGGGACACGATGGAGGTCTATATTGATGATATGGTGGTGAAGTCCAAGAAATCTGAGGATCACCTCCAGGATCTCAAGACAGCATTTGATATCCTCGAAAAATATAACATGAAGCTGAATCCTGCAAAGTGCCATTTCGGAGTGAAAGCTGGCAAATTCTTGGGATACATGGTCACCAAAAGGGGAATAGAGGCGAGTCCAGAGCAGATACAAGCTATCCTGAATCTGAAATCCCCAGCATCAGTCAAAGATGTTCAAAGGCTAACTGGCCGAATAGCGACACTCAACAGATTCATATCCAAATCCTCATAAAAGTGCAAAGAATTTTATGATATCCTAAGGAAAAACAAAAGGTTCGAGTGGACCAGTAAGCATTAGGAAGCTTTAATGTCCTTAAAAGCTTATCTTTCCTCTGCTCCTCTACTGGTAAAACCCGAAGAAGGTGAACCTCTGTCTCTATATCTAGCTGTATCAAATAATGCTGTGAGTGCAGTTTTAGCTAAGGATCTCGAAGATCAACAGCATCCCATCTATTATTGATGTGTTGTAAAACGCACTTACTTTCCTTATCGTTTTATCATGATTTAATTGCTTTTTAGTTTAATTATTAAGAGGTATAGCTTGTTTTTGCTTAATTTTACAAAGACGGATGTTTACTTGTAGGTTATGAGTTTTAATGAAGAAAAGTGCAAGTTTGAAGACTCTAGGGGCTTATTTGAGCAACTTTGAAGACTACAACTCAAGGCCCGACCCAAGCCCACAAGTTAGAAGCCATACATGCATAATATATTAATTAAACAAAAGAAAAAAGAACCCTAACCAGCCAAAAATCCCGAATTCAGCAGCCCCAAAATCTGCCCAAACTTGCGATCGGCCAGGAAGGAAGAAAGAAAGAAAAAGAAGCTTGTGGCGGCTGTGGTGGCTATAGTGACGGCTGGAGAAGAAGAATAACATCAAGGAGGGTTTTATACAGCAGCTACGGGTCATATACATTCATAATCTCAGCCATATAACCCTAAGTAATCATCCATAAACTTTGTCCTTTGTTCAAGAACCCTAACTTGTTTAGTTTGATCTTTTTGTGGGATTGTTTTGCAAGTAACTTAGAGATTGATTTGTGTTTGATTGTTCTTGATCATTGAATGAGTTTTCTTATGTTTATGATGAGTTATATGATGTTTAATTTTAATGTATGCTGCTGTCCAAAATCAATGAGTAGCTAAACTTGTTAGTTCTACCAAGGTTAAATGATTATTGTTAGGCTTTAGTAAGTAGTTTGGATTGTTGATGATCCTGACTTGATTTGTTAATGTAAAGTTTGGTTTAACATTTAATTAGGTTGTGTTTAGTGGCTGTGTTTTGATTAATAATACTCAATTACCTCTTGCTTTGATTGATTGAATCGGTTTTAGTTGATTTTAGCTTGTTTGAACTCTTTACTTTGTGTTTAGAGATTGTTTGCGGGGTGAACAACCGTAGGGTAAGTTTTGGGTATATTAATTAGTTAAAATCAGCGGGTAGACACCTTCCTTGAGACCGAGAGGTGATAAGAAGTAAACTCGTCTCATTACTTTTACTTGTTAGAATTAAGATCGCGCGAGAGCGGGTTTTGTTTTTGTCGGGTTCGGGTGTTTGAGCGATTAGTTGGTCTAGTTTAAGTTAAGTTGAATTGTTCCTCTATCCTTGGTTGAGTAGTATTCGTTTCCATTAGGCTAGTGTGTCGGTGAGACCGAGAGGTGAGTCGGCATTAGAACACGTTAATAATTTGTTTTCCCGGTTTGTTCTTAAAATCAACTAAGATAAGTTAGAGTTTGTTAGTGAAACCGAGAGGTGATATGACCTTCTTGAGCGAACCTTAGTTGTGTCATCCTTTAGAACCGGTGTCGTGAGAGTTTTCAATCCATTGTCTTGTCATCTCATTCAATATGATTCTTACCTAGGTAGACGTTTTTATCACTGCAGCCAAAGTTTCAGAAGTTTTGTCAAAAGTTTTCATTTAGTTAAGTTAAGTAGTTAAATTAAATCTAAAAAAAATCAATTAAATATTTGGTGAGTCTTGGTTAGAGTTTAGTGATTATAAACGTTTTCACGTGTCTTCGAGTTCGATATCCGGACTTTCCTTATCTGTGCTATACGCGACCGGTACACTTGCCGTTTGTGTGAACTAGGATAGATTGTTTGGTTTTTAAAGCTTAGTTGCGACTTGTGTTTTATTTATATATATATTTATATATATTTTCGCACATCAATTATGTAAGTAAGAGTTTATTGGATGCTGAAACCAGGTATTCTTATCTTGAGAAATTAGTTTTAGCACTTATTATGGCATCTACCAAACTTAGACATTATTTTGAACTCATCCTATTCATGTTAAAACTAATTACCCTATTAAGTATGTTTCGAGGAAACCAGAAATGTCAGGTAGGATGGCAAAATGGGCTATAAAACTGAGTGTATATGATATAGCATATGAACCCAGGACTGCCATCAAATCCCAGGCATTAGCATACTTTGTGGCCGATTTCACCAGTGAACTTAAAGAAGAAGCAGACTTGGAAGTCCAACAACTGGAAGAAACCAAAGATAAGTGGACTCTATACACTGATGGTGCTTCAAATGTTGAGGAACAAGTCTCGGGATCCTTCTGAAATTGCCAAAGGGAGACATTATACCTCAATCCATATCCTGCGGATTCCAAGCCACAAACAATGAGGCAGAATATGAAGCTTTGATAGCAAGATTACAACTAGCAATCGACATGAAAATCAGGTTTATTCAAGTACATGTTGATTCATTATTATTAACTAATCCTTTTAATGGTTCATATACTATTAGAGGAGAAAAATTAATGAAATATTTAGAGCTAGTAAAAAAACTAGCAAAATGTTTCGAAATGTTTGATATTTCATAGGTACCTAGTGTAACATCCTAAATATTCTAATAATAAATAGAGAAAGTTGCGTTAAATTGTCGTGTGTTTAATAATACTAATTAACGTCTAATGAGGAAAAGATCATGGATTTGGACTAATTAAGATGGATTAAAGGGAATGGGCCTTAGGTCCATGGCTTTAAGGACTATAAATACTCCCTTAAACCACCCTTAAACCCTAAACCCTCATTTCTTTCCATCTTATTCTCTACACACTCAAAAACACACACATCCTACACCACCACACACGGCCGAGAGTGAGAAAGGGGTGAATCGGGATCGAGCGAACATTAGTTTTGGTAGATCCTTGCTGTACGAGCCATACACAAGATCTAGAGTCCATAAGCAAGCTAACCGAGACCGAAGAACGCATAAAGGTAAGCCGTTTTACCTTTAAAGTTTATTTAGGTCTTGTCGCCAGATTGTTGAGGCCTTGTCGCTAGAATTTATAAAATTATTTTCAGGATAATGTTGATATTGCAATTTCATCGCTATATCCCTAGGATTAGAGGAGAATCCTAAACAATGGTCTTATTGCAAAAATAAGATGGTCTAGACATTATCCAGGTTAATTGATATACGATTCTGGTATGATTTCCTATTTGTGAATATTCTATCTTTCGTATTATTTACAAGATGAAGTTTATGACTTGGTATTGGTTTGTTGAATAAAAGTTAAGCTATTACTAAAATATTTTTCATTTCTAACAAACTTAAATTTTTCTCTAAACGGAAAAAGGGGAAAGGATACCAATATAAGTCATAAAAAGTTATACTAATATTATCATGCAGGAAAAGATGATTCGGGTTTCACTCAAAACGGAGCCCATCCACCTGAACCATCATATTGTTCTAGAGCAGGAAATAAAAGACAGTTTGGGCTTCATCCTGAACCAGGATCCCTCCACCCAAACCATTATTCTAAGAGTGCTACATTATCCTTACATAACTAAAATAAAAATTGTTTAAAACCACCATCACAAACACATTAACACAACCGGAACACCCGGTTCAAACCTTGTCACCTTCACCTTGATCACCCTCTTTCTTCTACGACTCCGTTACCTCACCAGCCTTGGATTCCTTTTCCTCCTCGCTAACACCTGCCACCTTGACCACCTCAGAAGTGCCCGCCGCATCATCTTCCTCAATCTTCTCGCCTCTCAACATCTTCAGCTTCCTCCTCCAAGCCGCAGAGTTCCAGTAATCCATCGTGTATCCTTTCGCTTGAACTTCCTCTGACATCTTGAGCATCGACTCCAGGATACTGGTGGCTGCACACTTCTTGGCCTCTTCAAGGAACTCAGTCTTCTCTAACTCAAATGAGGCTCTGAGATCCGAAATCTCTTTATCCTTATTTTTGAGCAGCTTATCCTTGATGTCAGCAGCATGCAGAAGATCGGCAACCTTGACCTCAGCCTCTTTCTGAGCCAACTCAGCATCTTGGGATCTCCGACGGTAACCTTGAGTTTTCTGTTATCCCCAAATTAACATAAGTTTTTCTGCAGTTTGCTATTTTCAGGATAAACAAAAGTACTTACTGTTCCAAGAAAGTTGGCAAGAGCTTGCAGCTTCTCCACAGCATCAGTAGTGCTCATATCGGCAAATGGCTCAGTCTCGGCTGAAGTAGTAGCTTTCCTCTTCTTTTGTGCAGCACTTTTCTGACGGGTCGTTGGAACTCTCACTATCGGAGAGGCGGTCTTGGAATGTTCTTGCTTTACCATGGTCCTATCCTCAATGAGGTCGTCTAGGTCGACTAAGCTGAAAGAGAATTTTGGCTTTGGCATCCCAAATTCTATAAAAAACCCAAAGTACTTACCCGAAGACATGCTCTCAACAGACTTTGCAGCGGTTAAACTTGTTTCTCCCATTTCTTCTTCTAACCAGAACTCTCTATCCTCTGGCGAAACCTTGAACAATGCTTTGAGCCTTCTATTTGTATCCTTCCTATACTTTACCAAATCCTCAAACACAACTGCCAAGAAAGAAACCATAGTAACACAAAACATTTGAAAAAGAGATTCTATCCTAAAGATTTCCTACCCTTGTGAACCCATTTAATAGGCGAGTTCATTCCGTCGGGAATAGAGTCACGACGGACAAAAAAGAATTTTTTCTTCCAATTAGGGTCACTAATGGACACCTTGGGAACCATGTAAAGACGGCTGGATTTGGATTGAAGGCAATAGCGGAAAGACCCGTGTGTACGGAGGTTATAGGTGGCAGCTATCTCAGGTTTACCAATCGACAACCCATGGGTTTTATTCAATCGATCTACGGTGGCCAAGACTCTCCACACCATCGGCATGACTTGGGAGTAAGAGAATCCAGTGACATCAAAGTATTCCTTGACATGCGGGGAAAACGGATATGAAAGGCCAATCGAAAAGGGGTAATAGAAAAAGAAAATCCAGGTTTTAGAGGAAAAGTCAGCCTTGACTTTGGGATCATATGGCCTAATAACAGCTTCAGCAGGTAGTAAACCCGAGTCTTTCAGAAATCTAATGTCTAGATCTCTAAAAAGACACTGGTCTTCATCGGTGGACGGAATGTGAGCTTGATCAACGAAGTCTTCCGAGGTTACAAAGGAGAAAGGATTGGGCGCTCGAGGGGTTCTCTTCCTCATTATCGTTCGGATCGGAAGAAAAAATTCAAGAAATTAAAGAAGACGAGAAAGAGGAACTGACCTGATTGTGAACTGGTGGAGGATTATTATTTTGATATTGGGAAATGGTTTGATTATAACCAGGAAGGATGGTTATAAGGTCTCCTCAATCCGTGTGCATGTCCTTTTAGTTGGGAGAAGATATTTTACTTTTCGAAATTTGAAATTTTTACAGCTATCACGCATTATTTGTAAAAATTGGGGGCAACTGTTTGGTGTAAATTTTCTATCCTCAGGATGAGCTACGATTCAAGGATTTTGAGCTATTCTGTCAACGCTAATATTCCGAGGATGATATTTGACTAATTCAATTGTCCTATATTATTTTTATTTGTTTTGCAGAGAAGATCACGTGTTAAATATGCTGATATGAATGTAGACTTACAACGGCTAGTGCTTGAACTTCGTCAAATAGAACGTGGGCAAGCAACGGATTATGGAAGAAATAGTCTAGGGTTTCCGGATTATTCGGGATAACAGTTGTAACTTTATCTTATATAAACGAGCTGATAATATCACTAGAGCAGATACCTTCACTTACCTAGCTACTAGCATACACTGTAACACTTAGCTTACGATCACTTATCAGCTCCGTTATTTGTAACCACCATTTTATTATTAATAAGAGTGACGGTGATAGTTTTCACCGTCCGGGGTTTTTTGTGCCGGAGATTATCATAATCACGTACCAATTCGACCAAAGATTACGTCGTTAATCTTTGACAGAAATAAATCGACCAAAGATTACATTGTTAATTTTTTACCGAGACAAGATTATCATAATCAAGGATTTTTTCCCTCGTAATCACATCATTGTGTTCAATCATTTTACCATTAAGCACCCCGCCTCACGCACTAATTTGATCAAAAGTTAGTTTGTTAATTTTTGACCGAAACATAAATATAGTATAATCACGGACTTTAACGAGTAATCCTTGTAGCCTTGCCTTGTAGCGTATCACCTCAACCGACCATGGCCGGAGAATGTGAATGCCGAAGGAAAACAAGTGTTGCATATTATATATATGTTGTACAACAAGCTTCAATTACTATGCAACACATTAAAATTAAAGAATGGTTCTTGTTTGACTTCAAAGAGTCAAACTAGTAAGAACCTTGAAGAGGTGAAGTTATGATCTTTGTTTGAGAGAGAAGAAAATGAATGAACAAGTTGAAATGGAGATGAGCTTGTTTATATATGGTAATGGTCAAAGTTTATTTCTGTCTTTTATTTCAAGGCTTGCATGTGTTTTGAACAAAACAACATAAAAAAAACTATCTTTATTAATATCAAAGAATCCGTTTTATAAAACGTGTCGGGTTTATCGCACAAAAACGAATACAAGTTAAACCAAAAATGACGAATGTCACAATCTTTCCTACTTTAGAAAATTTCGTCCCGAAATTAAAATAAACTTAAGGAAAAGAGGTAATTACTAACGAATGTCGTTTTTAGTAGAGTAATTGTAAGAAAAAATTTAAGCAAAAAGAATAACGTCTGATCCTTGCATGACTCGAAAAAAAACGTCACAATGAGAAACATAATAAAGATACTTATATATAGGATGTACCCGTGGCTTATCCACCATGACTTTATCATCTTGCATTTATACCATTATTCTGCTATCATTATCAGGTCTGAGTTATCGCACACAAGCGTACTTACTATGGCTTCCATGCGAGGATTTCGATAATTAAGTGTGCACCCATATTTATTTTGATTTTCGTACGGTCCTAATGGTTCGTTCCATTGTGTGGTTTAAAAGACATATTTATTTTGAAATCGTAAATAAAATCTGTTAAACATTTACCAATATTGACAACCCAATACTAGCGGTTGAAAATTTTTGAGGCTGGCTTTTAAATAAGTAGGAAAAATGGGATAAATAATTGAAACAACTAGAAATTTAAGATATAAACCAAGGTGAAAATAATAATTTGGTTTAAATAAGTAAAGACGATCGAATAAAAAAAATTTTAGGGTAAACAATATGAAATGTGATTTGAAGTCAAAAGTCATCAAGATAAATGTCAATGTCTATAAATAGAGGTACTTAATTAGATCGATAAATGAAACTCGATAATGAGGACTCCGATAAGTGGAAAAGAGGACTCCAATAAGTGAAAATGAGAAAATCCAATAAGTGAAAATGAGAAATCCGATAAGTGAAAATGAGAAAATTCAATAAGTGAGTACATGAGGTTGGGATAAACAAAGATACCATTAACAATAACATTGTATGATGAGTTTCATACGTGAACAATCTTGAGGTTATAAATAGGATATAATTTCATGAAATACAATTAAATATCATGAGGATGGGGTGGGTTTTATGGGGTAGCGTAACCATATATCAAACATGAAATATCAATAAAAGTTTTTGGTTAACTTGGCAAAATCATTGAAGACATGTAATAAAATGTGAACATGGCTTCTATTGTGAAACCACTTACATAATCATGATTATAGTAACGGTTTCCAATAGCGCCAAAACTTGCGGACAGCCACACATAAGCCGTTGATTAAGTAAATGAAATGATGTGAAAACTATGCATAGAATTGTGTTTTGCTTGAAAAGCATAATACTCAAACATGAACAACATAGTCATGAAAATATCGTTTAAAATGTAAACAAAATTTTTAGCGTAAATGAGGTTTTGAAAGTAGTACACAAATTGTTAATGAATAACTTGAATTCGGCCATGAATAATCAAAACATAAAATGAAATCTCATGTGCATAAAGTTACAATCGAAACATTTAATCAAAAGAAAATCGTAATAATAATGAGACTCGGAGTAATGACGAAATATGTAAATCGCGTATCATATACTCTTTTGAAATTATAAAAATAAAATCGAAAATGAAATCTCAAGTAAAGACTTTTTATCGTTTCCAAGAAAATGTATATAATAACAAAGCATCACGGTAACGCGTAGTTAGAGAAACATCTAAATTGTTATCAAACTAAAATCTTGTAAGTTAAATTGTTAAAGGAATTTTGCATACGTAAAGCATTTGTGATGATAATAAATCATGAAAGAAATGATGCTTGCGATAATAAGAAGTAATAATTCGCGAAAATCATTATCGAGCAAAATTCATATTATGTCACAGCCCCCGACCCCTACCCTGGGAGGGAAGCCGTGGGCATTGATTGGTAGTATCGGTGTTTATTAAATTATTTTGCAGCGGAATATTTCATTAGAACCGTAATTAGGAAAAATGATCAGAGTTATAAAAACACCATGTTTATTATTATGATAAACCGGGAATTTAATCCCTTTTGTTACAAACATAAGTTTTATAGGGTTAAACCCTAATTTACAAAACATGTTTCTTTATTCTGGTGGCAAGCCACTTACTTATGCTGGAAGCCCGCATGCATCATTCCTTTGTCTCTAACAAGTCACCTGAAACATGTTTCAAATATTTGATCAGCAAGAAATACTGGTGAGTACATTCATTTGTAAATGACACATTTTACAGTTACAACATTAAGATGTTTTTACACCTGCCTGCTTACAAATTACCGAAAGGTACTTGTCACTCGACCGTATCTATGACTGTGGTCATATTACTTAATGGCTAACACTTGTCCAATAAGTAACGTGTAATAGCCCAGTAGGCAAGCCTTGTATACAAAACCCCACAATACCAGTAGTAACCATCCCGTAAGTCTATAGAGACTTAATCACTGTAATGTATTTAAAATACTTTAAAAATATATTTGAAAACATTTAGACCATTTGCCATGAGTTTTATAGGTTTTGAAATGATCATGACAATGTCGGAAAATAGTTGTCTCACGCAAATGTTAGTTGTATAAAAACTCGAATGTCTAACCTTGCAAGTTTATAATTAAAGAATGCCTCTTGGTATTAAGCACCTAGAATAAGCACAATGTAGTATACCTAGATTAGAATAAAACCAATAATCATAACAATAATCACGAGAGTAGAAACTTTACACGATGACACAATGTCTTACCTTAACAGGCAGAGCTTTTGGATTCGTGTATATTTTTTTCGATCGGGTATCGTTACAATAACTCGGGTATTATACTCTTAATATATATATATATATATGTATATATATATATATATATATATATATATATGTATATATATATATATATATATATATTAATACATGTGTGTGTGTGAATTCAGAGAATGAAAGAATGTTTTTGAGCGAGGAAGAATGTCTGATGATCAACCTATTTATAGCTGATTTTGGTCTTCGTCGCGGTACACGACCGCCATAGGCAGAGGCGTCGCGTATCGCGAAGCATCTTATAGCTTTGCTAAGTTAGCCCTAGGATGGCTACGTGGCACGTCACGTGGCAAGTGACGTGTCTCGTCTGCGTAGCCTCCACGTCGCGGTACGCGATGGGTAGCTATATCACAGCTCATCGCGTATCGCTACGCCGATGGGAGACAAAACTACTCAGGCGGCCTTTAAGTGGCTCGCGGCGATGCGAGTGTGCGAAGTGCAAAGTGCGCCATCAAAGCGCCACATTGCGCCCATCGCACTTCGCCCGAGCCCGTGCCCGTGCTCGTGCGCGTGGGTGTTCGGGTGCTTCACACCCTCCGCTAGGACCACTGGGTGTGATATGTCTTATAAAAACATTAACATAGGAATTTTCTTTCTTATAAAGAGCTCACTAGTTTTATAATTTAGCGCTGTGGGACAAGAAACTTACAAACCTATTTATACTAAGGTGATACCTTCTTCATTTCTTTCTTCCACCAATGTGGGATGGGAATTTCCTTCTTCTATTTCCCTTACTTTTTATTTTATGATTTGTAATAGTATCCCCTCCTTATTTTGAATCTCGTCCTCGAGATTTGATTGGAATAATTGTGGGTACTTTCGTTTCATTTCAGACTCCAATTCCCAAGTATATTCTGGTCCACGTTTTGAATCCCACTTCACTTTGACCAAAACTATTCTTTATGCTTGAGATTCTTGATCTTTCTATCTTCAATTTGCAAGGGTTTCTCACGAATTTCAATTTTTCATTTACCTTTATATTTTGAAGGGGTACTTCTAGTGTTTTATCAGATAAACATTTTCTTAAGTTACTTACATGAAATACATCATGTATACCTGACATTTCCTCTGTTAATTCTAGCTGATAGGCTACTGGTCCAATTCATTTGAGAATTTGAAATGGTCCAACAAATCTTGGACTTAACTTTCCTCTTTTACCGAATCGGATTACTCACTTCCATGGAGATACTTTCAGTAGCACTTTGTCTCCAACTTGAAATTCCAATGGTTTACGTCGATGATCCGCATAACTTTTCTGACGATCTCGTGCGGTCTTTAATCTTTCCTTAACTTGATTTATCTAATCAGTACTTTCTTGTACGATTTCAGGACCTGATAATTGGTTTCCTCCTATTTCTGCCCAACACACTGGAGTTCTGCACCTTCGTCCAAAAAAGGGCTTCAAATGGGGTAGCATTAATACTTGTATGATAACTGTTATTATAGGAGAATTCTATTAGTGGTAAATGGTCAACCCAATTTCTACCAAAATCTATTACACATGCTCTTAGCATGTCTTCCAATGTTTGTATGGTTCTTTCACTTTGACCATCAGTCTGTGGATGGTATGTTGTGCTTAAATTTAATTTTGTCCCCATAGCTACGTGGAAACTTTTCCAAAAATGAGAAGTGAAACGGCTATCCCGATCCGATACAATGGATAATGGAACTCCATGTAATGAGACAACTTTGTCTACATACAGCTTAGCTAATTGTTCCATTTTGGAAGTTTCCTTCATTGGTATAAAATGAGCTGATTTTGTTAATCTATCCACAATCACCCAGATTGTGTTATTACCTCTTCTTGTGGTAGGTAATTTGGTAACAAAATCCATTGTTATTAATTCCCATTTCCATTCTGGCATTTCTAATTGCTGAAGTTATCCGGATGGCTTTTGATGTTCTGCTTTAACTTGTGAACAAGTTAGGCATTTTGAAACATAACTATTTATGTTCTTTTTCATTCCTATCCACCAATAGACTTTCTTCAAATGTTGATACATTTTATCTCTTCCAGGATGCATTGTGTATTTGGAGTTATGGGATTTTTCTAGAATCTTTTCTCGTAATCCTCCTATGATTGGTATCCAAATCCTGTTCCCCATTCGGAGAATTTCATCATTTCCTTTGACAAGTAGATCAATGGTACCATTTCTTTTCTCATCAGCAATATTATTTTCTTCTATTGCTTGTTTCTGAGCATTCTTTACTTCATAATATTAAATTGGTTTGAAGTTCTAACCTTAGAGCTCGCACTCTTTTAGGTTTCTCATGCTCTTTTCTGCTTAATGCATCGGCTACTATATTTGTCTTACCTTCACGGTATAGGATTTCACAATCATAGTTGCTAAGAATTTGCATCCAGTGTCTTTGCCTCATGTTAAGCTCCTTTTTCCCAAAGATATATTTTAAACTTTTTTGATCTTTGAATACAGTAAACTTACTACCATATAAATAGTGTCTCCAGATCTTTAGCGCAAAAATTATTGCTCCCAATTCTAAGTCATGTGTTGTATAATTCTCTTCATGCTTCTTTAATTGTCTAGATGCGTAAGCAATAACTTTTTCGCGTTGCATTAATACACATCCCAATCCTGATTTAGAAGCATCACAACAGACTGTGAAATCTTCAGTTCCTTCTGGCAGTGCAAGTATTGAGGCATTTGTGAACTTTTGCTTCAAATTTATATAAGCTTCTTCTTGTTTAGGTCCCCATTCAAACTTGACATTCTTACACGTTAACTTGGTTAACGGAACTGCTATTCGGGAAAAAATTTGAATGAAACGTCTATAATATCTTGCTAATCCCAAGAAACATCGAATTTCTGTAGGAGTCTTAGGAATTTCCCATTTTGTAATAGCTTCTATTTTAGCAGGGTCCACGTGGATACCATTATGGTTAATCAAGTGTCCTAGAAATTGTACTTCCTGTAACCAAAACTCACTTTGAGAATTTAGCGTAAAGCTTCTCTTTCCTCAATAGTGTCAAAAGTGTATGAAGATGTTTAACATGGTCTTCACTAGTTTTGGAATAAATAAGCATGTCGTCTATAAAAACAATTACAAATTTATCCAAATATGGTTTACATATTCGGTTCATCATATGTAACACCCCGGCTAAAGCGGAATACACCCGGGTGTGACGTACAGATTGCCCAAAACACATGTGACACTATTAAGCGTCAATATTATCATTAATTCATTCCAAAGCATCAAGTACACAAGTTATTTCAAATGAACGAACACAAGGGAAAATGAACAAAACAAACATCTTCTTGTTTATTATCTAGATAACCTAACTTCTAGTATTTTCTTCGTTTCATCCTCTAATGAAAGTACCTGTAGCATATATATAAAATAATGTCAACTAACTTAATAGTTTGTGAGTTCACACAGTTTAAAGAATGTATAAAAACCATACAATTCCATGAAAACTTGTGAAAAACACATAAGGGTTCTTTACACTAGAAACAATGGTCCATGAGTGTAAAGAATAAATGAAGGTCTTTTCCAGTTGGGATTGTGCACCAACGTACTCACATCGGAGTCCCTTTTCCACCTTAAACAAATGGTCCATGGGTGCAAAGGGGGGGGGGTATGATCATACATATCGAAGAAATCCATGCACGTAATAATTGAGCAAGTAACAAGTAAACACACAAGTCCATGATGCGAATTGTAGTTTGTAATAATAAATAAAATAAATTGCATTTTTGATAGGATATATATGCTACCCCCAAAATAGTTAAAAAGAGTAAAAAGGGGGTGTGAGAAACTCATATTTGATATTGGAGACAACTTGAAATAAATAACCGAAAGCGAGTTAACAAACGAAGCAATTGAATCTCACGAAACTATAAATAATAACGAAGATGCAAAAAAATCAAGGACTAGTAACTGGAATTATAAAGTTAATTAACTTATGGTGAATGGGGACTTGGGGATTTTTAATGAGTTAAACAAAAATGAATAAAGTTTATATAAATCATTTGATGTTTATTAGTTGAATAATGATTTGTAGACAAATAATTATAACTTATTAATATAAGATTAAATAATAATATTAATAACAATTTATGATTAAACATTTGTTTCCGAGTAACATAATTAATTAATTAATTCTCATAAATAGTAGTTATGTTGAAATAAAATAAAAAATAACTAATTTACTCAATTATTAATTTCAAAGATGAGAAATATGTTATATCTTTTGTAAAATATTTTAAATAAAAGAAATTTTTATAAATAATATTATTGAAAGAAAATTTATAAGTTATGATTATCAACGAATCGTAAGATTTAGATAAATATATATTAATGTTTGTTCTTGCAAAAAAAAAAAAAAAAAAAAAAAACTAGGCTTGATTCAAGATTTAGAAAAATCAAAGTGTTCATCTTGGATATCCATGATCATAATGATTCTTAAAACCAAAATATAATATTTTTTTGATAAAAGTAACATGATCATGAAGAACAACTTATGAACAAGTATGAACATTCAAGATAAAATTAAAGCAAAAGCTATAAAATGCTTGAAATGGTAATAACTTACTTGTTACTGCTCTTAAACTTAAGAAAAGAATGGATTGAGTGTGAAAATAATGGAGGATTTGTCCTCTTTTTATATTGTAAATATAGAGTTGTTATGTCTTAAGGAAATTATGAAAATTAATCATATATAATATAATTAAAACACAAATTAAAAATTGTTTAATAGGGTATTCAAAAGGTTTAACTATTTTAATAAATTTTATTGAATTAAAACATTCATTAGTTTTTATTAGTTAAGTAACATATGAAAATATGATGATAATAACAAAATAATAATAAAAAAAATAAAAGTAGTAGTTGTAGTTAAATAATAATTATAGTAAATTGCATGGGACATGTACTTTAATATTTGATCTTGATTATGAATGTTTTAAATGAGTATGTAATACTAGAAAGGTGGTGAAATGTATAATTGTATAGAAATGATCACATAAAATACATTAATGAAAATTGAGATTAATTAATAATATTATAAAAATATATAAATTTAAATAGAAACAAAACTGAAAATTTAAATGTGTCGAGTTTTCGGGTTTGAAAAGTAACAAATTTTACATGACTTACAACTTTTGGAAATTTCGTCCCGAAATTAGAATAAAAATAAAAAAAATATTTAAAAGAGAACAACTAGTAAACGGAGTTGTTGGAAAATTTAGCAATTTTATACATGCACAACTAAAATAAAATAACGCAGATCTTTGAATGACCCGAAAGAACGCCACAAATAGGAAATATGACAAGGACACTTATATATAGGATGTACCTGCGGCGTGTTCACAATGCCCTTATCATATTGTATTTGCCCCATTCTCCAAAAATCATTCCAAGTTCCGAGTTATTTCACACAACCGTACTTATTATCTTTTCCATGCGAGGACTTTGATAATTACGTGTCGACCCGTAATTACCTCTATCGTCGGATGGTCCATATAACTTGCTTTATTGTGTGATTTTAAGACATAGACCTTAGATAAAGAAAAAAAATATTCTCATGTAGAACTTCAAAAAATAATGAATTTAAAAAAGGGTATAAACATTACAAAACATATTAATAAACCGTTCAGGCCAAGGACAACGTTAAAACACTAAGTCCAAGTAAATAGAATCATTGTGTCTAAACCAAGTGAACGATGTTGAAAATGAAATAAACGAGGTAATGAAATTAAAGAACGAAACATTTAGAATTACAAACATCGTAACATGTAATTGAAATACTGGGATCGAGAATAACGTGGTAGGTAAACGTAGCATTTAACCAACGAAATATGAACATGTAAATTTGATAACGCATTGGGTTCGAGAATAAATTAGATAAACGAAACTGTTATATATCAAAATATCAAAAAGTTTAACGAATGTAAATCTCTGAATAATATTCAACGTAACTAGCGGCAACATTGAGATGAATAAACAATTACATCTTACGAACATGTAAATTTATAATAAAGTGAAATGGGTGAACAAATTTTTATTATCAATATCACATAGGTCTATAAAAAGAAAATTTGCAATAATAACCTTGAGTTTATCAAAGTAAAAACCCGAATTTTTTTTGAAATCAAAATAACGCATTTGTCTCAGATTGATGAAATCACGAACAAACAAATGGTTCAAATAAAACATTGCGTGGAAGAGAAGTAAACGAATAATCCAAAACAATTTGTGTAATAAATAACATAACATAAACTCAGCATGTACATGGGACACAATTCCGGTTCAAGGTAAACGAATTTATTAAGAGAGAGTCGGTCATAAATATTCAAATGTAAAAATATCATGAAAACACGGTTTTTATTAGGTAGCTATGTAAACATAAATGTTCATAGTCTCAATTTTCACTTAACGGGTATTTTTAAGAAGAAAAATGGGTCATAGACCACGAGATTTGAAATAACAACGTAACCCAATTTAGCAAAGCGAATAAATATGATGTACGAATTTACGTTTCGTAAAAATACAAACGAATATGGATCCAAAATCAATGGACAATCAAAATAAACTACGTAAACAATATTCTAAAGAAGTGGATATAAAAGCCACTTTGGGTAAGTTCGAAATATACGTGAAAGAGAAAATAAAGAAAAGTAAATGTAGTTTGCGACGCTTGTCTTCTCAAATGTCGATTCATTTGGGGTATGAGAGGTTGATGTGGGAGGCGGTGCCATGATTTCTTAGCCGAAACTTATTGGCGTTAATGAAGGGGAAAGAAAGGAAGAGATACAACATATATTTTAATTTACAAAAATAGGTTGTAAATCGTGGTGTTTTATATCTAATTGTGGAATAAGTTTATTCTAAATTAGTTTGGCAAAACATTTTTAACTAGCGTTAAAACTTGAGAATTTTATGAAATCCTTAATGTAAAAATAAATGTTTTCTTTTAGCCAGCGACCTAGGAAAAAGATTGTCAAATAACCTGACTTGTTGAATGAAATATAGTCTCAAAAGGGCATAAGATTTGTTTGAAACAAAAAGTTTACTTTTAATACGGTTTGAAATAATAATTACATTATTATTAGAGGTGAAGATAATACTAGTAATAATATTATTACTATAACATCCCGGATTTTCAAAGAATAATATTTAAATATATTATTTATTTATGGTTTAAAAGAAAATTTCCCGGAGTAATAGAAAAAAAATTATTATAATATTAAATAAAGAAAAGATCATGGACTTAGATTAATTAAGATGGGTTAAAGGGGTGATGGGCTTTAGGTCCATGGGCTTTAAGTGATATAAATATCCCCTTAAACCATTCCAAAACCCTAACTCTCATTTCCATTCTTTCCATAATCTCTACACACACTCCAAACACACACACCTCCCTCATTATACTTAAACGGCCAAGAGAGAAAGAAAGAGATCCAAGGCCAAATCAAGCTAACTATTACTAGATCTTCTATATACAAGTTAGATCCAAGGTTAAAGATTCATAGACAAGCTAGCCGAAACCAAACGAACCCATAAAGGTATGTTCTTGATCTTAAAGTTTATGTTTTAATAAACGATTAGTCTTGAAACTTGAATCTAGAGTAGATCGGCTTTAAGCGAAACATAAAGTTGTGAACTTGATATTAAAAATGAATACAACAAACCCGATGATGGAAACGGCTCGTTAAAGAATCCCTAGATCTAGTCTTGGACGTTTTCGTGTTTAAAGGCCCAAACTTTATTATTTCCCGGGTCAAGTCTTAGCCAAAAATGAGTCGTGAGGGCGTTTATGGGTAGGATAACATCATAATAAAGGTTTACGGGTCAAACCATAAATTAATAATGGACCTAATGACCACTTTGTGGTCACTGTTCACATATAAAACTTGCAGCCCACCTACATCGATTACAATGTACTGAGCCTGAAATGATACTCGCATACAACTACACCCGCACACAAGGCTATAGTTCGCTTACAACAGGAAACTCGATCACAACAGGGAACTCGATTACATTAGTATATCGCATACAATATCGAGATCGATTACACGGAGATAGTTGCTTACAATCTTACAATCGATTACATATATACAAACTCGCTTACAAACCTTAAACTCGAACACAATCTGACTCGAATACAAGAACTCGATTACAATCGGAGGTCGATTACAATTGAAGATCGATTACAAATTAAACTCGCATACAATCAGACATCGTTTACAATGAACAACAAACGCAGACATGGAAAAATCGATTACCTGCTGATTCAATTACATAGTATACCCTCGATTACAATAAATCCGATTACACGGAGTTCGATTACAATATGTACAAAAAGAACTCGCATACAACTAAGATCTAAAATACAAACCTTAGTCCGATTACAATGGCAAGTTGCTTGCACAGATTCGCTTACACCTAAACTCGATTACAATAGTAAAATCGAACACAAAGATACGATCGATTACAATAGAGATCGACTGAAATCTGAGTTCAATTATCATCACCATTGAATACTGTGTAATCGATTTAGGGGGGGGGACTTGATTTCTTGTAGCGGCTAGGTGAAAAAGAAAAGAAAGAAGAAAGATGGAGAAGGATAAACGAGCAGATGGTTAAAAGAGAGTGTGGGCTTTATGTTTTTATCCAACCCAGGCCCAAAACTTAGCCAAGCCCAAACGCCACCTGAGCCCTATTAAACCCCCTACACTCGATCACTTATAGTTCGGTGACTATGAACAACTACCCGATTACATTACGAAGTGATTTGATTACTTATAATCGATCTCGTTGAGCGCCCAAGAAAAAGTACTCGTTTAAGTGTACACCTAAAAATTACACTTGGAGGTCCATAGTCCACCATAAGTATATATGTGGTCACTGTTCACATATATACACACATACGTTTAAATGTGAACAAACTTATAAATAAATGACAGGAAACCGATAAAGTAAAGACTAAAATAGAAATTAAAAATATTAAATAATTAAAAGACTAATACCATAAAAGTTAATAAATAAAATAAACTAAGTAAATGTAATCTAGACGAACCATTAGATTACACTAGACTTAGCCATTTTGGTTAAAAATCATATAGGACGAGTTTTAATACGTGTGATTTATAAACAGTTAGCAGAGCTCAACTAAAGAAAGGATTAACAGAGAAAGGAACAGGATCCAGGTGAGTTTCTAGCCCCACTCCTTGTTATGTTTTTCGGGGTTGTGTGCATACTCGATGTGATTAGTTAATACACTTACCTTAAGTGGTAAGTGTATGCCATATATGATATATGTGATAGATATGAATGATTGATTGTCGGTACGCGAACGATCTTCGGATATTGCACGTACTGTCAGGATTGTAAATAAAGATATGAATGTTATATATGGATGATGTATGATCGTTATGAATAAATGCTTGCCGGGGCGTGAACGATCTTCGGATATTGCACCTACCGACAAGGAGTATGATTGCTAAATGAATAATGTGAAGAACGCCTAGAGTGTTCTTATGCTATGATGTATTTATTGTATATGTGAAGTAAGTGTATGCAGGTACAGGAATGGTATGTGAGTTCTACGTCTGACGTAGTAAGTTAGGATGGCAAATCCCTCTAACTTTTGTTGGACATAGACTTGGCATGTGACGGCGTAGTTAAGGACTGTGGGCCTTATACGTGTTATAGATGATAGATGAGAACGTAGTTAAGGACTGCGGACCTTATACGTACTTCAGTTAGGAGCCAGCATAGGAAAGGACTGCGGACCTTATACGTGCTGTATTTGTGTTGTGGTAGCATAGGGGAGGACTACGGACCTCGTACGTGCTATGAATTAGGTTGCAACATAGGGAAGGACGGTGGACCTTGTACGTGTTGTTAATGTAGGATGGTATATGGAAGGACTGCGGACCTTGCACATACCATGATCGATGAACATAGGTAAGGACTGCGGACCTTTTATGTGTTCACGACCTAGAGTACAGGTATGACGGTGGACTATGAACGTACTCTCGGTAGTCTGAGGTAAGTGATAGTATGTATGTATGTATGTATGTATGTATGATAGAAAGGTAATTGGTTAAGTATGGATACGTATCTTCGGATATGTAAGTATGTATGATATGTGTATGTATTGTATGTCGCCTGATTAACTAGAACTCACTCAGCGTAGCTGACTTTTAGTATGCAGGTGAGCTGATTATAGAGTTAGCATGAGGATGGCACATGACATTGATTGAACGGCTGGCATCTGAAGATGGAAGAAATGATGTTTTAAATATATGTTTTGTGTTATGGTATCAAAGAAAATATTTAAGTTTTGTAACGAATGATTGATGTTTTATATTCCGCGAAAAGTTTTAATAAACTCTGATTTTGTATGAACTGTGTTTATGAGTAAATCCAACGTCCAAATGTGAGGCACCGGTAACGGGGCCTTACAGTTACTAATCATAATAATAATAAAAATATTATTGAATAATAAAATAGTTTCAAAAGGGCTCAAAACTTGTTTGAAGCAAATATTTTACTTTAAATATTATTATATAATAGTAGTGCCGATGATACTAGTAATAATAATATTACTAATATCAATAATAATAATAATAAAATATTAACAATAATAATAATAACAATTCTAATAATAATCATATTGATAATTACCGTAATAATAATAATGATGGTGATGGTGATGGCACTAATAACAATAGTAGTAGTAATATTAATAATGATGGTAATATTAATAACTTTAATAATAATAATAGTAATAATAATAATAGAGGTAATAAATTCTTTTTAAAGAAAATCAATTTGACTGATGATTAAAATTACTAAGGATTTGGGATTTGGTACGAGGTGTTAGTAAAAGAAATAAAATGTAGAAAAAAATGCAAAAGAAAATGTAGACGAGTTTGATGAGTTTTGCAAAAGTCTATGTATTGAAACCGAAAAATCGTATAAGGTCGAAAAAGGATGCGGGGTTAAGGTATTGCATGGCGGAAACAAGTTAGGCCTTCCAAAGTATGGCGAGTGTGCTAAACACGTGGTTGAGACAAATGGTTAGGTACATGTCTTGCAGATGGGTGAGTGGTGTTTGTTGGTGCATTTTGTGACCGTCGCTATGCAATTCTGATCAGCGGAAACGAAGTACGAAGTTAGAACAACTTCACCATAGGCGAAGTTATAACAACTTCGCCATAGGCGAAGTTGTAACAACTTCTGCCATAGGCGAAGTTAGAACAACTTCGCCTACTGGCCCAAGCCCAAGCCCGCGAAGTTGTTTTGTCTATATATATATGTGTCTTGTTTAAGTTTGAGTATCCAGAAAATTAGAGTATTGTGTGTTCAGTTCAAGTAGTTAGAGAGAAACAGAGAGGCAGAGTCGTGTGGGACGGCCCGAGGTAGAGCTCACCTTGGGTCGGCCGTGACTTTGTTTTTGTTCGTTTTGTAACATGGTTTGGTTATGATATAAAAGATCTGCAGATGTGTTTATCCCATTCGTATGTTTGTTCGTGTATGTGTTTGTGTGTAATTGTGTTCTTCGTCTTCTACACCATTAAACGAGTCTAGGAGGATTCCGCACTCCTAGACCTCGTGCGGATCTCGTATCGATCGGCGACGCCCCGGGGGGACTTACAAGTGGTATCAGAGCCTTAAGCTCTTATGCTATGGTTCGAGATCTGCGTTTTGGTGTTTCTGGCACGTTTCTGATGCGTTTTTGGGCCGAACAGCCGCCGCAGGCGAAGTTATGGGGTTCAGGCGAAGTTGTCGCTTAAATTTTAGGGTTTAGGAGAAGTTATGGACAGGCGAAGTTATGGACAGGCGAAGTTATGGACAGGCGAAGTTAAGGAGGGGCGAAGTTGACTTTTAGGCGAAGTTGACTTTTAGGCGAAGTTAAAAAAAAAAAAAATTGTTTGGAGTTTTCGTTTGTATGGCCAGGTGTACACGATTATTGTGAGACCTAAGACGTTGTTCCGTCAACGAGTGAAACTTGTTATCTCTTGGTCTTACGTGTGAACAAATACGTGTCAACTATGGATATGGAGTTGAGGTTGTGAATGGGATATTGATTGAAACTGGATATTGACACATATTTGGGTGTTTGTGGGCAATGAAATAGTTTTTGTTCGAGGTTGACCAACTGAAGAAAGTCAAATTGAACTGAAAGTTTTTGTCATTACTGGATTGCGGTCAGAGCATATTATTTATGTTATTTTCAAGGCGTTCGAGAATTGGATCCTGAAACGTGATGCTTATTTATTATAGTGAAAATTCTGGAACAAGTTGGATTTAATCGGGAATTAAAGTGTTTATGTTCTTGATCGTTATCCCTGGTGATTGAAGATGCTTCGGATTAATTAATGGTCATGTGTGTTAGATCCTGTCAAGGTGGTTTTGTGATGAAATTGATCACTTGATGTTGAGTAGTTGAAGATTAAACCTTATCGTATGCCGACGTGTTGGTGAAGTTGTGGAGGGAGCCCAACTTCACGTGTTGGTGAAGTCAGAAGGACTTCACGTGATTGTTTGAGATGATCAATTAGGAACGGGGATGCATGCATTTCAAAGACCTCAATCTATATAGTCGGAGAAGCTTACACTGAAGGGGAGATCTGATATGGAAGACGCTGGGTGATTGGTAGATTTGTGAAGCTACAAGACAGTTTCAGACACGGCTGGTTGAAGAGCAAACAGAAGTTCATCAGTTAAGAGGGAGTCTGTTGGTGCATGTTTTGTAACAGATGATCTTTTGTGTTTGTTAGAATTGAGAGCAACGGTCAAAGGGGAGTCTGTTGGTGCATTTTGTGACCGTCGCTATGCAATTCTGATCAGCGGAAACGAAGTACGAAGTTAGAACAACTTCACCATAGGCGAAGTTATAACAACTTCGCCATAGGCGAAGTTGTAACAACTTCTGCCATAGGCGAAGTTAGAACAACTTCGCCATAGGCGAAGTTATAACAACTTCGCCTACTGGCCCAAGCCCAAGCCCGCGAAGTTGTTTTGTCTATATATATATGTGTCTTGTTTAGGTTTGAGTATCCAGAAAATTAGAGTATTGTGTGTTCAGTTCAAGTAGCTAGAGAGAAACAGAGAGGCAGAGTCGTGTGGGACGGCCCGAGGTAGAGCTCACCTTGGGTCGGCCGTGTCTTTGTTTTTGTTCGTTTTGTAACATGGTTTGGTTATGATATAAAAGATCTGCAGATGTGTTTATCCCATTCGTGTGTTTGTTCGTGTATGTGTTTGTGTGTAATTGTGTTCTTCGTCTTCTACACCATTAAACGAGTCTAGGAGGATTCCGCACTCCTAGACCTCGTGCGGATCTCGTATCGATCGGCGACGCCCCGGGGGGACTTACAGTGTTGAGTTTGGGTAGGTTTTAGCAATAAGTGGTAATTGAATCTATCACAAATTGAAGTATATCAACGTTTCAAGGAAGTAAAGCGATGGATTTACACATACTATACAATGGACGTGTTTCTGTGCGAGGCTCTTTGGCTGGGTTTGGTTTGCGTTTTCAAGAATGGTGTTGGGTTTGAATTTTAATTTACTATAGCGATGAAGGTGGGTGCGGTCAAACGTGGGGTGATCGGGATCGCGGAGGCCATTTACTTAATAACTTGGATTGTCATTTCGCGAGTTGAATGTGACAACTAGGAAAACAAGGAAGCGTGATACGAAACGTGAAGAATTCGCGTGACTTAAGTATGAAAACGACTAATAGATACATCAATGAAAACTAGTAAAGAAAAGAAATCGCATGAAACAAATTTGAAATCGAAATAGGAATTCCAATGAAATGTCATGAGTTTTCACCTTTCAATAAACGAAAACCTCATTAATTATTGAATAATCATATGGAAAAAATATTAAACATACAATAAATAATGAAATGGAATTGAAAATCGAATGTTTATAAACCATCGTAACTTTTAAATTTTCACTTCTAAAACATAAGGGTAGATTAATATGGAAATAAGGTAATTGAATTAAAATTCGACCATTCATGTAACACCCTAACTTTTTGAATTTTCAATTCTAAAACATAATAGTAAAATAACAAAGGAATCGTTTGAAATTCGGTTATTACTTTGCAAACTTTTAAAAGTTTAAGCCGTAAATGAGCGTATAAATAAAGAAAACGTGTCACAAAATTTTTTTTAAAACTTAACTATTCTCGTATAAAATGCGTAATTAAATCGAACCGAAAGTTGGGTATTCGTGTACACACTTCTAGTTAAAACACATTGTAAAACATAGAGGAGTGCAACCATATTCTTTTCACAAATAGAACATGGTCGCGTTTGAAAACTTATAGTTGTGATTCATACGACGTTGAAAGTGGTATGCTTTGGTTTAATAGAGTTCATGCTCTTTCCTAACTCTCCATGTAAGCAACCGGGTCCCGTGTCTGATTGAGATTTATACGCATTGCTTATCCTTAGGTTTCAATAACTGTCAAGAGTTTTGGAAAACAGGAACGTCCCCCTTACAGTTTACTACATACCCGCCATATAGAACCATCTTTAAGAAGAATAAATATCGGAACACTACAATAAAAATCAATAATTAAAAATGTTGGAAAACTCTTTGTTTTTAGGCATAAGCCTTGGACTTGTGTGTGCTTGTGTAATTGAAGTAATTGAATCATCAGTATAATTGTATTTGCGTACATAAGGCATTAACAAATTAATAATAACCAAATAATGTGCATTGAACAATCAAATAAGGATCACATAATTTTCTAATCATGCAACCTAAACAATTAAGCAAATAAACTATAACCTACTAGAAAACTATGTCTAATTTCCTATCTTATAGTCACGGCTCTGATACCAATCTGTAACACCCCGGCTAAAGCGGAATACGCCCAGGTGTGACGTATAGATTGCCCAAAACACACGTGACACTATTAAGCGACAATACTATCATTAATTCATTCCAAAGCATCAAGTACATAAGTTATTTCAAATGAAAAAACACAAGGGAAAATGAACAAAACAAACATCTTCTTGTTTATTATCTAGATAACCTAACTTCTTGTATCTTCTTCGTTTCATCCTCTAATGAAAGTACCTGTAGCATATATATAAAATAAAGTCAACTAACTTAATAGTTTGTGAGTTCACACAGTTTAAAGAATATATAAAAACCATACAATTTCATGAAAACTTGTGAAAAACACATAAGGGTTCTTTACACTAGAAACAATGGTCCATGAGTGTAAAGAATATATGAAGGTCTTTTCCAGTTGGGATTATGCACCAACGTACTCAGATCGGAGTCCCTTTTCCACCAGAAACAAATGGTCCATGGGTGCAAGGGGGGGGGGGGTATGATCATACTTATCGAAGAAATCCATGCACGTAATAATTGAGCAAGTAACAAGTAAACACACAAGCCCATGATGCGAATTGTAGTTTGTAATAATAAATAAAATAAATTGCATTTTTGATGGGATATATATGCTACCCCCAAAATAGTTAAAAAGAGTAAAAAGGGGGTGTGAGAAACTCACCTTTGATATTGGAGACAACTTGAAATAAATAACCGAAAACGAGTTAACAAACGAAGCAATTGAATCTCACGAAACTATAAATAATAACGAAAATGCAAAAAAATCAAGGACTAGTAACCGGAATTATAAAGTTAATTAACTTATAATGAGTTTCACAAAATTGAATAAAATTTATATAAATCAGTTGATGTTTATTAGTTGAAGAATGATTTGTAGACAAATAATTATAACTTATTAATATAAGATTAAATAATAATATTAATAACAATTTATGATTAAACATTTGTTTCCAAGTAACATAATTAATATATTAATTCTCATAAATAGTAGTTATATTGAAATAACATAAACAATAATTTACTCAATTATTAATTCAAAGATATGAAATATGTTATATCTATTGTAAAATATTTTAAATATGTTGGGTCAAGAATTTGACCCAAATGAGGAGATTTGACCTGAACGAAGAATATGGAAGATTGGAATATTCTCAACCTCCTCAGAAACTGCTAAGTATTGAATCCGAGCACACCTTGGACCTTCGAGTAAGCTTTTACTTAGCCGAGTACGAGATTTGCCTCCCGAGAAAGGTTTACTTCAAATAGTCTTCTTAAGTGGATATCCGAGCAAGGTATGCTTTTTAGTGATTTCCAAGTAAGGATCATTAATTTAGCATATCCGAGTAAGGTTCACTTTGTCAAGCAGGGTTGTTCTTCAAGACCAAGTATTTTACTCTTCCGAGTAAGGTTTGGTCAACCAAGTCCATGAAGCCAAGTGATTGGAAGACCAGGCAAGGTATTCTTTAATAATTGTGGTCCGAGTATACTTGATGAGTTAATAGAATATCTCTAAGTTATTTTGAGTAAGGTTCTGCTTAAGTAAGGTATGTACTCCTGAGTATGCCTTATCAATAAGTTGTTCAACTGACAGTGAGCCGAACATGATCATAGAAGAACAAGGTTGCTCGTAAGGATTTGTTGAGCAAAGTTTGATAAGTCCAAGAAGATTGAAGTCTACTCGGTGAATATTTTACTTGGTAAAATATTCTTTAAGTAAAGTCTACCCGGAAACTGATCCCGAGTACACTCCTATGTTTACCAAGTCTGAAGGAAGGCCGAGTACACTGCTTACTCGGAGACTGAAGTTTAATGAAAAGCCTACCCGGAAGACTTGTTTTACACTTAGTTTTTATTTTTGAATATGTAATTTGAATATATACTATCGGATAGGGTTTCTAGAAGGAATGACACCTATATTAATTAAGAAAAAGAAATGGGAATTTTTTTTTATTATAGGATCTATTGGATATCTTTTAGAAGATGGCATGCCGCCACTCGGACTCGAACCGAGATGCTCTAGCACTGCTTCCAAAGAGCAGCGTGTCTACCGATTTCACCATAGCGGCTTGCTCGAACTCATAATAGCCTATTTATATTCAATCGTCGAGATCGAGATTGAACAAGTCAATTCAACCAAATCAGTTTTTTTTGTAAAGATTCAATTAGTCAATGATAAAAAAATGAGTTCAAAAGTCAATTTGAAGGTTCATTAGTTTCATTTTATTTAATTTTATTTACTTTTTTTGTCATTCTTTATGGTTTATCTAATTTCATAAATTGAAAAAAATTTTTTTTTCAATGAATTGAAAATATGTCTATTTTAGATTAAGGTTGGCAGGCCTATAAATAGAATAATTAGGGCACGCCGCCAGGAGACACGGAAAAAGACGAGAGAAAGGACACAAAACGGATAACACACGACACATTAATTGGGAATATTTTGTGTGTGTAACAGCTGTCCGAGGATTCCTTATAAACCCTAAATCGATTACTCCTTTTGTATGATTAACGTTATATAAATGGAAATCTTTTGAGTGAATCCTGTGTGTGCCTTTGATCTTTGAATACTCATTGCAACCGTATGTTTGTTATTGATTCCGCCTTTAAAAAACGGATATCTTTCTAAATACAGCAACCCGTCATTAACTCTCTGGTCAACACGTTAATCTGTGTGAGTTATGACATGATTAATTAAGATCCAGCTGAAATCGAGGGGACTGACAAGTGGTATCAGAGCTTGATTACTGTTATTTTTAGAAAGATTGTTGCTGATTAAGATTTGAAGAAGAATGAAGTAAGCAGGCACTGTTCGATTGATTTGTGACGTCAGCAGCTCTGTTTTTTTTTATTTTTCTTCCAGATCTACTATCTACCGGTGTTTTATCTTCCTTGTTTCATTTAAAGTTTTAATCTTTATATCTAAATCTTGTTCTAATCACATCAGACACATCAGATCTGAGCATTCTGGTTTCAGATCTGATTATTTTGAAAATTTTTTTATAAGAAACTGGTTTTTGTTTTTTCAAAATGTTTGGATATGAGGAACAAGAGGTGTCTACTAACAAGATACCTAGGTTGTATTGACAGGAAAACTTTATCAAATGGAAGGTACTCTTTGAAGCAGCCGTATGCTACAATGACATTGACATGTGGAACTTCATCAAGAATGGTCCACAAACTACTGTTGAAGAAGGTGCAAATGCTACTGCAACTGCTGCTATAAGAGAAAAGATGAGAAAGGTGGATGACAAAGCCTTGGCTATGATTAAGCTAGGTTTGTCTTGGGAAATTCTGACCAAGGTGGCTCATCACACAACTGCTAAACAAATGTATGATGCCATCCTTGAGATGTATGAAGGGAACACTGAATTGAAGAATATTAAGAAGCAAAGACTGAAGCAACAGTTGGAAAGGTTCAAGTATAGAGATGGAGAAAGGTTGAAGTCAATACTAGAACGTTTTCTGAGTATTGTGAATGAGTTGAGAACAACTGATTATGTAATGACTGACTTTGATTTGAATACAAAGTTGCTCAACTCAATGCCAAAAGAATGGTATACTGCTTGCAAATTCATCATTCAAAAGCAGAATTTCAATGAATTGAAATTGGATGATGTGGTATGTTTTCTTCAAGCTGCTGAACTTGAAATGATTGAGAATGAGATGATCAAGGAAGATAGACCAAGTTTTCATGTTTCAAATGCTTTAATTGCACCAATGGGAAATCTGTCTATCAAGAACCAACAACAGATTCCCATAATAGAAGAACCAGCTGAACATAATGTTGTGACTCCAAAATCTTTCATTGGGGGTAGCACAAGCACTCAAGGAAATCAGCAAAGGTTCAATGTGCAATTGATTGATGATTCTGACTCTGCCTCTGTGTCTAATGGAAATGTTTCTAACCTTGGAACAGGACATGTTCAAAGCAATGAGACACAAGCTTTGTTTTCTATGTTCACTGAGTCATATAATGCATTTGTTGCAAAGAACATGATTCACACAAGTGTGGTTCAAGATGATTTAGAACAGATTGATGCAGATGACTTAGAAGACATGGATTTGATATGGCAAGCTGCTATGTTGGGATTGAGAAGTAGAAGGCTGTACAATAGAACTGGTAGATCTCTGGTTTCTGGCCCAAATGAGAGAATAGGATTTGACAAAGTCCAAGGCTATCTGTTACAACTCTCAACAGCCTGGACACTTTGCAAGAGAGTGCAATATGCCAAGGAACTTTCAAGTCAATCAGTTCCAACAGCCAAGAAACCAACAACAGTTCCAGCAGAATGTGCAAAGAAATAACAACCAGCAGAACTTCAACAATAACCAAGGATTCAATCCCAGCAACAACAACTTGAACAACTTCCATCCAAACAACAACTTCAATCCCAATTTTAACAACCAATATGAGCCTCAGATGAACAACCAGCAGGGTATGCATCAGAATCAAGTGTATTCAATGAACAACACTCAGAATCAAGCTGTTCAAAACCCTGCAACTAACAACATCCCAGCAAACCAAAATCAACCAAGAAATCAAGGCAATGTGGCAGTAACAACTCAGCATGAGGGAAGCTTTAACTGGAGTAACCATGAGGAAGATATAGCAGATGATATCAGAAGAGCTAATGTGGCATTCATGGCCATAGACTCTGCATCTTCATCTAAGGTACACTCTGCTCCTACAGTTGACTTGAATGAACTTATTAGTGAACTGAAAACAAAAGTAGGCAATCTGGAAGTTGAGTGTTTCAGAAAACAAAGTATCATAAATGAGTATGAGGCAAGTGAGATGATAAGTAATGAAAAGATCAAGAGCCTTGAAGATGATTGTATGGTCATTTATAGATCTCAAACAGGATACATCACTGAGATTGATGGTTTAAAGAAAATGTTGATTGAAGAAAAGGTGCAAAACACAAGACTAAAGGTTGAAACTGAATTCCTTAAGAATTTGGTCTCAACTGGCAATATTTGTGGAATTCTGAATCAAGTAAAAGACCAAGACAAGTATAAAACAGTTCCACCTCCATTCAACAACAACTTTATGCCAAAGTTTGACAAAGAAAAAAGAGATGCATATTTACAACAATTCAAAGATGTCTTTCAAGACAGGGAATAAGTTGTTGATTTATACAAAAAGGTAGAAGTGAATGAAGATGAAGAGTTTGTGATTAAGAAAGAAGTGAAAATGGAAAAGTTAATTGGAGTTCAAGTCTCTGAGGATGACTTTGATTCAGATGAGTTGGATCAAGATGATCTGAGTGATTTGAGTGATCAAATTACTAAAAAGGAAATTCAAGCTGCTGAAATAGGAAGAAAGTATAAAAAACCTGAATCTGTTGACAAGCTTCCAATGTATCCACCAGTCCCACCAAAATCAAAGAAGCAAAATGATAACATTAAAAGGGGACATGTCTCTGTTGACATCTGTGAAAGGAGGAAGATAAACTACAATGCAGTCAGACCACCAAGCAAGACTGTTTTGAATAGGATAAAGCAGAACAACAACAAGAAGAAGGTGAATGAAAAGACTGATACAGAAAACTTTATCCCAGTTTATCCAATCTTTTCTAGTCATGAAGTGTTGGATGTTGGAGAAGTGGAGACAATTGAAGAATATGAGAAAAGACAGTCAAGGGTTAGAGAAAGCAGTGATGAAGAACCTATGATTATGAAGAAGATTGTCTTTGTCAAAAGCAATGTTGAAAGACAAGACATCAAGATTGAGGAATTTGTTCCTTTTTCAATTGACTTTGAGGGTTTGAAACATCAGAAGACCTTAGGAGTTAATACACGTAAGCCAGGTGAAAGATTCAAGAAACCAAAAGAACATGAAGTTTTCAAAGGCAAGGTTTGGTGTAGAAAATGTGATGAATATGGTCACCACACAGATTCATGTCATGAAAGATTCAAACTCAAACCATTTCATGTACCAGATGGAAAAATGTATGGTCAAGACTTTGCATTGTACAAACAGAAATATGAATTGTATTTGGAAAAAGGGAATGTCTGTGGAAAGAAGACAATTAATGAAGAGAATGTTGAAATCAAAGGAAAGAAACATGTGACTAAGTGTGCAAGAAGAAGTAAGTTACCACAGAAGCACAAGAAGATGAAAAAGAAGAAAAATCAGTCATTGAAGATTAATCAAGACATTCAATCAGTTAAGTCCGATGAATCATATGGATCATCAAACAGTGAAAACACAAGAAGAAAATATACTTATCAGGGAATGAAATCAACTGAGCTTACTGGTGATGAGAAGTTCTTGATGAAACATGGATATGAACCACAAGGTTTCACTTGTAAACCTAAAGCAGAAACTAAAATTGAAGTTGTGGCTGATGTAAGAGACTACTCAGAAACAAAGGACAATGTCCTGAAAGAGAATGTCACTGACTCAGATGAGCCTCAATGTTCAGTTTCACTTTTCAAAACACCAAGAGAATGTGGCTATGAAACTAATCATTCTGATAATCTGGAAATCACTCATGCAGATCCTGAATCTACAACACTCACTTCCCAGGCTGTCACTGAAATTGACACTGATAAGTTGCAAGTTGATGAAACTTGCACCTCATCACTTAACTAATCAAATTTCTTTTTGTGCAGGAACAGGCCACTCCATTGAATGACATATGGTATATGGATAGTGGTTGTTCTAGGCACATGACTTGTGACAAGAGGTCACTTGTTAACTATGAAGAGAAATATGAAGGTCCTGTTGCCCTTGGGAGTGATGAAAATGGTGGAAAGATTGTGGGTAAAGGAATCTTGACAAATGGAAAGGTGTCATTTGATAATGTATTTAATGTTGAGGGACTTCAATACAATCTTCTGAGCATATCACAGATGTGTGATAAAGGTTACAAAGTTAGTTTTGATGATTCTCATTGCTTCATCTTAAAACCTGAATTTGTAATTCCACCTGAGATGATTATGATGATGGCACCCAGAAATGGCAACTTATATGAGTTGAATATGAAAGAAGCCATTTCAAAAGGTGGTGCATGTTTTGTTTCCAAAGCCACTGAAAATGAATCAAAATTGTGGCATAGGAAATTGTGTCATGTAAACATAAAGAACATGAATAGACTGGTCAAGGGTGAACATGTGATTGGTTTACCTACAAGAGAATTTAAGTTTGATGATCACTGTGATTCATGTCAAAAGGGCAAGCAACACAAGTCTACTCATAAGACAAAGCTCATCAATTCAATTGATCAACCACTTGAGTTACTTCACATGGATCTTTTTGGTCCTGTGAGTGTGCCAAGTATTGGAAAGAAAAGATATTGTCTGGTGATCATTGATGACTATTCAAGATATACTTGGGTCTATTTTCTAAGTACCAAGGATGAGTCTGCTGAGTTGATTATGGGTTGTGTTACAATGATTGAGAACAAGCTGAATTAAGAAAGTCAAAATGATGAGAAGTGACAATGGTACAGAGTTCAAAAATGGAGTTATGGAAGAATTCTGCACAAAGAAAGGAATATTTCAACAATTCTCAGCTCCTAGAACTCCTGAACAAAATGGTATGGCAGAAAGAAGAAACAGAACTTTGATAGAAGCTGCCAGAACCATGTTGACTGATGCAAATCTGCCTGTCACTTTTTGGGCTGAACCAATCAATACAGCATGTTATGTTCAGAACAGGGTACTTGTAAACAAAAGGCATAACAAGACTCCATATGAAATTTTCAATAACAGAAAGCCTTACATCAAGTTTTTCAAGCCCTTTGGTTGCAAATGTTTTCTATTGAACACTAGAGATTATTTGAACAAGTTTCAAACTAAGTCACTAGATTGTTTCTTTGTTGGATATTCTACTCACTCGAAGGCATACAGAGTTTATGTAAAAGATCACATGAGTGTGATAGAGTCATCTGACATCATTTTTAATGAAAATCAATTCAATACAGTCAGTGGTGCAACATGGCTGTTTGATCATGAGAGACTAATAAAGTCATTCAAGATTTATTCTGAAGAATTTGATGATTCATTCTACAAGACCAGTGTGATTGAAGAGAATAAGAAGAAAGAACTGGACTTGGAAGAATTGTGGAAGAATGTTGCTAGAAAAGAAAAGGAATACACTTTTGTGAAGAGCTCCTCAAGCAATGCAATTGAACAAGATCAGGAGATAACAAGTCAAGACAGTCCTAATGTACAAAATGATCATGTTCAGAATAGGAGTGACACAGGCAACCAATCAAATGAAGATGAAGCTGCAACAACAGCAAGATTTCAAGACTTGTTTCAAAGCTTGAATCTGGGAAACAATGGTGCATCTACTTCAGAACAAACCAATAATGAAGCACCAGAGTTTCATGATGCAGAAGCTGATTTGGTCATTGAAGAAACTGAACTTAATGAATCAAATCTTGACACAAATCTGTTTACAAATATGATAATACAAACTCCTACTGTTGAAAAGAATCATCCTGCTGAAAATATCATTGGTGACTTGCATGAAAGAGTAACAAGGAGTCATTCTGAGATAGCAAACATCTGTCTTTACTCTTGCTTTCTATCCCAATTAGAACCAAAGAATATTGCTCAAGCATTAAAAGACAACAGTTGGGTAGAGGCTATGCAAGAGGAATTGGCCCAGTTCAGAGATTTATATGTATGGGATCTTGTAGACAAGCCACATGACAGATATGCAATTGGAACCAAATGGGTGTTCAGAAACAAAAGGGATGAAAGGGGTTTGGTGATTAAGAACAAAGCAAGACTTATAGCACTGGGATGTCTTCAAGAAGAAGGGATAGACTTTGAGGAAGTATTTGCACCAGTTGCAAGACTGGAAGCCATAAGAATTTTCCTTGCATATGCTGCCTCAAAGAACATAAGAGTATTCCAGCTTGATGTTAAATCTGCATTCCTAAATGGAAAGATTGATGAAGAAGTGTATGTGGCTCAACCACCAGGTTTTGAGGATCCTATGTATCCAAACAGGGTGTATAAGTTAAACAAAGCCCTCTATGGATTGCATCAGGCTCTTAGAGCATGATATGATGAGCTATCAACTCATTTACTTGAAAATGGTTTCACAAGGGGAGCCATTGACAAGACACTCTTCTACAAAAGAAAAGGGTCAGATTTGCTTCTTTTACAAGTCTATGTTGATGATATCATCTTTGGATCTACAAATGAAAATATGTGTTTGGAGTTTGAAGAGGTGATGAAGTCCAAGTACAGCATGAGTTCCATGGGTGAAATGAACTTCTTTTTGGGGCTACAAGTTCAACAAAAGGCTGAAGGGATCTTCATTCATCAAACTAAGTATGTGCAGGACATTTTGAATAAGTTCAAGTGTCATGATTACAAGACTGCTTCAACTCCAATGGACACCAAAGAAAAGATGATAGCTGATGAAAAGGGGGAGTCAGTTGATGAACATGAATACAGAGCCAAGATTGGATCTCTGATGTATCTGACTGCAACAAGACCAGATATCATGTTTGCTGTGTGTGTGTGTGCTAGGTTCCAGTCAAATCCAAAAGTTTCCCACATGAATGCTGTTAAAAGAATATTCAGATACCTGAAGGGAAGACCAGACTTAGGGATTTGGTATCCAAAGAACAAATCCTTTGATCTGATTGCATATACAGACAGTGATTATGATGGATGCAATATGAGTAGAAAGTCAACATCAGGGGGATGCCAGTTTTTAGGAGAAAGGCTAGTGTCATGGAAATGCAAGAAACAGACTACAGTATCAATCTCCACTGCAGAAGCTGAATATGTTGCTGCATCTGCCTGCTGTGCACAAGTTCTCTGGATTCAAAATCAGATGCTGGACTATGGTTTGAATTTTCTAAACACCCCTATTCTGATTGATAATACTGCTGCATATTTTACTGTTAAGAATCCTGTGCAACATTCTAAGACTAAGCGCATTGAAATCAGACATCACTTCATCAGAGATTGCAGTGAAAAAGGTTTGATTGAAATGCAAAGAGTTGATACAAGTGATAATTTAGCTGACCTATTCACCAAACCACTTGATAGAACCAAATTCAACTTTCTTTTGAAAGCCCTGGGGTTGATCAACTCTGATGAAATCTGATTAAGGATGTGTGCTTGGTTGGGTACCTCTATGTGCTTCTTGAATATTTTGTTAGAGGTTACACTTTCTGAGTATGTTGCTGAATATGTTACTGAGTATGTTGCTGAATATGTTACTGAGTATGTTGCTGAATATGTTACTGAGTATGTTACCGAAATTGTTACTGAGCATGTGAAATGTTATGTAACTTAACTGTTTGTATGTGTGTCTCTCTGTGATAACTGTTTATTTTATTAAAGATTACACATATTGAATATGTTTCAACAGAATGTTGATTGAATATGTTTTGAGTATGTCACAAGTTTGATGTTAACTGATAGGTGCCTAAGTAACTATCTGTGCAATTTGCTTGAAATTGATAGTAATTCTTGACTATCAAGTTAACTGATCTGATGTTATGATAAGTAGTTTGATCTGTTAAGGTGAAACTGAATGCTTATATGATGTCATGAGTAATCACATGTTTATGGTTACTTGAATATGTTCTTAATCTGATCTTCTGAAGTTGTTAAGATAGGATAGACATTGAATGTTAGTACAGTCTGTTTTCTTGATGATATTAAGAATGATTAAGATTTGAGTGTGTGATGCAACTGTTTGTGTCAAAATGTGTTTTATGTCAAACTTAAGTTATTCAATGAAATTTATAATTAATTTTGCATAAATACTATATTTTGGTCAAAACATGAGCAAGTTGATTAATGGTGTGGAGATATGATAAGATTATTCAGTTCAAGCTTTTAAGAAGCTTAAAAGAAGGTTTCTTTTAAAAGGGAAAGTCTCAAGTAGTTATTTTTGCTGAAAATTATGTCATTTGCCTAGTTAGAAGGACATGCACTTGTGTATGTTTGGTCCTTAAATCTCTACAGATTCAAAGTATAGCCATTGACCGGAAAACTGAATGCATTTGGGGCAATTATGACTTGTTTCTTATTTCTTCACTTAAAACTATGTCAATAACTCTGACTTTGACAGGACATATATTCACATGTATGTTTGGTCCTATTGACCACTTTTGGTCAAAACAGGATAGCCATTAACCTGATAAGAAAGAGATATTGGGGTGATTAATATTAAACTGTGTTTTTGGGAAATGATAGTACATTGACTACTTAGCTGATCATATGGAATTAATAGGCTAAAAAGGCCTTAGTATAGTCATTAACATGTATGGTTACTTTCCCATGATGATGTAAAATCTAAGGTGATATAAACATAATGAAAATGCTAATCTTTATGTGGAGATGCATAGTTGTTATGCATGTCTCAAGATAGATCTCTCCGAATGATATCGCAGAAAAGTGATTACCCAGTCATACACGAGCCTGTTGTTATTTGGTCAACCAAACTGAAGCATTTTTAAATATGACAAAGAACATGCTTTAAGAAAATTTGAGAAAATATCAAAAAACAAGGGGAAGAAGGAATAAATCAACCAAAAGTTGATAAGTGTTTTAAATATTTTATCAAACAAGAGGGTTACAACAAGAACTACAAAGATGTTGGCAAAATCTGTCTCATCTTGAATGAAAGGCATGTTGCTAACTGTAAGTCCAACGTTCAACCTCTATATATGTTTGAATCTAAAAATGCAAAAATACAATAAGTTCTGTCATACAAAAACTATTTTTGACCAAATACAGGAGGTTGGAGTCAAATTGGGGTGATCTGGGGAAAGCCAAATAAGCTTTGAGAAGAGATATGAGGCATCATAGCACAGTGTTGACCATTATTGCATTATGCTCAAATTGAACTTTAATCATATCACTAAAGAAATGAAAATCATGCTAAGTTTATACCTACTGTTAACTTATCTAAGTTGTCATAATAATGCTGAGAGTGAAGTAATGAGATAGCTACTTAGTCAATATGATCCCATTCCTGAGATCTTTTCAGTTTAATAAAGAAATTGTTTTGAAATGAATTATAACTGAAATTTGATCTCTAAATGCACCATTTGCACTTAAACTATGTTCTGAAATGATACATAACTTAGAAATGTCTTTGACAAGTGTTTTAAGTCAAAAAGTGTTGCATTTTGCCTAAAATAGGTTGAATATGTAAGTTCGAGTAAGGTTTGATGATTTATAACCTTCTCGAGCACAAACTGTTTGAATATGTATTTTCGGGTACGGTTTAACCTTTCCGAGTACAAAACAGTTGATTATGTGTGAATATGTAAGTTCGAGTAAGCTTTGATGATTTATAACCTTCTCGAGCACAAACTGTTTGAATATGTATTTTCTGGTAAGATTTAACCTTTCCGAGTACAAAACAGTTATCTATGTGTGAATATGTTGTTTCGGGTAAGGTTTGACAGTTTTCAACCTTTCCGAGTAAGCTTAGTCATTTTTGACTTGTCTATGTGTGAATATGTTGTTTCGGGTAAGGTTTGAAAAATCTCAACCTTTCCGAGTAAGCTTAGTCATTTCTGACTAACTTTATGATTTTCGAGCATACTTTGAAGTGTTTACACTTTTCGGGTAGAGTACACTGTTGCACTCACTTTCCCGAGTAAGCTTGAAGTCTTGAGATGATTATGTGTTGAAATAGCTATCTTTTAACAAGAAATTCTTGTTTCGATCAAACTATGCATGTTATATGCTGGTTTCGAGTAAGCTATGCATGTTATATGCTGATTGTGTTTCCAAGCAAACTTTGTGAACTTGAGTAAGTACACCGAGTAAGCTTTGTATGAATATGTTGTTAGGAAAGGCTTGTTAATCTTTCCGGGCACGCTTAGATGTTACTGTTTAAGTTTGTCATTTTTTGGGTATGGTTTGATATGATAAGTTCCCTCGAGTAAGGGCATACCTGATGATTGAATGTGTTTATCCTAGCAAGCTTAGTGCTAACTTAGGATTTTCGAGCAAGCTCTATGAAATTTTAGACTATAGCACACTTAAATGTTTATGTGTTTAATTTCATTCCGAGCATGCTCTGTGATATGTGTGTTTATGATTTTTTTGAAATTACAAGTGTTTTCAGGCAAACTTTGTTTTCCGAGCACACTTTATATTTCAGGTACACTTGTGTTCCTTCAATATACTTGGTAATTTCAAACTTTAACTTTCCGAGTACACTGTCTGCTAAAATTTCTTTTCAAGCACACTTTGTACCATATGAAAGTTATTCGGGTATACTTTACATAAGATTGTTGTCCGAGCACACTTTACATTTGAAAGAGTGCTCGAGCACACTATGTATACAAGCATACTTGAATGAATGCGTTGATTGAATATGTGAGTTAGTATGATGAAATTGTTTAGAGTCATACTTGAATGAATGTGTTACCTGAATATGTATGTTAGTACGATAAAATTGATTATGATTCTTATTAGGGTTCATGCTAGATAAGTTTTAATTTGAGTTTGAGAAATCTATGTGAGGATCTTACTTGATTCTTAGTAAGAATGTTTATTTGATAACTATATTTGATTATGTGCCTTGTGATTAATTTCTCAAGATGTCAAGTATTTCGAGTAAGCTTTCTTCATTAAGTCTTAACTTTAAATTAATTTACTTGATCGAGCATGGTTTGAAAATAAAAGAATTCGGGCAAACTTTGTATATTCTAAATTGAAAATTTGAGCGAGTAAAGTTTGACCGAGTAAGGTTTGTTAGTGGAAGAAGACCGAGTAGACTGTGGATATATTAATCTTTCGAGTAAGGTCTTATAAACTTAAATGAAATTAAATGTTTTTAATATAACAAGTGGATAATGTTACTGGTTGACAGCTAATAATTTACAAGAGGACAAAAAGCATTTAAAACCCACTTTCAAAATAAGTATAAAAGAGGGACTTAGGCAAATTCAACATTATTTCCCTATCTCTCTCTCCTTCCACTGCAAATCCTTCCTCACTAAGAAACATAACTGACTTATCGAATTCAACATTAATCCAAACCCTAATTTTTGTCAGCCTTCTAATTCCGACTCGGTTATAAATTTGTCGAAGAACAGGTTCTTGAAGATTTCTCCCTATCTTCTTCATTTTTATACACTGAAATTTTCTAAAGTATTAAACTTTATGTCTAATTTCACTTTGAATGTGTTTGTTTATGTATACAGATATGGCAGACAACGAGCCAAAGTATGTTTTTGAGCCAAAGCACAACATGTGCGCGTTACTACAAGTCACACCAGAGAATGAACCTATGGCTCGTATGATTTTATGGATGGCGCGGTCAAACATCAGCTTTGCTCTTACTGAAAGCCCGATTATTTACAGAAATCACTCCTTGGATTTCTGGAGATCAGCAGAGTTGGTTGAAGATGTTGATTGAAAAAGAATAGAAGCTACCGTGGCCAGACAAGAGATTCAGATCACAGAAAGAATGATCAGGAGGTGTTTAAGACTGAATGATGATGATCACAACCACATAAACATCAACACAAAACACTTCAGAAGGGTTTATTTCCAATGCTGTACAGATTTCTGATTCACCACATTATTCATGGATTTGCTCCGAGGAAGGGATCATGGACTCTGATGATCTTGATCTAGCAAATGCCACTGTTGGAACAATTTTTGATCTGCCCTTTAACTTTTCCAAGATGATTTTTGATGGGTTAGTGGGGAATCTGAAGAAACCAGAAAGAAAAAGATTTTTACAGTACCCAAGATTCCTGCAGATCATATTCAACAGCGTATTACAAGATTTACCAACAATTGGAGACACACATAAACTGCAAGATCCTGATGCGTACAAGAGAATAAAAAATCCAGGTGTCTCTAATATATTTGATGCAAGTGTTCCATTTGAAAGTTTACCTTGGTTGTTAAACCATGATCTGGCTGTAATGCCTGTGCCTGAGCTGAGCTCAGAGGAGGAAGAAGGGGGTGATGATGACAGTGATGAAGGAGATTCTGATGATGATGTTGATGGCAATGAAGGTCGAAATGGTTTGGAGATGGAGATTATGGCACCTGAACAGGGGGAGCAAAGAGAAGAAATTGAACAACCTATCCCTACACTACCACACTCACCACCACCAACCACACCACATCAATCACCACCTCAAACCTTTACCCTAGACCAACCAGAAACATCCACACAGCAATACTCACATCAATCACCAACACCACAAACACCTACCACCAACCAACCTGATTTTGAACCATTTACTACATCAAACCCTACAAGTCCACATGTTGATATTTTCCAAAGAAATGCTGAGTTGATGTTAGAAAATGATGAATTGAAAAGACAAGTTGAGGAGGTTAGGGATGAGAATGATGAGTTGAGAAGAAAGAATGAAGAGATAACAAGTGAAAATGAAATGTTATTGAAAAGGTTAGCTGATGCTGAACTGATGATTTGAACCCTAGTGCAGGAGGTTGAGAAGACCTCAGCTGCCCCAAAACAGGGGGAGAATATAGATGATAATGATGTGATTATGCCTGATGCTGTAAGTGTTGAAAATGTTGATGGTTTGAAGATGATCATGAATGAGTATGATGATAGTGATGAATCTGTAATGGATGTGAGAGAAGAAGTAACCAATGATGATGAGAATGTGTTAATAGAAGAATTAACAGAGATTATGGATGAGGAGATGAGTGTGGAGAATGTAAATGTGAATGCTACTACTGAGGAACTAGAACACACTGAGCCAAATGATGATCAAGAAGCTAGTTCCAAGAGGGTAGAGCATGACTCTGAATTGGAAAACTTATTTAGAGAGATTGATGAGTTTGGAAGTGATGAGCAAGAGGATGAAGAAGAGGTGAGAAAAAGGAAAGAAAAGGGAAAAGGTTTAGCAACTGATGATGAACCTATTGTATATGTTGAGAAGGATGTATCCTTTGTAGATACTGCTGCTGCTGCTGCTGCTGCTCTTGCTGAGAAAGAAAGACTTATTAAAGAATCAATGGAAAGGGAAGCAATTGCCCATTCCTTGACAGAAGAAGAGTTAGCACAGCAGGACCTATTGATCAAAGAAGCCAATGTAGCAAAAGAGATATTTCAAGATGTGGCAGATCAAGAGGTGATTGAAATTTTGGTAAATATGAATAAAAATCAAGAGTTTGATGACTCTTTGGGAAGGGTGGTCAGCAAGTTTCAGGAGAAATAATCTGAGACTGCTGAACCATCAACCAATCTAAGTACTGACATGATTATACCTGAGGAGATTGGTGAAGCCATGGATGTACTGGCTTCAAGAAAGTGGACTGAGCAAGTCAAAGCTGATCAGAAAACAAACCCACAAGAAAGTTGCTCTCAAAAGGTTCAAACTGCTGAAACACAAGAACCAGAAAAGGCTGCAGAACAAAAAGAAGTTGCTCAAGCTGAAGAGACAGAAACTATCCATGAAAAGCAAGAAAGACTATCCAAGATGCATGGAGAGTTTGTTGCAAAAGCAGAAAGATTTGCACAGTTTTATCAAAGAAGGAAGAGATCTGCTGAGCAGGCTGAAGCTGAAAGAGCTGATAGGAGGGGTATATGGGATGAAAAGAATAAATGTTATGTGGAGACCCCAGAAGATGATGAACCAATCAGGGCAATCCCCCTACAAACACTGAAACCAGGAGAAAAATTACCAGGGGTCCCTGATGTTAATGTTTCTGATAAAGATGAAAATGATGATGAACCAGAGCATCCTGACTCTGATGAACCCAAAATAGATGCTATGATTGATTTATCAGATAATGAGGAGGATGACTCTGAGGAGTCTGATGAAGAGGGTGATGACAACCCTGATCAAGGAGGAGAAAAAGTTGGTACAAGCTCCACTGCTGAGACCCCTCAAACTGAAAAGACTTATATTCAAAGAGGCAACATTGAAATCAATGCAGAGGAAGTCTTAAAGAAGGTTGAGAAGAGAAAGAAAAATGCAGAGCATTATAAAACTTATTTGAAAGTTAGAGGCTATCCTGAAGCTGCCTTGGAAAAATACACTATTGACCAAATTCAAGATCTTTACAACAGTGAGAAAGAGATAGTTTCAGAAAAGTTTGTAAAACAGGATGATAAGGCTGAATTGGAAGAATTAAAGAAGAAATATGATGGTATGTGTGGATACCTGCTTGAGAAAGGCATGAAGCCTGAGGTTGTAAGAAATCTGAGTAAAGAGGCAGTATTTGACCAGTATTCCAAAAAGAAAGAGAAAGAATTAAAAAGGGTCTATACTGAGAGCTCAATCTTAAAAGAAACATCTGATGAGCCACCTGCTAAAAGAACAAGAAGACTCAGGACTGTGAGGGAAAAGGAGATGGAACAAGAAAAGACAACTGATCAACCTCCAATCCCACAGCCATAACAGCCTGAAGTTAAACCTGATGATGAACCGTTCATGCCTTGGGAGAATGAGGAAATGATCAGCATCCTAAGAAACATAATGATAAACAAGAGAGGGATGACTGAAGCAGATTTTAATGTTTTGGAGAAAGAGGATTTGAAGACTCTTTTCTATCTGCAAAAAGATGAGTGGGAAAAGGCATTGAGGGAAGGAGAAAATCCCAGATATTATGCTGATGGTAGATTTGTACCTGCTGGACTGGCATGAACTCCAGGAATGATAAAAATGTTAATTGAACTGGAGGCTGCAGGACATGACATGGTGGAGATAGCCAACCTTCCCACTGAGATGGTGGAAGCTATGTATGTGAAGACATTTAACTTAGGACCTCAAAAGCCCAAGAAATAAATTCCACTCAGACCTCCACTCCATCAAAGATTCCCAAGAGGAAGAGGCCAAGGAGGAAGAGGATAATTAAGCAGCTCAGTACAACAAAGAACAAGACCACAATCTGGTGTGGATCTACCAAGAGAGCTCTACTATGATTCAGTAACTGATACTTTGAAGGTGATTATGGAAAGTAGGCAGTTGAGGGAAATTATTGTGAGAAGTGACTTCAGAGAATACAATGAAGAACAACTGAGCAGAATGGAGTCACTTCATCTTTATGATTTCAGGGATAGAAGCAGATCTGCAGGTAGACAAATGAATGACTTATCTAAATACCTGTATGAGCAAGCTGGAAATGGGTTCAGATTCTTAAAAGACAACATAAGAAGAGGTGTAGCTTCAATGAACAAAGCAAGAAGATCTGCAAAGGTGAAGAAGATTGATATTGCTGAAAGAGACTTTAAGATGTATGTCAGAGATGAAGACCTACTGTCCAACATGAGTAAGTGTATAAGTTTGAGAAGAAGAATGAAAAGGCCAAACTACACTGTACAGAAGAATGGCATCATTGCTCAAGTTGAATACAAGGAAAATGGAGAATATGCATTGAGGAATTCTGATGGAAAAGTGCTGGCTGTGATAAAGAGAGATGCAGATCTTGCTTGCTTGCACAATGAAGATCTAGCTGATATTAGAGACTTGGTGATACCAGAAGGACACACTCACTACCAAGTGCTCAATATCTTCAGAGAAAGAGCAGCATCTGTAATCCAGCTGAGAAGACAAGCAGCCTACAATGAAAGGAAAAGACAAAAGAGATAGAATAGGCTTTGCTTTGTAATGTCTTCGGACAGCTTGTGCTTATGTAATTTTTGCTTATGAAATTTGATTATGAAATTTGACTTTTAATTTGATGTGTATTTTGCTAAGTGTATGTAACCACAAAGTGTTTTGGGTCAGCTGAGGTGTTCCAATCTAGGGGGAGATTTTTGGGTCAAGAATTTGACCCAAATGAGGAGATTTGACCTAAACGAAGAATATGAAAGATTGGAATCTTCTCAACCTCCTCAGAAACTGCTAAGTATTGAATCCGAGCATAACTTGGACCTTCGAGTAAGCTTTTACTTAGCCGAGTACGAGATTTTGCCTCCCGAGCAAGGTTTACTTCAAATAGTCTTCTTAAGTGGATATCCGAGCAAGGTATGCTTTTTGGTGATTTTCGAGTAAGGATCATTAATTTAGCATATCCGAGTAAGGTTCACTTTGTCAAGCAGGGTTGTTCTTCAAGACCAAGTATTTTACTCTTCCGTGTAAGGTTTGGTCAATCATGTCCATGAAGCCAAGTGATTGGAAGACCGGGCAAGGTATTCTTTAATAATTGTGGTCCGAGTATACTTGATGAGTTAATAGAATATCTCTAAGTTATTTCGAGTAAGGTTCTGCTCAAATAAGGTATGTACTCCCGAGTACGCCTTATCAATAAGTTGTTCAACTGACAATGAGCCGAACAGGATCATAGAAGAACAAGGTTGCTCGTAAGGATTTGTCAAGCAAAGTTTGATAAGTCCAAGAAGATTGAAGTCTACTCGGTGAATATTTTACTTGGTAAAATATTCTTTATGTAAAGTCTACCCGGAAACTGATCCCGAGTACACTCCTCTGTTTACCAAGTCTGAAGGAAGGCCGAGTACACTGCGTACTCGGAGACTGAAGTTTAATGAAAAGCCTACCCGGAAGACTTGTTTTACACTTAGTTTTTATTTTTGAATATGTACTATCGGATAGGGTTTCTAGAAGGAATGACAGCTGTCCTAGGTTGGCAGGCCTATAAATAGAATAATTAGGGCACACCGCCAGGAGACACAGAAAAAGACGAGAGAAAGGACACAAAACGGATAACACGCGACACATTAATTGGAAATATTTTGTGTGTGTAACAGCTGTCCGAGGATTCCTTATAAACCCTAAATCGATTACTCCTTTTGAGTGAATCCTGTGTGTGCCTTTGATCTTTGAATACTCATTGTAACCGTATGTTTGTTATTGATTCCGCCTTTAACAAACGGATATCTTTCTAAATACAGCAACCCGTCATTAACTCTCTTGTCAACACGTTAATCTATGTAAGTTATGACATGATTAATTAAGATCCAGCTGAAATCGAGGGGACTGACAAAATAAAAGAAATTTTTATAAATAATCTTATTTAAAGAAAATTTATAAGTTATGATTATCAACGAATCGTAAGATTTAGATAAATATATATTCATGTTTGTTCTTATAAAAAAAATAAAAAAATAAAAATAAAAAAAACTAGGCTTGATCCAAGATTTAGAAAAATCAAAGTGTTCATCTTGGATATCCATGATCATTATTATTCTTAAAACAAATATAATATTTATATGATAAAAGTAACATGATCATGAAGAACAACTTATGAACAAGTATGAACATTCAAGATAAAATAAAAACAAAAGCTATAAAATGCTTGAAATGGTAACAACTTACTTGTTAGTGCTCTTAAACTTAAGAAAAGAATGGATTGAGGTGTGAAAATAATGGAGGATTTGTCCTCCTTTTATATTGTAAATATAGAGTTGTTATGTCTTAAGGAAATTATGAAAATTAGTCACATTTAATATAATTAAAACACAAATTAAAAATTGTTTAATAGGGTATTCAAAAGATTTAACTATTTTAATAAATTTTATTGAATTAAAACATTCATTAGTTTTTATTAGTTAAGTAACATATGAAAAGATGATGATAATAATAAAATTAATAATAATAAAAAAAAATAAAAGTAGTAGTTGTAGTTAAATAATAATTATAGTAAATTGCATGAGACATGTACTTAAATATTTGATCTTGATTATGAATGTTTTAAATGAGTATGTAATACTACAAAGGTGGTGAAATGTATAATTGTATAGAAATGATCACATAAAATACATTAATGAAAATTGAGATTAATTAATAATATTATAAAAATATATAAATTTAAATAGAAACAAAACCGAAAATTTAAATGGGTCGAGTTTTCGGGTTTGAAAAGTAACGAATGTTACATCATATCCATGAATGCAGTTGGTTCATTGGTTAAACCAAAGGGCATGACTGTAAACTCATAATGACCATATCTTGTTCTAAAAGCTGTTTTAGAAACATCTTCTTCTTGCACTTTTAATTGGTGGTATCCTGAGCGTAAATCAATTTTAGAGAAATATCGAACTCCTTGGAGTTAATAGAATAAATCATCAATTCTCGGTAAAGGATACCGATTCTTAATTGTGACTTTATTCAATTCTCTATAATCGATACACATACGCATTGTCCCGTCTTTCTTTTTGACAAACAATACTGGTGCTCCCCAGGGTGATGAGCTATGTCGTATAAAACCTTTTTCTAGCAATTCATCTAATTGCTTCTTTAATTCCAACATCTCTGTTGGAGCTAATCTATATGGTGCTTTAGCAACTGGCGCTATTCCTGGTATTATATTGATTCTAAATTCAACTTCTCGATCAGGCGGTTGTCCAGGTAAATCTTCTGGAAAGACATCAGGATATTCCGATTCTACCGGAATTCCTTTTAGCTCTTTCCATTGGCGCTAATAATTAAAGAAATCATATATGCTACGCCTTGTTTCCTTAGATAGCTTGCCACTTTCATTACTGATATGAACTTCCTAGGCTTGAGAATTTTATCTCCATGAATGGTAATGATTTTTCCCGTTGGCGTGCGAATTTCAATAGAATTTGTATTACATAAGATTCGAGCATGATTGGTTGCTAACCAATCCATCCCTAATATGACATCGAATCCAGCCAAATTCATTGGGAGTAAATTTGCTTTAAACTTGTGGCCTAGTAAGTCTATGTTTTCTTCTTGAAGTACTTCATGAATATGAGTGGAATTTCCATCTGCCATTTCTACTATACAAACTTGATTAAGTTTGGTTAAAGGTTGATTTAAGGCTTGGCAAAACTTCACGTTTATAAAACTTTGATTTGCTTCGGAATCGAACAATACTTTAGCGTAAACGTTATTGATAAGGAACGTACCCACAATGACGTCTGGAATCATTGTTGCTTCTTGCGCAGTAAGCTGAAAGGCTCGTGTATTCTTCTTAGGCCCATCTGTGTTCTTTGCTTTGTTGTCAGACACCTTTATCAGCTTTGGACATTTTGGACGTATGTGGCCAGGTTCTCCACAGTTGTAGCAGACACGACTTTCTTTTCTCCTACATTCTTCATCCGTATGGCCAGTCATTTTGCAAAAATTGCAATACTTAGTTTTCTTAAAAGCGCATCTCCCTAAATGCCTTTTTCAACAAATTTATAGAAAGGATGAGCATAAGATTGCCCTGTTCCTTTCTTCCGAAATTCTTGGGTAATCTTCTGGGCTAAATCTTTCTTTTTGTTTTCTTCCTAGGTTCGGACTAATCCGTCTTTCATGGTATTAGCTAGCTCAACTGTTTCTTCAATAGTCTTGTCTAGCTGACTTTACCAGATCGCGGATTTCACTTACAAATCCCCAAATATAACGAGAAATTAGTACTGATTCTGGCGAAGCCAAAGCCGGTACCATTCTTGCATATTCGAAGAATTTTGTCGTATACCCACGACACTTCACGCCTTTCATCTTGTGGTTTAAGAACATAGTAGAAATCTTTTCTCTTTCATGAGGAGGACAAAATTTCCTTTCTACTATTTCTTTAAATTCTTCCCAGGTCATAGTATAGACTATGTTATTATTTTATCTTCTTCAGCACATTTACTGATTCTTATTATAGCTTCTGTCTTTTCTAACCAGCGTAGTGCTGAAATAGGACCTTCATTTCTAGAGAATTCGGTTGGTTTACAGGCTAAGAATTCATTGTAAGTACAACCGTGAACTTTTGACTTTTTGGGTAATGGGTTGCTATTTCCTCCATTCACTCTATGACTAGCCTCATTGTTAGACTTACGTTTATTACTCTCGGTCTTATGCCTAATTACAGAAACAGGTTACCTAATAGCATCAGCAATTAAAGGAATTGCTTCACTGATTTTCAGAGCTATCATATTTTCAATAGCATTCATATTCAGATGAGTTTCTTGATTGTGAATTTCATGATTATGATCATTCTCGTGATTGTGCTCGTGATTATGCTCATTTTCGGGATTGTGCTCGTTTTCGCGATTGTGCTCATTCGACATCTGATTTATATATAAGAAAGAAATTATTAATATGGTAATCAAATAATAAGGTAGCAAGATATTAATAACACATAAGCATAAAACAACACATAGGCACAGAATATGTCAAAATCGTCGATCTTTGCGACATTTACTCTTTATATATATATGCATCATTATATTTTACATCTACACACTTTATATATATCTATATATAGATATATATATACACACACATCACTACATTTTTTTTACACAAAAAAACTTACGATAATGAACATATAAATATTATATATATATAGCTTTATATATAAGGCTCTCGGTCATAGTACTTCCAGAGTATGGTTTCCCCAATATTCCTCAGTCTATTGGCGGTATCCACCAATTCATCCCCATAGTGACGGAGTTCTGTCGTCATTTCCGGCGTCATGGTGGGGTAGTTTGCGGTTTCAGCCTGGAATGGTGCATAAGGATTTGACATCATTTTTGATATTGCCAATCGTTCGTCCACCATTCTTCCATTTGAGCTTGACTGATGATGTCATCAGGGAGCATGGTATTATTTGGATCCTAGGATGATATATTAGGGTTGCTGGAGCTTCCTGCACCTATATCATTGAATATGGGTTGAAAGATTTCACATTCATCTAGGCATCTGCCTAGTCGCTCCTCCATTGGTATTGTTGACATGGGTGGTGGTAAGGTTGGTGGTTGAATTGGTTGTGATTGAGTTGGTTATTCAGGTTGTGGTTGAGTTGGTTGTTCAGGTTGTGGTTGAGTTGGTTGTTCAGGTTGTGGGGTGGTTGTGTGGTTCTTCCTTTCTTATTTCTTCTCAACCCCCGTTGCTAGTCTTTCAGCCTTCTTCTTTTTTTCGGCTTTAGTTTTTCTACAGGTTGGGCTTGAAAAATCATGGGTTCAGGTTGTTGTTGACTACATTCTCCTTCTTCTATATCCGTGGAGTTAACGGATATGTGTTCAAAAGCATCAACTAGCTCACTCATGTTGTTAATCAAAAACAATAAAACAACGAACTCTAAACGAGAATAATACTTATTTTCACGTGTGGTTAAAATCTTATTTTTATGGTTAACACAAAAGTTAATGCATGTATTTCCTAACATTAATTTTTAAGATTAGGTATTATAAAAATACCCATATTGCTTAAACCAGTGGCTCTGATACCACTTCAGCTGTCACAGCCCCCGACCCCAATACACTGGGAGGGAAGCCGTGGGCATTGATTGGTGGTATCGGTGTTTATTAAATTATTTTTAAGCGGAATATTTCAACAGAACTGTAGTTAAGAAAAATGATCAAAGTTATAAAAACACCATGTTTATTATTATGATAAACCGGGAATTTTAATCCCTTTTGATACAAACATAAGTTTTATAGGGTTAAACCCTAATTTACAAAACATGTTTCTTTATTCTGGTGACAAGCCACTTATTTAAGATGGAAGCCCGCAGGCATCATTCCTTTGTCTCTAACAAGTCACCTGAAACATGTTTCAAATATTTGATCAGCAAGAAATACCGGTGAGTACATTCATTTGTAAATGACACATTTTACAGTTACAGCATTAAGATGTTTTTACACCTACCTGCTTACAAATTACAGAAAGGTACTTGTCACTCGACCGTATCTATGACTGTGGTCATATTACTTATTGGCTAACACTTGTCCAGTAAGTAACGTGTAATAACCAAGTAGGCAAGCCTTGTATACAAAACCTCACAATACCAGTAGTAACCATCCCATAAGTTTACAAAGACTTAATCACTGTAATGTATTTAAAATACTTTAAAAATATATTTGAAAACATTTAGACCATTTTCCATCAGTTTTATAGTTTTTGAAATGATCATGACAATGTTGGAAAATAGTTGTCTCATGGAAATGTGAGTTGTATAAAAACTCGAATGTCTCACCTTGCAAGTTTATAATTAAAGAACGCCTCTTGGTATTAAGGTGTAACGCCCTGGATTTTGACTGGTAAACTAAAATCAAGAAATCATCGGAAACTATACCCTTTGGGTTCTGGACGATAAGTTCGGAATCCATATCATTGGAAAATCTGTTTATTTCAGCTAAAAATGTTATTTCATAAAAAGAACTTTTACGTTTGAAAAATATTAATTTTGTGTTTTCGAAAAACAAAAGGCTTTTATTTAAAAAGATTCCAAGCGATTACTTGAAAAATGATTTTTATAAAAATCTTACTGGAAAGTTCTAGCTCGTTAAAACTTATGAACTCAGCTAGCCTTGACCCGTAGGTAACCGAAACCCGAACCCGGTAGAACCTAGTATATAAGCGTAGTGCAAGAACAAACTCCACCATTTTCCTTTCATCTCTTCCACACCCACACCCAAGCACCCCAATTCTAGAGAGAGAGTAGTGAGAGAAAGTTATTCAATCCAAAATCCGAGTCCACCGATCTGTTTATTGTTGTTTTTGGTAAGATCTTCTTGAAAATCATACGTTTTTATCATCCAATCCGGCCCCGAATCGAGCAAAAACCCCAACTTTTGTTTCAAAGTGTGTTCTTGGTCAAAAATCGTCATTTTTGGTGTCAAAAAGCATACTTTTGTTGTTATAAACGTTAGGAATCAATAGCCCTATGGATTCCGAGCATTTCCATGTATAAAACATTGATTTTGGGCGAAAAATCATGAAAATCGTCAAAATCCCGTAGGTTTCTCCGTCATCCGGCTTGAAGGAGTCGAATAGGTCTATTCGGTCGAATAGACCAATCGAACCTGACCATTCGGTCGAACCATCTCCTATTTGGTCGAACAAGAGACCATTCGGTCGAACCAGTGGGCAAACGAACAGACTAACCGGATCAGAATATACATTCGATCGAATACGATTGTATCCGACCGAATGTACATCCTACTCGACCGAACGAGTCCTCAATCGACTGAACGTGTTCTTCCCAGCCCTTTTGACCGAACCAGTTCCATATTCGATCGAACAAGTAGCAGATTCGATCGAACCTGCCCTTATTCGACCGAATGTGCCAGAATCAGCTTGTTTTCAACTTTAAAACTTGGTTTTTGCTCGAGGTCGCGTAGGCTTATACTCTTAGACTTAAAGCGTGTTGTTAACCTATTATGTCCTTGTCTAGACTTAGAGGATCGACGTTTGGCAGCACTCGACCACCCTAGCAACCATACTTAGCCAACAAGGTGAGTTCATAGCCCCCTTTTTCTTTTAAGCTTTTCAAATCATTGGGATGGAAACATGGTAACTGTACACGTTTTGACAAAACTCATTTATTCAAACACTCTTTATCATAAGCATTCTTGGCAAATCTTTTGCAAACTATGAACATTGGGGGAAAAACAAGTAATCATGGTAGGTTACTCATACCTTAACTTCTCGGAAGTTGTGTATGTCTAATCAATTATTCAGGAGTAAACCTGGGAATCATTGATCGCTTAGGGAACATTGGACTTTGGAAATCAAAGTCATATGCCCGTTATACATTATCATGAAAACACATCATTCATTGGATAGTCTAGTGGTCGTGTGAACATAGGCAGTTTAGGTCACACTAGTGCATGTGTTTGGTCTCCAAGTGGTCGATTGGTAGACAGGCCGTTACTAGATGTGGGATTCTAAAGTGTTCGATTTAGAATACACGTGACCTAGGGGGTTCTTAAAGTGTTCGATTAAGAATCCGAAGAATTTCCTAAGTGATCGATTAGGAATCCAAGAGATGCTAAAGTGGACGCTTTCGAATTCTCTTATGGTATCCAAAGTGATCGATTTGGGTTACCATCATGGAAACCAAGTAGCACCGTGTGGTCTTGTGTGGGTTGTTGTCAGGTCTCGTGTGATCATTATGCATTATCATCATTATCATCAAGACATGGTTACATATGATTCTTTGGTATCTTTATACATATAACCTTGATATCATTACACCTGTATGCATGGGACCAATACATGGGATCATTATACATAACTCTTGCAGTCTTGTGTAAGGCTTATCACTACATTATTAGTTGACCTATCTTTATACCTTGGATTTACAAATATAAACAAGCTTAGCAGAGTAGGTTGTAGGAGTGGTGGGTTAGCCGATGGTACACTCTATGTACAAACCCCTACAACCTAGTCTGGTACGCTTGTCTTGTCTTACAAACCTTTTCAAAACCGGGCTTTATACCCAAGCATGGTAGGATAAGTTGTGGGAGTGGTGGGTTAGCCGATGGTACACCCTATACATAAACCCCTACAACTTAGTCTAGTATGCTTGTGTATAACCCCTTTTTCCTTAAACCTATGAATTCACTCATCTACTTTTTGTAGTTGACATTTTCGTTACATGTTTTCAGGAAATGAAGCAGGAAGTAGCAAATAGCTGATAGAGGCCTTAGATGGAAGACATTTAGGATTGATGTTAGCTTTATCCGTTGTAATGGAACGAATTTGCTACTTGTTGAATTGTTGTAATGTTGACATGTTTTAAGTTTATGCATTTAGACTTTTTAATCTATTGTGCTCAATCAATCACGACCCCGTCGCCACGCCTCGGTTTTTCCGCCAATTACGACCGGGGTGTGACAGATTGGTATCAGAGCCAATGGTTATAGGGAATTAGGAAACCGACCTAGACTATAACCTAGGACCCTTGACTCTAGATAATTCATGCATCACTATCACATGCCCACACTTATATGTTTGCTATGTGCTTATGTGTTGCATCATTAACTGTAAATCTAGTAGCGATGTACTCTTTGGCAATTCCTTATCCAGTTATTCTTTATTCTCAATTTTAACTAATGCGCATTCTTATTCTTTTAATAGAATGCCTCCTCGTCGCTCATCCGTCAATGTTGACCCCGCTGACCTCGCTGCCCTCATAGCGCAGCAAATTGCAGCAGTTCTCCCGGGTCTGGTAAACAACATGAGGCAAGAAGGAACTTCGGGTGCACCCCAAGCCCCAGAACCGAATCCCACGCTTCAGGCCGATAAGCTCTATAAGGCTTTTACCAACACTAGGCCAGAAGTTTTAGTGGAACCGAGGGAGCCGCTGGTCTCCTCCAGTGGTTCGAGAAAGTCGAAGCTTCATTCAACATGTGCTCCTGCCCGGATGAACTCAGGGTAAAATTCGCAGCGAGTATGTTCCACAAACGGGCTCTCACGTGGTGGAATAACGAAATAAGAACCGGGGGACGAGACGCGGCTCTAGCCCTGCCCTGGGCTGAGTTTGTTGAGCTAGTCACGCAAGAGTTCGTTCCGAGAACCGAGATCCAGAAACTGGAGGCTGAGTTTAGGGCGCACACGATGAAGGGCGCGGATCACATGAAGTACACGGAGAGATTTCATGAACTCTCCTTATTGGTGCCCCATATGGTTACCCCAGCTTCTCGCGCTGTCGAGCAATACATCAGCGGTCTTCCGGACTCCATGAGGGGCATTGCGGTTGGAGTTGACCCCACTACACTTAAGGCAGCGATCGACCTCACTGCCCGTCTGACCAGGGAACAGCTCAAGTCTGGTGTCCTGCATCAGGATAAGGGCAAATCCTCCGACTGGAGGGCGAATAAGGGGAGCAATAGAAAGCGGAAGGCGATCAACTTAGCTGCAATCACTAATGCTACGCCTATCAACTCCATGGCCCCCGCTCCAGCCACAACAACTCAGGGAAGACCAAGAAAGGAATATACTGGGCTTCATCCCAAGTGCAACTTATGTTCTTATCATCACCCAATTAGAGAGTCGTGCCGCAAGTGCACGAATTGTGGACGATTCGGACACCTGGTGGAGCGATGCAGGAGTCCTGGCAACCAACTGGCTGTGGGGAATGCTAACCCTCAGCCTAACCCTGCTCGAGGCTGCTTTGAGTGTGGCGCTATGGACCATTACAGAAATCGATGCCCCCGCGTCACCAGCATCCCTCCGGCTCGCGGAAGGGCTTTTACCATTGGAGCTGCCGATGCACGCCAAAACCCCGATGTTATTACTGGTACGTTTATTCTTAACAACAACTGGGTGTCTGTCCTTTTTGATACAGGAGCTGATAGGAGCTTTGTGTCTTGCGAATTGGTTCCTTTGCTGAAATTAAAAATTTCCGAGTTGGACCCTGCCTTTTCTGTTGAACTTGCTAGTGGGGAGTCCAAGCAAGTGAAGTCTGTCATCCGAAATTGCACTCTTACTCTTGTCACCACATCGTTCAGTATTGACCTTATACCTTTTCGTCTTGGAAGCTTCGATCTAGTTGTGGGAATGGACTGGCTGTCCAGCAATCTCGCTGAAGTAATCTGCGCCGAGAAACTTATTCGTATCCCTTTACCTTCTGGCGAAATTCTATCTATTCAAGGCGAAAAATCGGGTGGATGCCTAAGGGTCGTCTCTTGCTTAAAGGCCAGTCGGTACCTTCGAAAGAAGTATCCCGCATTTCTAGCTCATGTTACTCTCAGGGAATCCGAAGACAAGAGACTACAGGACTTTCCTGTTGTGCGTGAATTTTCTGATGTTTTTCCCGAAGATCTGCCTGGACTTCCTCCTAACAGGCAGGTGGAATTTCGTATCGATCTTATTCCTGGTGCTCTCCCTGTTGCTAAGGCACCGTATCGTTTAGCTCCGTCGGAACTTCTAGAATTATCAAATCAGCTTCAAGAACTTCTTAGCAAGGGATTCATTCGCCCTAGCTCGTCTCCATGGGGAGCCCCAGTACTCTTCGTCAAAAAGAAGGACGGGACTTTCCGTATGTGCATTGACTATCGGGAGCTTAATAAGCTCACTATCAAAAATCGGTACCCATTACCGAGAATTGATGATCTATTTGATCAGCTCCAGGGTGCTACGTTTTTCTCTAAGATCGATCTGCGTTCTGGTTACCATCAGTTGCGTGTTCTGGAAGAGGACATCCCGAAGACTGCGTTCCGAACTCGTTATGGACATTATGAGTTCATGGTTATGCCTTTTGGAATGACCAATGCTCCCGCCATCTTCATGGATCTGATGAATCGCGTCTGCCGTCCATATCTTGATCAGTTTGTCATTGTTTTCATAGACGATATTCTCATTTATTCTCGTTCGAGGACCGATCATGAGCTTCATCTCAGGCTTATTTTGGAGCTTCTCAGAAAAGAGCAACTATATGCCAAGTTCTCCAAGTGTGAATTTTGGCTAAGGGAAGTTCAATTCTTGGGACATGTCATCAATGTCGACGGCATTCACGTCGACCCTTCCAAGATTGAAGCCATCAGAAATTGGGTAGCGCCTAAAACACCTACCGAAATCCGTTCATTTCTTGGTCTGGCCGGTTACTACCGCCGTTTTATCTCAAACTTCTCCAGGATTGCCTTGCCTTTAACCACTCTGACCCGGAAAGGGGAACCTTTCGTGTGGGGTCAAGATCAAGAGGAAGCTTTCCAAATTCTGAAGAATAAGCTTTGCCAAGCACCGATCCTATCACTTCCGGAAGGTGACGATGACTTTACCGTTTATTGCGATGCTTCGAATCAGGGCCTCGGTTGCGTTTTAATGCAACAAGGGAAGGTCATCGCTTACGCTTCTCGACAACTCAAGGTGCACGAGAAGAACTACGCCACACATGACCTGGAGTTGGGTGCAGTGGTGTTTGCCCTAAAAATCTGGAGACATTACCTGTACGGTACGAAGTGTGTCATTTTTACCGATCACAAGAGCTTACAACACATCCTCCATCAGAAAGAGTTGAACATGAGGCAGCGACGCTGGGTCGAACTTCTCAGCGATTACGATTGTGAAATTCGCTACCACCCGGGAAAGGCTAATGTGGTGGCTGACGCATTGAGTCGTAAAGAAAGGACCCAGCTGCACTCTATGCGGATTCAATCCAACCTTCCTTCCTTAATTCGTGAAGCTCAGAATCAAGCGCTTGTGAATGGTGACCTCAAGGGCGTTTTGTCCTGTGGAGCCAAGCAGAAATTCGAAACCAAGTCAGACGGCATCCTCTATTTTCTTGACCGAGCGTGGATCCCGAACTCTGAGCCTCTTCGGACGCTTATTCTTAATGAAGCCCACAAGTCCAGATACTCGATTCATCCAGGCAGCAACAAGATGTATCAAGATCTTAAACCCCATTATTGGTGGCCCGGGATGAAGAAAGATATCGCTTCGTATGTGATGAGATGTTTGACTTGTTCGCGAGTCAAGACAGAGCATCAAAGGCCGTCTGGGCTACTTCAACAACCTATTATCCCTCAGTGGAAGTGGGAAGAGTTAGCTATGGATTTCATCACCAAGCTACCACGGACGCCTAGCGGTCATGACTCAATTTGGGTTATTGTGGACATTCTAACAAAATCCGCCCACTTTATCCCGGTTCGTGAAGACTACACTACGGAGAAGTTGGCGCGGGTATACATTCGTGAGATCGTTTCCCGTCACGGTGTGCCTAAGGGCATCACGTCTGATCGTGACAGCAGTTTTTCTTCTAGGTTCTGGAAATCTTTGCAAAAGGCCTTTGGGACAAGTGTGAAGCTTAGCTCTTCCTATCATCCAGAAACGGATGGGCAGAGCGAGAGGACCATACAAACCCTAGAAGACTTGTTGAGAGCTTGTATCCTCGATTTCGGTAGCAGTTGGGAGGCTCATCTGCCACTGGCAGAATTTTCTTACAACAATAGTTACCACACTACCATTAAATGCGCGCCGTTTGAAGCTCTTTACGGCCGCAAGTGTCGCTCTCCCTTGTGTTGGTCCGAGACCGGGGATTCACAGATCATCGGCCCCGAACTAATACAGGAGACAACCGATCAAATTGCTTCCATTCAGCAGCGACTCAAAGACGCTAGGTGCCGACATAAGTACTACGCCGACAAACGACGCAAGCCACTCGAGTTTCAAGTTGGTGACTGTGTCATGCTGAAAGTTTCCCCCTGGAAGGGCGTAGTCCGCTTCGGGAAGAAGGGAAAGTTCGCTCCTAGGTATGTTGGACCATTCAAAATCCTTGAAAGGATCGGACCAGTTGCCTATCGTCTTGAGCTGCCATCGGAACTCAGTAGAGTTCACAACGTTTTTCATGTTTCGCAATTAAAGAAGTGTCTTGTTGACGAGGCCCTTCACATTCCCGTCGACGAGGTTCGATTTAGCGACAATCTGCTTTTCGTTGAAGAACCCGTCGAGATCATGGATCGCGAGGTCAAGAAGACCAAGCGTAGCCGCATACCGCTTGTGAAAGTTCGATGGAATAACAAACGCGGACCCGAGTTTACTTGGGAACGTGAAGATCAGATGAAGGAGAAATACCCACATTTGTTCTCTTAATCTATATTCTTGTAATCTAATTGTCTAGAAGTCAATATAAATTTGCAGCATGTATCAAATAACTGTGTTATTAAATGAATATCATGTTGCCTTGTTATGCTTATAAGTATTCTTTTATTTGCATCCACAAACTTTGGCTACTCAGGGCTCATGCTGGAAAGCACAAGTCATATCTACTCAATCATATAAACCTTGGGGAATTTATACATCATTTAAACAAAAAAAAAAAAAAAAAAAAAAAAAAAAAAAAAAAAAAATTGTTATCATTCTAGCATTCATGGAGCATGGTTGTGTGTATGTGTGTGGTGTCGTGTCAAATTTTCTAGCCGCACGCAATGGAGTTTATACATTGATACAAGGTGAGCTTGCAATTATAGTCCGGAATATAATTGTATCAAGGTCACAGGTGTATACGTGTATAAGCAATATGCTATTGTGCAACTAGGAGTCGTGAACTCAAGGTTCGTGTAGGGAAGTATTTGACAAAGGTTGAAGGAGTGGTGGGTTAGCCGCTGGTACACCCTATATATAAGCCCCTTCAGCACGAGTCGAATACGTCTGAAGCGAAACTTGGAATTAGGGACTTATAGTTAGCGTGGCAGCTGTGAGACATTAAATTCGAGAATTATTGAGGGAATTATTCACAGAAGATTGAAGGAGTGGTGGGTTAGCCGCTGGTACACCCTATATATAAACCCCTTCAATCCGAAATGAATATGTCTGATGTAAAGCTTGAGGGTGATGCCTTGTAGTGGAAAAATAGTGTGTCGTCCTGTGTGTCATTGACCTAATAGGAGTCGAAGGAAACACTCAAGTAAGGTTGAAGGAGTGGTGGGTTAGCCGCTGGTACACCCCCTATATAAACCCCTTCAGCTTGATTTGGGTGGTATCTGAGACGAATATCAGAAGTAGTGGCGCATAGTGGTCATCATGGGATCATGAAATCTAAATCATCGTTGCATCAAGTATACTAAAAATCTAAATTTCGGGACGAAATTCTTCTAAGTTGGGGAGGATGTAACGCCCTGGATTTTGTCTGGTAAACTAAAATCAAGAAATCATCGGAAACTATACCCTTTGGGTTCTGGACGATAAGTTCGGAATCCATATCATTGGAAAATCTGTTTATTTCAGCTAAAAATGTTATTTCATAAAAAGAACTTTTACGTTTGAAAAATATTAATTTTGTGTTTTCGAAAAACAAAAGGCTTTTATTTAAAAAGATTCCAAGCGATTACTTGAAAAATGATTTTTATAAAAATCTTACTGGAAAGTTCTAGCTCGTTAAAACTTATGAACTCAGCTAGCCTTGACCCGTAGGTAACCGAAACCCGAACCCGATAGAACCTAGTATATAAGCGTAGTGCAAGAACAAACTCCACCATTTTCCTTTCATCTCTTCCACACCCACACCCAAGCACCCCAATTCTAGAGAGAGAGTAGTGAGAGAAAGTTATTCAATCCAAAATCCGAGTCCACCAATCTGTTTATTGTTGTTTTTGGTAAGATCTTCTTGAAAATCATACGTTTTTATCATCCAATCCGGCCCCGAATCGAGCAAAAACCCCAACTTTTGTTTCAAAGTGTGTTCTTGGTCAAAAATCGTCATTTTTGGTGTCAAAAAGCATACTTTTGTTGTTATAAACGTTAGGAATCAATAGCCCTATGGATTCCGAGCATTTCCATGTATAAAACATTGATTTTGGGCGAAAAATCATGAAAATCGTCAAAATCCCGTAGGTTTCTCCGTCATCCGGCTTGAAGGAGTCGAATAGGTCTATTCGGTCGAATAGACCAATCGAACCTGACCATTCGGTCGAACCATCTCCTATTCGGTCGAACAAGAGACCATTCGGTCGAACCAGTGGGCAAACGAACAGACTAACCGGATCAGAATATACATTCGATCGAATACGATTGTATCCGACCGAATGTACATCCTACTCGACCGAACGAGTCCTCAATCGACTGAACGTGTTCTTCCCAGCCCTTTTGACCGAACCAGTTCCATATTCGATCGAACAAGTAGCAGATTCGATCGAACCTGCCCTTATTCGACCGAATGTGCCAGAATCAGCTTGTTTTCAACTTTAAAACTTGGTTTTTGCTCGAGGTCGCGTAGGCTTATACTCTTAGACTTAAAGCGTGTTGTTAACCTATTATGTCCTTGTCTAGACTTAGAGGATCGACGTTTGGCAGCACTCGACCACCCTAGCAACCATACTTAGCCAACAAGGTGAGTTCATAGCCCCCTTTTTCTTTTAAGCTTTTCAAATCATTGGGATGGAAACATGGTAACTGTACACGTTTTGACAAAACTCATTTATTCAAACACTCTTTATCATAAGCATTCTTGGCAAATCTTTTGCAAACTATGAACATTGGGGGAAAAACAAGTAATCATGGTAGGTTACTCATACCTTAACTTCTCGAAAGTTGTGTATGTCTAATCAATTATTCAGGAGTAAACCTGGGAATCATTGATCGCTTAGGGAACATTGGACTTTGGAAATCAAAGTCATATGCCCGTTATACATTATCATGAAAACACATCATTCATTGGATAGTCTAGTGGTCGTGTGAACATAGGCAGTTTAGGTCACACTAGTGCATGTGTTTGGTCTCCAAGTGGTCGATTGGTAGACAGGCCGTTACTAGATGTGGGATTCTAAAGTGTTCGATTTAGAATACACGTGACCTAGGGGGTTCTTAAAGTGTTCGATTAAGAATCCGAAGAATTTCCTAAGTGATCGATTAGGAATCCAAGAGATGCTAAAGTGGACGCTTTCGAATTCTCTTATGGTATCCAAAGTGATCGATTTGGGTTACCATCATGGAAACCAAGTAGCACCGTGTGGTCTTGTGTGGGTTGTTGTCAGGTCTCGTGTGATCATTATGCATTATCATCATTATCATCAAGACATGGTTACATATGATTCTTTGGTATCTTTATACATATAACCTTGATATCATTACACCTGTATGCATGGGACCAATACATGGGATCATTATACATAACTCTTGCAGTCTTGTGTAAGGCTTATCACTACATTATTAGTTGACCTATCTTTATACCTTGGATTTACAAATATAAACAAGCTTAGCAGAGTAGGTTGTAGGAGTGGTGGGTTAGCCGATGGTACACTCTATGTACAAACCCCTACAACCTAGTCTGGTACGCTTGTCTTGTCTTACAAACCTTTTCAAAACCGGGCTTTATACCCAAGCATGGTAGGATAAGTTGTGGGAGTGGTGGGTTAGCCGATGGTACACCCTATACATAAACCCCTACAACTTAGTCTAGTATGCTTGTGTATAACCCCTTTTTCCTTAAACCTATGAATTCACTCATCTACTTTTTGTAGTTGACATTTTCGTTACATGTTTTCAGGAAATGAAGCAGGAAGTAGCAAATAGCTGATAGAGGCCTTAGATGGAAGACATTTAGGATTGATGTTAGCTTTATCCGTTGTAATGGAACGAATTTGCTACTTGTTGAATTGTTGTAATGTTGACATGTTTTAAGTTTATGCATTTAGACTTTTTAATCTATTGTGCTCAATCAATCACGACCCCGTCGCCACGCCTCGGTTTTTCCGCCAATTACGACCGGGGTGTGACATAAGGCACCTAGAATAAGCACAATGTAGTATACCTAGATTAGTATAAAACCAATAATCATAACAATAATCACGAGAGTAGAAACTTTACTCGATGGCACAATGTCTTACCTTAACAGGCAGAGCTTTTGGATTCGTGTATACTTCTTTCGATCAGATATCGTTACCATAACTCGGGTATTATACTCTTAATATATATATATATATATATATATATTAATACATGTGTGTGTGTGAATCCAGAGAAGGAAAGAAAGTTTTTGAGCGAGGAAGAATGTCTGATAATCAACCTATTTATAGCTGATTTTGGTCCCCGTCGCGGTACGCGACCGCCATAGGAAGAGGCGTCGTGTATCGCGAAGCATCTTATAGCTTTGTTGAGTTAGCCCTAGGCTTGCTACGTGGCACGCCACGTGGCAAGTGACGTGCCACGTGGCAAGTGACGTGTCTCGTCTGCGTAGCCTCCACGTCGCGGTACGCGATGGATAGCTATATCACAGCTCATCGCGTATCGCGATGGGAGACAAAAATACTAAGGCGGACCTTAAGCGGCTCGCGGCGAAGTGCAAAGTGCGCCATCAAAGCACCACATTGCACCATCGCACTTCGCCTGAGCCCGTGCGCATGCGCGTTCGGGTGCTTCGCACCCTTCTCTATGACCACTGGGTGTGATATGTCTTATAAAAACATTAACATAGGAAATTTCTTTCTTATAAAGAGCTCACTAGTTTTATAATTTAACGATGTGGGAGAAGAAACTTACAAACCTATTTATACTATGGTGATACCTTCTTCATTTCTTTCTTTCACCTATGTGGGATGTGAATTTCCTTCTTCTATTTCCTTTACTTTTTATTTTATGGTTTGTAATATATTACAATATCTAGTGTTTATGAGTGTGTCCCAAAAAGAATTTGTACAACCATGATCATTGAGTTTATGGAAAATAATGAAAGTTGCAATTTTTTATTGAATAAATCTCGAATTCAACATTCAAAATGAAACATCGTATTTATAAAGTTATTACGAGATTATCACCTCAGATGACAATATTTGTAATCTTGAAAACATGTATATAATTGTTTAATAATCTTTGAAAACAAATCCTCATAATAGAATTTAGTTGTCATGACAATATTATATTCTAGAAACATGATTTGTAAAATATGAGCATAATACGTAAATCGTTATTCAAGAAAGAGTTTATAATTTAAAAAAACTAATATTTGAGCACATGAGATCGTTATAAATACACTAGTTGTATATATATATATATATATAATTAAGGGAAAAATGAAGCTTGCGTGTGTATGAAGATGTTTTAGGCTTCGAATGGTGAATGATTTGGATATTTGGTGAAGGGTGAGAGTGTTTCGTGCGTCTTGGGTTTTCTTGAGTTGGATTGATGGGGGTTTTTGAGTTTAGGTCGTTTGAGTGGGTTAGGCTTAGATGACTTGGGTGAGTAGTGATTGGGCTATTTGGATGAGGCTTGTTTATTTGAGTTCGGGTTAAGTTGATGGGTTGGATAAGTCGACCTTGACTAGTTTGGGTTGAGATTTGGTTTATACATGTATTTTGCAATGAGTGTTTGGGTTACTATTTTGATATCAACTTTATGGTTGGATGGAAACGGTGTGGCGACATGGTTGGTGATTTGACATAGTATGGGCTGGATGATTGAGTCATAGTTGGGTAAACTTCGGTTTGTATATGTTCAAGGAATTTGTGGATGTGTTTGTCGGTGTCTTAGAAGTATCAAGATAGTGAGTTTGATAAGTTTCCATGGAATAAAAGTGTCGGTATTTAGGGCTTTTGTTGGGTTGAGTTTGTACATCTTGGATTTGCGTGGGGTTTGAGTTGGTGAGGGTATAACTTTGGTATCTTAGGTTTCGTTCATCTTGAGGAAAGATTTGATTGTGGGGGAAAACTATTGAAGTGGAAGGATGGTTTGATTTAAGGTGGTAGTTTGAGATGGAGGTGTTTGGAAACTTGTGGTTGCGTTTAGAGAAATTTTGACTAATAATAAGTTTTAAATTTAAAATATCATAATTTATAAATAAGGATTGAAACATTTATGAAACTTTTAATAATAAAATCACAACAAAAATTTTGCGCGAAACGGAATTTTTGTGAACCACCACGGATTTTTCGTGTTTTAGCAAATTCACGTTCGTGAAAAGGTTGATATAATAGTTAGAAAATGTTATTTAGGAGGTTCATACAAATGTTTGAAACGTAAAGTTTTTATAAGATATTGAGATTCAAGTTTGTGAATCACAACAATTTCTTTTCTAAAAATTTTTCACTAAAACGAGGGTTGTTACGATACGTCGGGTTGGCTTAAGTTGTAAAATAACTTACGAGAAAATTTAAAATAAACCAACGCGCGTAACGTAAGTCATAATTGAAATGTTTAAGATTAAGTAGTGGAAAACATTATGGGAAACTAAGATAATAAGGCTTGTATTTTAAAGTTTATTTTAAAAACAAAAGTCTATTGTCTTGAGGAAGCAAAATAAACTTTTATAAGGATAAAAATAAAATTTTGCTTATGAGGAAATTAAAATAATTGGATTGAATGTCAAAATGTGTTTTCATGTATCAATATGAATGATGAAAGTTGTTTTGGAAATAAAAATTTGCTTAATGATTTTTTTTTGTTTTTTACCATGTTCGTTATTTAATATCGTGTAACAAAAATTTCATGGTAAGTTAAAATGACCCGGCATTGTGAATCGAGAAATCGAAATAGACGATTTTTGTCTTTAAAATATAGAATTTCTATGAGGTTTTGCATGAAGATTTTAAGACAATTACAAGTTATAAATTTGCGAATATCTTGAAAAATCAAGGCAAAACTATCATAAGAAATTTAAAACGAGTTGACCGTATAATGCAAATTTTATTTGTGAAGAGTTATAATGAACCAAAAATTTAATAATGAAAGTTGTTATGAGAATAAATTTATGTAATGAAAATTCTACCATGTGTATTATATAATATAGTGTAATTAAAATGTCATGAGAAATTTAAATAATCAATATTGTGAAATGATAGTTCAAAACAAACGGGATTGTTATTAAAATTTAAATTTTATGAAATCTTGTATGAGGACTTTAAAGACAATTTTAAATTTATTCAATGGGAATTTACTTGAAAAATCAAGGTAAAATTTATCATAAAACCTTTAACACGAGGAAATTCATTTGATAAAAAATTTGTTTATAAATGTCTTAATGAACAAAGATGGCATATAAAAAAATCATTATGATTAGTTCAAAACATTTTAACTTACATTGAAGAGATCACAATCAACGAAATTTTTGTAATAAAAATCGTGGTGTTAAATCAAATCGAAAAAATTTGTGTAGAAACTTTACCATGTGAAATCAAGATATAAAAGAATTATTCACAATGAAAAATAAAATTTATAAGTGAGAATAGGTGACGAGAATTAATATGACAAAATAAAAGGAAAAACAGCTTAAATCCTTGAAATTTGTAAATAATGTCTTAAGATTTAAAGGGCGGAGAAGTCGTGCATGAATCACCATGACTTGACGTCCTGACGATAAAACTTAAATAAAAATGGGATAAAATGTGGAGTCGAACTTGTGCACGTATGACCGCGTCTTTCATGTCTGCGACTCAAATCATGATAATAACAACCAATAAAATTTGAGATACAATGGGGTGTTAAAACACTAGTCTATGTACCACCGTGGCTTTTATGTCTTAACATCAAAATATAAGGAGGCATCCGGAACGCTTGCATTCTACAACTTAAAGTGGTCATCTCACATGAGACAATCTTTAAGGAGATTAGAGACAACGGGATCCAAGTTAAGCTCGTGATCCATAAAACACAATAAAAACTAATGTTTTTACGGTAAGGTAAGGATACCTTATATTTTTATGAGAGTGTGTGTATGTGTATATTTACGATTTGATGAAATAAATAAGTATATAAATAAATAAGTGTAATGAACAATCGAGTAGGGTAAACACGTATAGGCAACATGAATAAGGACCCTAAAGCATAAACTATACTAGATCGTTTCGTCTAACCACCTATCTTATAGTCATGGCTTTGATACCAATCTGTCACACACCGACCAAAGGCGGCGGAACATGCCGGGGTGCAACGGATTGCTCAATAACACTATGACACTATTAAGTGAAAATATTTAATCAACTCATTAATTTCATAAATCGATAAACAACACATCCTATTCGTACAAAACAAATAAAATACAAGTAAACAAATATATATTGTTTCTTCGACTAATTACTTAGTGGTCTCACAACAAGCTATCTTCGTTCAATCAATTATCAAACCTGTAACATTGCATAAAATAAACTTTGTCAGCACGAATGTTGGTGAGAAATTTTCATAGATTTTGAGTATATAAATATAGATGAAATCCACAAACTCGTATATGGAACAATAAATAATAGCAACAATTTTGACATGCAAATAGTAAATAGTTTGAGAAACCTTTCTATATGGTAATAACCAAATATACTTGGATAATAGTTTCCCTATGCTACTAGCAATTAAGCTAAAGTAGTTAGGGGAGCGTATGATCATACTTAATAGTTTCATAAAGGCCAACCCGCCTAAAGCAATAAACACATAGCATGTAATCATGTAAAGCATATAACATTAAATCAAGCATTTATTTAAGTAACATATACTAAAGTGTTTGTGGTTTGAGACAAAAGTACAAATCATTTGACTTTAAATAAGTATGCAACGCCATCCCCAAAACATAAGATGGAAAACAGGGGATGAAAAAGTACTCACATGAAATAAATAACTTGAAGGGTTGTTTGTGATAACCTGGGATAATAAATTCAACGATTGAGGTCTAGGTTAAAAGGGTTTCTCTTTAGAAGATGGTCTTGAAAGACTTAAAAGTAACATAAAATGGAAAGTTAAATAATTAATCAAAGTTTGATGTTTAAAATGTAAATATTTAAGAACTTGAAGTAACGGTTTTTAAAAAGTAAGTTTGCTATGTATTCTACTCATTAGTTTTACTTAACCTTTGTTAAGTAAATATGTGGGGATTTGTTTAATGTAATACTGCACGACCCCTTGTTAGATATACCAAAACAGGATTTTAACGAGTGTTCTGTTAGTCAGTTCGGGTCTTGATATATAGTCAAGTCCGAACCCGACATTTCAAAGTGATAAATATCATGAGATAAATTATTTAAAACAAAGACTTAACTAATGTTAGAAGTTATACTAAAGGAGAAACTATAAATATCATCGTTAAGCGAGTGTTCGGTTTCATCGGTCCAAGCTTGTTATAAGATCAGGTCGGATCCGACATACCAAGTACTATAAGAAAACATTTATAATCAGTTTGTAAAAGATCTCAAAGAAATTATAAGGTTCAGTTTGTTTGGTTTAGTTGGTCCAAGACTTGATATATGACCAATTTTGGGTCCAACAAATCCATACTAAAGTAACACATACAAAAGTGTAAATAAAAGAACTTAAACAGTTTGTTGAAACTTATGTTTTAGACCGACACATCGAATTAATTTGCGGGTGAAAAATATATTGTTTGGTCTCAACAAAGGGTGGATGGATTGAAGACAAAGTCATGCTAGACTAGTACAAATAGATGTTTTTATTCATTTGTCTATTGAGTGAGATCTAGGGTTTTATCCCTTTGAGAAAGTCTCCGCCTCCAGGATGAGCTCTCCTGGTGGCGGCTGATATTTCTTAATCGAATGTATGTATGAATGTATGTATGAGTGATTCATCTTTATGAGAATCATTCGACTAATATTATCATTCGGTTAATCAAATCATACTTCTACATCTATCTTATACCTTGTTTGTGATTTGATTACAATTGTTCATCCTATTATTGATTGTTAATCAAATCAGGCTCTCTCCCAATACACGTCATCCGTCCAAACATCTTTCAAGAGTGAATATGAGTGAGATTCGATCCTAACCCTAGATTCGAGCTCCACCGTTAATACCGATTATTCACGCTTCAGCACCGGGGCTCGGTTCTGTCAATTGGTATCAGAGCGGGGTTACCGAATCGTTCAGACTAACCGCTGAACTGATTCATTTCGCTCTTGAATCCACCATGGACGTTAAACGATGAAGTTCGTTGAAATTATTTTTGGGGGTTTTAAAATTATTTGATGTTTTGGAGAAAATTTTATGGATTGATATTTGGGTTGATGACTCGTTTGGAGATTCAACATCAATTTCATGTTTATTTGGTCAAAATGGTCCAGATCTGATGTGATAGTGTTATTTGGCTTGTTTTGGGGCAACTCTGTTCATTTGATGATTCCAGATCTAAAAAGGTTGATTGATGATATGAAGATAGGTTTCTTTGATTTCGAGACTACGTGGATATTGCTACATCGATTCTTTTCAGATTTGGAAACCAGTTTTTTGATATGAAAGAATTAGGGTTTTGTTTGCTCGATATTGATTTTGATAAGTATGCTGCACAAACAGGATATGGTATGTTGGAAAAAATTGTCGTTGGTACAAACTGGTATGAAGAAGTTACAAGTCAAGAATGAATAGGTACTAAAGGCAGTATTATCATTGATTGTTGTAGCAAATTCAAAGTGAATATTCAAGCAGGTTCTGCAAGGGCAAATAAGTGATTGATGATGCAGAAATGAATTTTTTATGTAACGGGCATACAATGAACATATAAGATTGTTCTCGAGTAATTATAACAGTTAAGTGTTTCTTCGAGAACAGATTGTGGTTTGCCCAATCACAATTTTTGGTTCGAGCACACTTTATCTCGGGCACATCTTATCTCGGGCACATCAAGTTCCAGTGTCGAGTAACCCCTTGCATATCTTTGGTCTTCTCAAGAAAACTATCTTTTAAGTTCCAAGAACACTTCCGATCACACTTTGTGCTAGTGAAAAAAAATGAAAAATCACAAGTGCTTTGCTTCCAAGCACACTTCCGAGAACACATTGTGCTAGTAAAGTGCTTCCTAGCACACTTGTGCTAGTAAAGTGCTTCCTAGCACACTTTGTGCTAGTGAAGTGCTCCCAAGCACACTTAGTGTTAGTGAAGAAAATGAAAGATCTTACTCTCACACTGTATGCTCTGGAACAGAAAGTTTGTGTTTGTGAAACATTTCAAGGTTTTGAAGAAAATTTTGAGATTTTTGGTGTCGTTGACCGCTTGACCAAGCTGTTCTCTACGGAATATATATACTCAGGGGTATTTTGGTAATTTTTCTCCAACAAGCTTACGGAATTCAAACCTCATCCAATTTCACGACTTCATCAAAAGCTTTACAAGAACAAGTGTTGACTAAACTTAAGGATTTAATCACTTTTAGTGTCGACCAACATATGAATATGTTTATTTTCAGATTTTTACAATCTTGATAAGGATGGTCAAGATTGTTTCACCCACACTTGATTTGAAGACACATTTATTAAAGACAATTGCAACGAAATTGGGGGAGTAAAAATCTTTGAATTTCATTGCAAATGGTTGGCTTTAAATCAAGTAAAAGACTCAAGTTAAGAATTGAAGATTATTTGATGATCACATTGGGTTTATTTCTGTTTGTGGTAACCTTGTTACTTGAAGTTGATCTTTGAAGTTCAAAGCCTCATTCATATGCCCATACAACTATATCCAAAAATGGAATAAGAGTGATAATTCGAAATGAACAATGGGAGAAGCTTAATGTGAGAGAGATAATTCCAATGAAAGACAACGAGTTATGAGGTGATCATTGAAGAAATTTGATGGCATCGGTCTAAGGGGGAGATTGTTGGAACTTATGTTTTAGACCGATGCATTGAATTAATTTGCGGGTGAAAAATATATTGTTTGGTCTCAACCAAGGGTGGATGGATTGAAGACCAAGTCATGCTAGACTAGTATAAATAGATGTTTTTATTCATTTTTCTAATATGAGTGAGTGTATCGTGTATTGAGTGAGATCTAGGGTTTTATCCCATTGAGAAAGTCTCCGCCTCCAGGATGAGCTCTCCTGGTGGCGGCTGATATTTCTTAATCAAATATATGTATGAATGTATGTATGAGTGATTCATCTTTATGAGAATCATTCGACTAATATTATCATTCGGTTAATGAAATCATGCTTCTACATCTATCTTATATCTTGTTTGTGATTTGATTACAATTGTTCATCATATTATTGATTGTTAATCAAATCAGGCTCTCTCCCAATACAGCTCATCCGTCCAAACATCTTTCAATTGTGAATATGGTGAGATTCGATCCTAACCCTAGATCCGAGCTCCACCGTTAATACCGATTATTCACGCTTCCGCACCGGAGCTCGGTTATGTGACACTTAAATCTTTCATACAACTTGTTTAAAAACAATTAAATAACGAGTTAAATAAGAGTTCGGTTTTGGTTCGGTCCTTGACTCGGAATGAAAGTGAGGCTAGTGACCACATACCCAATACCATGGAACTCATTTAACAAGAATTAGAAACTAAATTACTTATACTTTAAACAAGAATAGGAAGCATTAAAGGAATACTATAGTATAATCAAGTACTTTAACGAGTCCTCATGTAGCCTTGCCTTGTAGCATATCACCTCAACCGACCATCGCCGAAGAAGGTGAAATCTGAAGAAAAACAAAGGGTGCATATTATATATATGTTGTACAACAAGCTTCAATTACCATGTAACAAATTAAAATTAAAAAATGGTTCTTGTTTGACTTCAGAGAGTCAAACTAGTAAGAACCTTGAAGAGGTGAAGATATGATCTTTGTTTGAGAGAGAAAGAAAATGAATGAACAAGTTGAAATGAAGGAGATGAGCTTGTTTATATAGGGTAATGGTCAAAGTTTATTTCTATATTTCTTTTCAAGGCTTTCACGTGATTTGATTGGTTAAACAAGTCAAATATTGCAACAAAACAACAAAACAACATATAAACCACTATCTTTTTTAATATTAAAGAATCCGATTTATAAAACGGGTCGGATTTATCGCACAAAAACGAATACAAGTGTAACATCCAAAATTTCTAATATAATATTAATTAAATTATTTAATGTTGGAGGGAAGTTTACTCGGGTTAACGGGAAATAATTAAATAGAGTAGGAGTGGGTATGGGTCGAGCTAGTGTTGGTTAGTGGATATAGGATATGGACTTGGGTCATGAAGGAAAGAATGATGAGACCATGGGCTTAAGCCCATGATCCATAATTATAAAAGCCTTAATTACCCAATTATCATTCATTTCTCATACTCCATACACCACCCAAAACACACACTTAGCTCTCTCTCATCCTACTCTCTCTCTCTCTAAGCCGAAACCAAGAAGAAAAAGAAGGAGAACCGATTTCCGACCCAAGGTAATGATAGTATGATATTGTAGAGGTCCAAAACCGTTAGATCTAGTTGCTAAACGACGAGCCGACACCGTTAAACCGTTAAAGTCACGAGATCCGGGTGGAATCGGGTATAAACCGAACCTAAGATCAGCTTAGGGGTTACCCTAGCTCAGATCTGGATCGAACGGGATGAAAAACGGTGAAAATGGTGATGGAATACGTTTTTCCGGCCACCGCACGGTTTTCCAGCACGGCGGCGCCGGAAAGACGGAGCCGAAAAGGCGGCGCGGGTATTTAAGGATGTCAGAGAATGTTTCTGACATTCTCTGACAAAACCTAACCCTAATTCGCTATGAGAAGCTTACGAATTAAAGGTAATTCGTTAACGGAGGATCAACGAACTAGCCTTAATTCATGAACCAATTCGTTAACAAAGGTATGACGACCCAGCTCTGATTCGTTAAGGAATAATAGCGAATTAAAGCCAATTCATTAAGTAGTGAACCCCCAGTTTGTTAGAAAGGTTCAATTCGGTATAAGGTCTAATTCGTTATGGGGGTTCAGTTCGTTATAAAGGTTGATTCTTTATGAAGTAACGAACTAGCAATTCGTCATGAGACCGGAGTAACGAATGAATCTCATTTCGTTATGGATCAAGTAACGAACTAGACTTTTATCAGAATGACAGAACAGTCCCTGGACTTAGAAAGAATGAGATAGTTACATATTAACCCTTGGACTTTGATAACATCTGAAAGACACCTTTAAAGGCTACCGAGTAAAGATTAACTAACCGGGTAATGATTCAATGAAGTAAAACCGGCTTAGACACGTAAGGCTAGTTAAGTAGCAATAGAGTGGCTAGAGTGGTATTTGATATTGCAATTATTAAACAGTTAGACGCGCATAGCTCGAGAAGGAATAACCAGTAGCAGAAGAGGTAACCGAGTTCAGGTGAGTTTCTAGCCCCATTTCCTTGTTATGTTTTCAGGGCTGTGTGCATACTCGATGTGAAGTGTGAATACACTTACCTTAAGTGGTAAGTGTATGCTATAGATGTTATACGAGGTAGTTATTATATAATGCTTGCCGGTGCGTGAACGATCTTCGGATATTGCACGTATCGTTAAGGATAGCGATTGTCTAGTGGTTACTAGTGGGTATAAATGTTATGATGTGACTTGCTTGTTATGTAAATAGTGTGCTGTAGGAAGTGGGTTATAGACAAGTAGAAGTAGAGCGAGATAGAAGTAGATAGGGGACTAGTAATAGTGTTAGGGACATAACGTGAGCACGTGGTAGAGTGAGTCTATGCGTGCCATCGTTATTAAAGTGGAAAAAGTGGCATAAAGTGGCGTAAGTAGCATAATTTGGCATAAGTGGCTAAGCTGTAGGGGTACTTTAGTGGCTAAGCTGTAGGGGTAATTAAGTGGCTAAGTTGTAGGGGTAATTAAAGTAACAGGTTTGACAGTGGACTATGCATCTTCGAACACGTATATAAATGCCTATAGTGGTTGTATGATAAGTTGCTTTATTAACTAGAACTCACTCAGCGTAGCTGACTTTTTAGTATGCAGGCAGGTAATTCGACCCAAGAGTTGGCATGAGGATGGCACATGGCATGGATTGAACGACTGGCATATGAAGATGGAAGAAATGATATTTTAAATAAAATGTTTGGTGTTATGGTATCAAAGAAAAGATATAATGTTTTGTAACGAATGCTTTAAGTTAACGTTCCTGCGAAAGTTTTAATTAACTCTAATTATAAGAACTGCGTTTATGAGTAAATCCGACGTTAAAGTAGGGCTACTGGTAACGGGGCCTTACAAGTTGGTATCAGAGCAAAGGTCGAGAAATTTAAGCATCCTACATGCTTAGACTCGAACAGAAAATGTGATTTAAGTAATAAAAGAAGATGCCAGTTCAAGAAAGCCATGTATCACTCAAGCAAGCTCGGTAAAGGTAAAAGGGTATGAATACATAGTGCATGATAACTTTAGCTTAGTTGTTAAAGAAAGAACATGTGGCAATAGGGATAGGATTTATTGGTTGTTTGATTGATTAACTGTTTAGATGTAGAAACTAGCACAAGTGAAATCATAAAGGGAAGTATGTAGAACCTGAGGAGTAAAACAAATAGTTAATTACACTTGGCCACTGTCATTAACTACTTACTTTACGAATCATGTGCTAAATAATTCTTGGAGTGATGACGTTTGTGTTTTCCCTTTAGAATATGATGGATGAAGCAAGAAGGTTTGTTGGTAAGGGAGGTCACACTGGACGTCCTGGTAGGCCACATGTTGACCGGGAAACTTCTGAAGGACCGATTACTAAAATGGAAAAGGAAGGAGGCACAACCGTACCAGATCTGAGTGACAATGAAGGGTATCAATTAGATCCTTCTGTTCAAGCAGCCATCGCTCAGGCTGCAGCTGCTGCGGTGAAGAATCTGTATCCTAGAAAGTCTGGAGCGAAAGGAACCAAAGGATCTGCTGATGTCGTGGAGTATGCGGAGGGGAAGACACCAAAGATTGCGGACAAGGAAACATGCAACGGGTGCGGAAAGATGCACCTGGGAGAATGCAAGGCTGGTCCAAACCAGTGCTACCGATGCGGGAGGAAGGGACACATCTCCCGTAAATGCACAGAGGACGAGAAATGTTACAGGTGTGGTAAGTCAGGTCACATAACTCAAGATTGCGAAGAAGCCACAGCGGTGGGAGAAAAGAAGGAGGAGAAAGGGGCTGCTCCTGCTAAATGACCCGATGCTCAGTTGTGGAACCCTAAGGACAAGAAGAAGGAGGTGTGGGAGAGAAAGACATGCAAGACGTGTGGAAAGGTGCATGGTGGTGAGTGCAAGTGGGGTACTGGTTCGGACGTTTGTCACTATTGTGGTAAAACTCATGGTGGGGCGTGCAGGCTTGGATCGAATGCATGTTATAAGTGTGGAAAGGTGGGACATTATGCGCCAGATTGCACTGCAAAGACCGCGTGTTACACATGCGGTAAAACATATCACATGGCAAGGGAGTTCAAGGACCATCATAGATGTCACAACTGTGGAGGGCGTGGACACTTAGTAAGGGATTGCAAGAAGCCGAAGGAAGGACGTGAAGCAGAGAAGAATGCTTGAGGTTTAACAGTTTCCTCATATGCTTAGAAAAGACCATTCAAGAAGGCTAACTACAAGCCATAAGTTTTATTTTATGTTTGGCTTATTAAAGACTCAATGCATGTTGTGTAGACCGGTGTTTATTAATTATGATATGAATTGTCTTGAATGCATGTTGGTTATAATAAATAGTTGTGTTGTATTAAAGCGTCGCTTTAGGTGTTAACGTAAATGTATGTATATAAAAGAAGATTTCTTGGGAAGACGAGACTAGACTTGGTACATCGAGGGCCTCATGGACAAGCTACCTTAACAGCTAAAACACATGATCACCGGTCGATGACTGCAAGTCGGGAGTAAGAAGAATAACCCATAAAGCGGAGGCGATTCAATAAAGCGTGTAAATATAAGAGGTATTCCGTTTACAAGGGATAAGTTAGGTTTAGGGGACGAAACCTCTTTAAGGGGGGGAGACTTGTAACATCCCGAAATTTCCAAAATAATATTAATTAAATTATTTAATTTTGGAGGGAAGTTTACTCGGTTTAACGGGAAATAATTAAATAGAGTAGGAGTGGGTATGGGTTGGGCTAGTGTTGGTTAGTGGATATAGGATATGGACTTGGGTCATGAAGGAAAGAAGGATGAGACCATGGGCTTAAGCCCATGATCCATAATTATAAAAGCCTTAATTACCCAATTATCATTCATTTCTCATACTCCATACACCACCCAAAATACACACTTAGCTCTCTCTCATCCTACTCTCTCTCTAAGGAGAAACCAAGAAGAAGAAGGAGAACCGATTTCCGACCCAAGGTAATGATAGTATGATATTGTAGAGGTCCAAAACCGTTAGATCTAGTCGCGAAACGACGAGCCGACACCGTTAAACCGTTAAAGTCACGAGATCCGGGTCGAATCGGGTATAAACCGAACCTAAGATGAGCTTAGGGGTTTCTCTAGCTCAGATCTGGATCGAACGGGACGAACAAACGGAGCTGGAATACGTTTTTCGGGCCACCGCACGGTTTTCCGCACAGCGGCGCCGGAAAGACGAGGCCGGAAAGGCGGCGCGTGTATTTAAGGATGTCAGAGAATGTTTCTGACATTCTCTGACAAAACCTAACCCTAATTAGCTATGAGAAGCTAATAAATTAAAGGTAATTCTTTAACGGAGGATCAACGAACTATCCTTAATTCGTGAACCAATTCGTTAACAAAGGTATGACGAACCAGCTTTGATTCGTTAAGGAATAATAACGAATTAAAGCCAATTCTTTAAGTAGTGAACCCCCAGTTCGTTAGAAAGGTTCAATTCTGTATAAGGTCCAATTCATTATGGGGTTCAGTTCGTTATAAAGGTCGATTCATTATGAAGTAACGAACTAGCAATTCGTCATGAGACTAGTACAAATAGATGTTTTTATTTATTTGTCTATTGAGTGAGATCTAGGGTTTTATCCCTTTGAGAGAGTCTCCGCCTCCACGATGAGCTCTCCTGGTGGCGGCCGATATATCTTAATCGAATGTATGTATGAATGTATGTATGAGTGATTCATCTTTATGAGAATCATTCGACTAATATTATCATTCGGTTAATGAAATCATACTTCTACATCTATCTTTTATCCTGTTTGTGTTTTGATTACAATTGTTCCTTCTATTATTGATTGCTAATCAAATCAGGCTCTCTCCCAATACACCTCATCCGTCCAAACATCTTTCAAGAGTGAATATGAGTGAGATTCGATCCTAACCCTAGATTCGAGCTCCACCGTTAATACCGATTATTCACGCTTTCGCACCGGGGCTCGGTTATGTCAATTGGTATCAGAGCGGGGTTACCGATAGTTCAGACTAACCGCTGAAATGATTCATTTCGCTCTTGATCCACCATGGACGTTAAACGATGAAGTTCGTTGAAATTATTTTTGGGGGTTTGAAAATTATTTGATGTTTTGGAGAAAATTTTATGGATTGATATTTGGGTTGATGACTCGTTTGGAGATTCAACATAAATTTCATGTTTATTTGGTCAAAATGGTCCAGATCTGATGTGACAGTGTTATTTGGCTCGTTTTCCTGAAACTCTGTTCATTTGATGATTTCCAGATCTGAAAAAGGTTGATTGATGATATGAAGATAGGTTTCTTTGATTTCGAGACGACGTGGATATTGCTACATCAATTCTTTTCAGATTTCGAAACCAGTTTTTCGATATGAAAGAATTAGGGTTTTGTTTGCTCGTTATTGATTTTGATAAGTGTGCTGCACAAACAGGATATGGTATGTTGGAAAACGTTGCCGTTGGTACAAAATGGTATGAAGAAGTTACAAGTCAAGAATGAACAGGTACTAAAGGCAGTATTATCATTGATTGTCGTAGCAAATGCTAAGTGAATATTCAAGCAGGTTCTGCAAGGGCAAATCAGTGATTGATGATGCAGAAATGAATTTTTTATGTAACGGGCATACAATGAACATATAAGATTGTTCTCCAGTAATGATAACTGTTAAGTGTTGCTTCAAGAACAGATTGTGTTTTTCCCAAGCACAATTTTTGGTTCGAGCACACTTTATCTCGGGCACATCAAGTTCCAGTGTCGAGTAACCCCTTGAATATCGTTGGTCTTCTCAAGATAACTATCTTATAAGTTCCAAGCACACTTCCGAGCACACTTTGTGCTAGTGAAAAAAATGAAAAATCACAAGTGCTTTGCTTCTGAGCAATCTTCCGAGCACACATTGTGCTAGTAAAGTGCTTCCTAGCACACTTTGTGCTAGTCAAGTGCTTCCTAGCACACTTTGTGCTAGTGAAGTGCTCCCAAGCACACTAAGTGTTAGTGAAGAAAATGAAAGATCTTACTCTCACACTGTATGCTCTGGAACAAAAAGTTTGTGTTTGTGAAACATTTCAAGGTTTTGAAGAAAATTTTGAGATTTTTGGTGCCGTTGACCGCTTGACCAAGCTGTTCTCTACGGAATATATATACTCAGGGGTATTTTGGTAATTTTTCTCCAACAAGCTTATGGAATTCAAACCTCATCCAATTTCACGACTTCATCAAAAGCTTTACAAGAACAAGTGTTGACTAAACTTAAGGATTTAATCACTTTTAGTGTCAACCAACATATGAATATGTTTATTTTCAGATTTTTACAATCTTAATAAGGATGGTCAAGATTGCTTCACCCACACTTGATTTGAAGACACATCTATTAAAGACAATTGCAACGAAATTGGGGGAGTAAAAATCTTTGAATTTCATTGCAAATGGTTGGCTTCAAATCAAGTAAAAGACTCAAGTTAAGAATTGAAGATTATTTGATGATCACATTGGGTTTATTTCTGTTTGTGGTAACCTTGTTACTTGAAGTTGATCTTTGAAGTTCAAAGCCTCATTCATATGCCCATACAACTATATCCAAAAGTGGAATAAGAGTGATAATTCAAAATGAACAATGGGAGAAGCTTAACATGAGAGGGAGAATTTCAATGAAAGACAACGAGTTATGAGGCCATCATGGATGAAATTCGATGGCGTCGGTCTAAGGGGGAGATTGTTGGAACTTATGTTTTAGACTGACGCATTGAATTAATTTGCGGGTGAAAAATATATTTTGGTCTCAACCAAGGGTGGATGGATTGAAGACCAAGTCATGCTAGACTAGTATAAATAGATGTTTTTATTCATTTGTCTAGTATGAGTGAGTGTACTGTGTATTGAGTGAGATCTAAGGTTTTATCCCTTTGAGAAAGTCTCCGCCTCCAGGATGAGCTCTCCTGGTGGCGGCTGATATTTCTTAATCGAATGTATGTATGAACGTATTTATGAGTGATTCATCTTTATGAAAATCATTCGACTAATATTATCATTCGGTTAATGAAATCATACTTCTACATCTATCTTATATCTTGTTTGTGATTTGATTACAATTGTTCATCCTATTATTGATTGTTAATCAAATCAGGCTCTCTCCCAATACAGCTCATCCGTCCAAACATCTTTCAAGAGTGAATATGAGTGAGATTCGATCCTAACCCTAGATCCGAGCTCCACCGTTAATACCGATTATTCACGCTTCCGCACAGGGGCTCGGTTCTGTCACACTTAAATCTTTCATACAACTTGTTTTAAAACAATTAAATAACGAGTTAAATAAGAGTTCGGTTTCGGTTCGGTCCTTGACTCGGAACGAAAGTGAGGCTAGTGACCACATACCCAATACCAAGGAACTCATTTAACAAGAATTAGAAACTAAATTACTTATACTTTAAACAAGAATAGTAAGCATTAAAGGAATACTATAGTATAATCAAGGACTTTAACGAGTCCTCCATGTAGCCTTGCCTTGTAGCATATCACCTCAACCGACCATCGCCGGAGAAGGTGAAAGCTGAAGAAAAACAAGGGGTGCATATTATATATATGTTGTACAACAAGCGTCAATTACTATGCAACAAATTAAAATAAAAAAATGGTTCTTGTTTGACTTCAAAGAGTCAAACTAGTAAGAACCTTGAAGAGGTGAAGTTATGATCTTTGTTTGAGAGAGAAAGAAAATAAATGAACAAGTTGAAATGAAGGAGATGAGCTTGTTTATATAGGGTAATGGTCAAAGTTTATTTCTATATTTCTTTCCAAGGCTTGCACGTGCTTTGATTGGTTAAACAAGTCAAATAATGCAACAAAACAACAAAACAACATATAAACCACTATCTTTTTTAATATCAAAGAATCCGATTTATAAAACGGGTAGGGTTTATCGCACAAAAACGAATATAAGTTAAACCGAAAATGATGAATGTCACATGGACCTTCTTCATTTTTGCCTTATATGCAGATGCACACTCAAATGTCTCGTCTCTTAGCTCCTCAATGTCTCAAAATGCCAACTTCCTTACTTTAAATGCATCATCATATCTAGTATTAACTTGTTTAGTAGCCCAATATGCTCTTTGTTAATGTTCAACCGGTAAATGACAATCCTTTCCATACACAAGTCTATAAGGAGTAGTATCAATCGGCATTTTATAAGTCGTCTGGTAGGCCCACTAAGCATCAGTCAATTTAGTTGACCAATCCTAACGGTCCGTCCAAACTGTTTTTTATTGTAAAATCTGTTTAATTTGGAAATTGACACCTCAAATTGTCCACTCATTTATGCATGGTAGGGAATTTCTATTCTATGATCAACCCCATATCATTTAAGTAATTTACCAAACCTAAATTTTTGAAATAGGAACCCCATTACTAATGATGCCCGGGGTATTCCAAATCTTGAAAAAAATATTACTTTAAACAAAATTGCAACAACAAGATGATCATTTGTCCTAGTGGCTATCGTCTCAACCCAATTAGACACATAGTCGACAATCACAAGGATGTACAAAGTACCATATTAATTCAGAGAATGGGCCCCTGAATCGATCCCCCAAACATCAAAAATGTCTACAACTAGGATTGGGTTCAAGGGTATCTCATCCCTCTTAGAAATGCTCCCGAGTTGTTGACACTTTAACAATGTGTCGCGAACTCGTGAACATCCTTAAACAATGAGGGCCAATAAAAGCCACTTGTGAGGACCTTTCTAGAATTTTTCTGGCCACTAAAGTGACCCCCACACGCAGAAGAATGCTCATATTCCAACACAGATCTGACATCTTCCTCGAGTATTCGTCGTCTAATCATCTGATCTGCACCAATCTTGCACATGTCCTGGTCATCCCAAATATATTGTTTTACTTGTGACATCAAATGCTTCCTCTTTCTCGTTGGCCAATGCTCCGGTATGTCACCGGAAACTTTATAATTAACAATATAAGAAAATCAGGGATTTTGGGATACCGTCATAATATGTTTTTCATCCTTCTTTTCCATGAGGTATCTGACAGTAGAATGGTTAGAATAGATAATAACTTTACTACCCGATATATAAGACCCGAATTTATCTATAGCATAGTATATGGAAACGGTTGGGGCTAGTAACTCCTTTTTGGTTGTGGTATAATTCAATTGAGCATCCGAGAGGGTTTTACTTGCATAGTATATGGAAACGCGTTTCTTTTCCACCCGTTGACCCAAAACAGCCCCAACCGGATAATCACCCGCACAGACATTATTTCAAAAGTTAAATTTCAATTAGGAGATTCCAAGATTGGGAATTTAACCAATTTTTGTTTAAACATGTCTAAGGCCTTAGCACATTCATCATTAAAATTAAAGGGGGGCAACTATTAATGTAAAACACGTTTTAAGCTCACTAATTAGCTCGTTTATATATAATCATAAATTTCGATGTCTATAAATTATATTAATATGCATAAATTATTAAATTTGCAGTTTATAAATTTGAGTTTGTGTGCTTATGAATAACCGGTTCGTTGTATAGGGCCATGGAGGATTTAAAACTTAAAACGATTAGCGTCCTAATAGTGAAGTGGCGGTGGACAACGGGGGAAATAATCATGTTGGCCATGAGAATTCTGGTCAAACTTCAGGTTATAACCAGAGGCATTTTCGAATTTTCAGTTTTGTTTTGAGTTAAAGAATCATTAAGCTGGTCAGGTGAGTCAAACATGTTCTAAAATACATAGAAGTGTTATTTTATTTTTGTTATTTCATCACAGGGCTCTCTTTGACCTTGACTTTGAAATTTAATTACCGGTTTTATTTGGTAGGGGTATTTTGGTCAAGCACAATTGTAACTTTGGTGGTATATTGGCATGATGCTCAAGAGGTTATAGAGACGGTAGGTGAAATGCCTAATCATGGTAACATACAACTTATGCCCCCTCCTCCCTCCCCCACCATCACAAAAAAAGTATGAAAACAGTTATTGACTCAATCACATCATATATGTTTTTATGACATAACCGGAATCGTATAGGTTTTAATATGTTTTCCATACAATCAACTGATTATTGTTTCATTTTTTTGGTAAATATTATTTTAGGTACCTTGTAAATATTATTGAAAATGGAGAGAAGTTTCGGCTGCCGTGTCATTTTATGACGAGAATACCCCTACACAATCTGGTAATTATTTTTACTTTTAAAGTTAGCTTTTGAGGTTCGTTTTATGAACATTAGATTTGTGTTATTGCTATGAAGTTTGCTTAACGTTTAAAGGAGTTTTAATGTATATGATTTCACATTTTTCGCAGTTCTTATATTTAAATTAAAAGTCAAACATTTAAATAATAGCAGTTTGATCAAATTTGTGGATGCCATTGATGCATTAAGTTCCTCATTATTACAACTCAGAAAACCGCCACAACAAGTTCATCCAACCCTCTCCCGCTAATGTTCCCTCCCGGTAATAACTCGTTTTAGTATAAAAAATTCTCATTTAAAAACTTTAATATAAAAATATCCATACAGAAACTTAATTTTATATTTACCCCTTTTCATTAAATTAAAAATTAATGACATGTTTATGTTATAATTAACTTTTTAAATATAATTAATGACATTTTTTATTGATTTGATATATTTGCTTGAATTGATCCTGCTATTGAGAGCTATTTATCCTGAAGCTTCATGTTCCTGCTAAGAAGTTGATCACCATCATGAGGCCATGAAGGAAATGATCATGATCTCTAGACTGGTATCACTAATTTGTTGTTTCTTATATCTTCATCTATTTGACTTGTTTATTTTGTTCATAACTACTTTATAAACAACTATAATTACTTTTTATGATTATTTTACTTAAAATAACATAAGTTTGAATATTATTACATATACTATAAAAAATATCCATACAGAAACTTAATTTTATATTTACCCCTTTTCATTAAATTAAAAATTAATGACATGATTATGTTATAATTAACTTTTTAAATCTAATTAATGACCTTTTGTATTGATTTGATATATTTGCTAGAATTGATCCTGCTATTGAGAGCTATTGATCCTGAAGCTTCATGTTCCTACTAAGAAGATGATCACCATCATGAGGCCATGAAGGAAATGATCATGATCTCTAGGCTGGCATCACTAATTTGTTGTTTCTTATATCTTCATCTATTTGACTCGTTTATTTTGTTCATAACTACTTTATTAACAATTATAATTACTTTTTATGATTATTTTACTTAAAATAACATAAGTTTGAATATTATTACATATATTAATTTTGAAATTCTTATCACTCACAGATCAACTGTCCATTGAAAATATTGCATAATTTGTCGTACTCATAGCTTAAGCCACCGATCCCTTTCCAAAGTAATTTTGAATAGCGTGCATTTATAATTGGACCGCACTTTCCTGCTGCTTCTCAACCACTTCCTCAATTCTCCACTCCAGCCTAACTTCACAAACAAATCCAATGGTGAACATAATGGTGGTGAGGGTGAAGACCAAGGCAATGTGTTGTTACCTCTCACCAGTATGCCACAATTCTATTTTGTTCTTGGTAGTGTCCTTTAACGTCATCTACAAACCTGGATCGTTCACCATCGATTACAATGTCTTTGAAAAGGTACTCTAATTAGGTCTAATTCCAATACATATAGCTAATTTATATTTTAAGTGTGAATCTGTTAGGGTAGATGAAAATCATAAATGTAGAATTGGGAGTGAATTTAGGTCTTCCGTTCAGTAAGGCCCCATTCCCGGTAGCCCTACTTTAGCCTCAGATTTACTCATAAACACAGTTCTTACAAATCAGAGTTCATTAAAATTTCGCGGAAACGTTAACTTAAATCAATCGTAACAAAACATTAAATCTTTTCTTTGAAACTAGAACATAAAACATCATATTTAAAACGCCATTTCTTCCATCTTCAGATGCCAACCGTTCAATCCATTCCATGTGCTATCCTCATGCTAGCTCTTTAGTCAGATTACATGCGTGCATACTAAAAGTCAGCTACGCTGAGCGACTTCTAGTTAACCAAGCAACTTACCATACAACCGCTACATGCTTTATATACTTATCCGAATACACATAGTCCACTATCTAACCTGCTCACGTTACCACTTAACCTCTTATTTACCCCTACAGCTTGGCCACTTGATTACATAATCACATTGAGGCTTTTCCTCCCGCGTACTTACGTATTGCCACTTTAATAACGATGGCACTTAAAGGCTTTCGCTCCCACATACTATCGTCATGCCACTTAATAACGAAGGCACACATAGACTTACTCTACCACGCACTCACGTTATGCCACTTTAATAACGAAGGAACGCATAGACTTATTCTACCACGTACTCACGTTATGCCACTAACACTCTTACTAGACCCCTATCCACTTCTATCACACTCTACTTTTACTTGTCTATAACACACTTCCTATTAGTTCATTATTTAAATAATAAGCAAGTCACATCATAGCATTTATACCCAGTAATAACCACTAGACAATCACTATCCTAGACGATACGTGCAATATCCGAAAATCGTTCATGCACCGACAAGCATTATATAATAGCTACCTCGTATAACATCTATTACATACACTTACCACTTAAAGTAAGTGTATTCACACTTCACATCGAGTATGCACACAGCCCCGAAAACATAACAAGGTAATGGGGCTAGAAACTAACCTGAACTCGGTTACTTCTTCCCTTAATGGTTATTCCTTCTTGAGTTGTGCGCGGCTAACTTTTTAACGAATGCAATATTTAATACCGCTCTAGTCATTCTCATTGCTACTTAATTAGTCTTACGCGTCTAAGCCGTTTTTACTTCATTGAATCTTTACCCGGTTAGTTAATCGTTACTCGTTAACCTTTAAAGGTATCTTTCATTAATTAGCTAAGTCCAAGGGCCTCCATGTAATTATATCATTCTTTTCACAAGTCCAATGACTGTTCTGTAATTTTACCAAAGTCCACTTCGTTATCTGGTTCGTTAACGAAGGAGGCTCCTTCGTTATTTCTTAAGGAATTAGCTCTTATAACGAATTGGACCTTTATAACGAACTGAACTTTATAACGAACTGAACCTTTAACGAACTGGGGGTTCATTCGTCAGTTCTCCCTTAACGAACTACTTAACGACTTGGGGGTTAGTTCGTCATTTATTCCTTAGCGAAAGGGTTAACGAACTGTTTCTGTTTCGTTATTTCCCTTTGACGAATGACATAACGAATTACCTTCTAATTCGTTAAGTCTCCGTTAACGAACTAGGTTTAGGTCAGAGAATGACAGAAACATTCTCTGACATTCCCTTACCTCGTACACACATTCTCCAGCGCCGCCTTTCCGGAAAAACGGGATCTCGCTCGTTTCACAACCATTTTCACCGTTTTTCATCCCGTTCGATCCAGATCTGAGCTAGGGTGATCCCTAAGCTCATCTTTTGATCGGTTTATACCCAATTCCATCCGGATCTCGTGACTTTAACGGTTTAAGGTGCCGGCTCATCATCTCGCGACTAGATCTAACGTGTTTGGGTCTCTACAATATCATACTATCATTATCTCGGGCCGAAAATCGATTCTTCTTCTTGGTTTCGGCTAGAGAGAGAATGTAGGATGAGAGAGAACTAAGTGTGTGTTTTCGGTGGTGTATGGAATGGGATGGAAATGAATGGATTAATGGTTGGTTTATATATTATGGGTCATGGGCTTGAGCCCGTGGTTCATCTTTCTTCCTTTATAATCTAAGTCCGTTACCCATATTATTTAACCCAACACAAGACCGTCTCATAATGTCACCTACTTTTTTTTATTATTTTCCACTAACCCGATTAAACTTTCCAACCAATAATAAATAATATAATTAATATTACTTTTAGAAATTTCGGGATGTTACACGTTCTTTGCGTGGGCCTCTCATTCTATTTAGGCTTAGGTGAATTGCAGGCTCACCTTTTTTTATTATCTTTTTTCGTTGAATATCTAAAGTTTTGTTGGGATAACTAAGAAATATTTGTATAATTATAAAATTTTATGTTTTAGCACCATGATTATGTATGGTTAGATGATAATACTGTTGAGGTTCTAGAATACTAGATTAAGTTACAACTATCTCATCACTTACAGAGTAAGTTTCTTATATCATTTAGATCTTTATTTAGTCAATTCTTCATTACACTTTTTGGTAATTATATATAAACTTTCTGCATTAATCATGTCAACCGTACTTAAAGCCAATTTTTGTTAATTTGGTATAAAATGCGGAGTAACCTTAAGACCTTGCTAATTTAAATCTGATCAAATATCGGAATGTTGAAGCAAGTCTACTTTCTCAAGATTTGATTTTTTATATTACTATTTGATTTTTTTTCAGTAGTTATCATATGGTTTGAAGAATTTGCACATCCAATGTAAATGCCCTTTTCAACTTTAGTTATATGTAACTTACATTGAATTGTAGACATAATTATGAAATTGATCTATATAATAAATAATGTTAACTTATAAAAGGATAACACATAGTTATTAAAAAGATTTAAAAAAGATAACTCATCATTGTAGCAAATAAGCGGGCCGGATCAGGATGGCCGGTGTGTAATCTGATGTTCAGGTCGAATCATGGCACGGTAGGTATTTTTTCTACTATGATTAATTTCTAAAGTGTTTTCTGCTCTACTTTCTTGGTACGACTCTTTAACTTTCGTAGCGGTGATGATAATTTGGTTGGACGTTTTTGGTTGCAAACCTATGGTTGCCATTAGTTGGTAGGTCTTTCTTTTATTCTTATTGTTTTGTAATTTGAATATTGTGCACCATCACGATCATGGTGGATTGGTTGGACGTTTCCGGTTGCTGTTGGTCGAAAGGTCTTTTTTTGCCTTGATTGTTTTGTCATTTGAATGTCGTGCGCATCAAGTATTTCTGAAATGAATTTGTCTGTTGCTCATTTTATTAGTTGATTGTTTCGTCATTTGGATATTGTGCACACCAACTGTTTGCTTAACTGCATTTGCTTGTTGCTCATTTGTAACTTCATATTCCCTTTTGTTACTTGGTTTAAAAAAGCGCACCTCAGGCGTGAGGCGTTCGAGGCGTTTTTGAAAACGCCTTATTTTACGTATGGCGCAAAAATACACGAGGCGCTCTGAGGCGGTGCATTAGCTGGTGAGGCGTTTGAGGCAGCGCCTCATGTGATGCAGTCTAAATTAGATTGAAAATGCAACTGTTTGGGACCAACTGCTTAAAATATTAACGTTGGGGCTCATCTATAAAACATTACCCAATCATATTATATATATTTATCACTCTATCTTTAATTCAAACCACTCTTTAATTTTCATATTCAAAGTTTATCTTCTCCAAATGTCAACCTTCTAGACTTTTCAAGTTTATCTTCTCCTCAGTTATTACTACCATCTTTTAAATCGCTTCAAACTCACCTAATTATTACACATATGTTTATGACTCAACATGTATTTTTCTTCATTATTACTTTTTTACTATACCTTTTTATCCTATGTATTAAGTATTCATGTTTAGTTTTACAAATATGTTTTATCTTTATGATTGATTTTCAAGTAGAATATGTCATGTATAATTAATTTTTAGTAATTTTAAAATTGAGCGCCTCACATATGTGAAGCTCTCGCTTCGCGCTTCGGATTTTAGAACCAAAATGCCTTGCCTCGCCTAACGCTTTTTTAAACCAAGGTTACTTAGGTCTTTTGTGGAAAATGTGTCATTGTTTAGCTAATGCAATCTGTATTTTGTTATGTCAAGACTTCAATTATTAGACAAGTGATGTGAAAATCACAAATTCAATTTGCAGCTTAAGAGTTGTCTTAATGGGTTCAAATAGGTAAATTGGAACTCTGACCTGCTACAAATGAGATTCATTTTGGTTAGCGATGGGAATTACAACAGAGAGACAGATAAGCAGACAACAAGCCGCCGCCACCCACTTTTGAATGGCAAAATTGATCCACTCAATACACGAGTTCAACAAAACGTTTCACTGTTACCTTTTTAATGTTTATACACCTCCCATCGCAAGGCGGGGGCTTAGTACTAGTTAGTATAATATATTAGTTAATGTTTGTTCATATATGCAAATTGTTTAGGTAATTCTAGATGGGTTCATGCAATGGAGTGGACAATGGAGTAGTCTAAAAGAGTTTGTTGCATATATTCCTTTTGAAGATGATAATTCTAAGGCTGGCTTATTCAAAACCCATGGCTCGTTCAATTTCCATAAGGTAAACCAAATTGTATTTTTTTATTGTCGAAACATAGTACTGGTCAACTTATGGAAGTCAAATTTGACATTCGCACATGTAATTGGTTAATGGTAATGGACACCTGGACCGTTTTGCTAAAAAAATCCGATCGATACGTTTGGCCAAAATATTTTTATTAACACGTTTGCATAAAAAAGTTAGTTTTGGCCTGTTTGAATCAAAATTTAGAATACATTCTAAAGCCAGATTCAATTATAAAAGCTGGTTTGGTTTCTTGCGGGTCGGCTTTCTGTTTTCGATACACTTAAAATTGAGATTGAACAAGAAAATGTTTTGAGTGTATGCACTAAAAATCGTTCTGCAATTAATGAAAGAACAAAAAAAGGTTTACTTGTAAATTAAGAAAAGAAATATATCTATACTATTGCACTAGGAGCACCACCAAACACATCTTTTGGAGTTGTTGTGCAAACTTTCTTGAATCTATACTATTTAAATAATGTTTAAAGTTTTATTGAAGTGAATCTAATTCAAGATAGTATATATGATGACGGAATTGTAACTAACAAACTAGAGGCCAATTTTTAAGGAGGATATCTTCCAAAATGTATTGGATGCGTAATACTTCTGGATTGCCATGTTCCCTTGTGACTAATAAAGGTATGTGGTTCTCTCAAAGCTCACACGATTCGTTTTAGGCTTACAAAAAGATAAAGCTCTACTGTTTTATATCTTATGTGTTTGTATGCAATTGAGTTTATTCACTAATCAAATTTCAACTTCGTTTTAACAAATGTGCATAATAGTTTTGATTTTGGGACTGAATATCAATTTTTATGCATATCTAGGGGTAAAACGGTAATTTCTCAAGGAACACGATGGTCAGATCGATGCAGGAGCAAAAGGTTAATACCCGACACTACACGGCTGCACCCACCAAAAGATCAACTGCCAAATCTTTGTTGACTTTAGTTTTGTTTTGGTCAAAAATCGGCTAAGGATATTGTAACCAAATTTGTAATGTAAGGTCTAGTGCTATTATGACAATAATGAATATGTGAATAAAATGGAGATGAACACCGTGGTTTGTTGCGAGGAAAAACCCCTTGATCTTGATTAGATCAAAGGAAAAAAATCCCGGGTGATGACAATCGTCTATCACCACTTTATTAATATTGAAAAAGGGTTACAATGGTGGAGTTATGATCAACTAATACAATGAAGCTAAGTGTGTGTGATTACAGAGATTTATGAGCTAATGTATGCGAGTGTAAGCTAATCAGTGCGTGTGTTCCTAGTTGATTAATAACTCGTTTTATACAAAATCGCAACTAACTATCTTTCCTATAACTGCGCCATCTTCTCCACTAGCCGTTTCTTCTCTCTTGACCACGTGTGGGAGTCGTCTAGTAGCGCAAGAATATGATGACTTAGTCTCCCAGCCGTTATATCTATCAAACACAACACCATTCAAACACAAATATTAGTAAACAGATAATACCAAGAATCGTTGATCTTTTACAATCTGGAACATATCACAAGGATAAGTGATCCATAAACTATTCAAGGATTGAGGATTCTTAGCATAATTTCTATGCCCTAACAATTACCCCCAAAATGGCGGGTGTTTATGCAATACAACTGTCATTTTGAAATTTGAATCCTGGAGATTTTCAAGTTCACTGAACCAGAGATTGACGAATTCTGGCCACTGTTCCCACCGGAAACCGTTTCCGACCCTACGACTCCTTGGTCCGATGCGATGTTTACTCGCAGACTTGGGTTTGTTTTCCGGCCTGCCCGTTTCTCATCGGCTACACATACCCGTTACCTCCTTTTACCCAGAGTTTCTTTGAATCCACCGGTATGTCCTATATTCAGTCCATGCCCATGATTTGGAGGGTTTTAGGCACCATTGAAAGAATCATTGAGGAAGATAAGATCGATTTTGGCATTCAAGAGCTGTCACATATTTATACCCTAACTACCCATGGTTCGAACCGGTTTCTGTTGACTTTAAACAATTCCTTCTAGAGGAATCAGTTCTTCTTTGTGAATCGAAACTCCATACCTGGTGGGCCTGATTTACCTCTAACTTGGGTTAAAAAGGGTAGGATCCTGGATCCTTAACAAAGAAACACTCTGTGATAACTGAACTAACTCTTAATCTTTCTTCTTGCTTACAGTTGAAAACTTTGCTTCCCTGGCCAAGCTACCTAGAATAGAAGAAAGAGCAAAAAGATTTCTTGCCCTGGATTCCGAGGTTAGTACCTTCCAAGCCAAATTTGTTGAAGCTTTTTGTGAAATCTCCTCAGACTCCAACATGTAAAGTAAGATATATATTTGTATATTTAAATAAAATATAACGTAATAGAATACTTATCAGTTACTTGGTTTCTGCAGGTGCTCAAAAATCTCAGAAATCCACCAGCAAGTTTTCCTTAGAGGACATCGATAGCATGATCACTCCTCAAACTGTCAAGAAGGAAGCTTTGAAGGCAGCTACCACTTCTGAGCCAAGGACCACAACTACCAGGGCCAAGTCAGCAGCTTCCAAGAGAAAAAAGATCTTCAGAGCCCGAGACCCACTTCGACATGATCCTCACTGTAAGTATCCTCTATTAGGATGTCTTGAATTTTGAGGATCCAGTATTCTTCTAACTTTTACATAATTACTGGTCATAGGCTGTGCATGCTTGCAAAGATCACTACAACAAGATTGTGAGCCAAATGAGTGACAACCTCTCAGGAATGGGAAGTGCAGCGATCACCAAACACAAAGCAATAGCCCAGCTCAGCAAAGACAAGAAGTGGTTAGAGAATCTGTTATCCATCACAAAAGCCCAACACCAAGAGGAAGTGAAGCAGGCCACTGAGGAAGCAAAGATGTGGGCGGCAAGGTCGGTGCTGCAGGCCAAGATCAAGATGGAGACAAAAGCCGGTGATCCTGCCTTTGACAAGGCTGCTTGGGATGTGAAGAAGTGGAAGGCGGCTTTGGTGGCTCTTGGTGGTGAAGAGGATGTGGAGATGACAGAAAGGAATGAAGCTGGAACTAGCGGAGCCAAGGAGGTGGTCGGGACCGAGGAAGGAAAGGATGCAGCAAAAGGTGAGGAGGCTTCTTGAACGGGCAATGAAGTATCTCAAAGACAGGCCAAAGCCTGTTCTTTTATTTTGCTTTGATTATGTTTTTAATGGATAATGGTGTGTAACATAAAATAGTAATTAGGAGAAGGATCAATGATCCTTAAGACAAATTCAAGGGGTAAAAAAGGTGGATGGATCCTCTATTTGCGGGGATAAAGCCTTTAATGCCCCTGACTTTTATTTTCCTGCACTCGGTTAAACTGTTAGTACCAACTTACTTTAACCTGGATGGATGGTCCATGTTTTAAATGGTGAAGTTCGGGTTAACTTTTGGTAACTTTAAGTAAGTTCTTAATAAATATTATCTTTTGATTATTTGCTCATTAACTTTTGGTAACTTTAAGTAAGTTCTTAATAAGTTCGAATTAGAACTAAGTTACCATAAGTAGTGACCCTCCCGTGATCCTTGTATAAATAAGTTAAGGATTTTGAATTCACAAGTCTTGATTCTCGTAATTGAACTTAGAACATCTGTTGCAAAGAACTTTTAAGATTAACTGGGGGACCCATCTAACTAGGGACAAGCCCATAAATAAATTGGGGACAAGCCCATAAATAAACTGGGGACAAGCCCATGTGACTGGGGACAAGCACAAAAACTGGGGACAAACCCAAACTGGGGACAAGCCCAAAAACTGGAGATATGCCCGAACTGGGGACAAGCCCAAAAAATTTGGGGGCAAGCCCAAACTGGGGATAAGCCCAATAACTGGGGACAAGCCCAAACTGGGGACTGGCCCAAAGATACGGATGTCAACTGGGGACTCGCCCAAACCGGGATTTAGCCCAAACGTGAGATACATGAAAATGTTAAAAACCGGTGGTATGGTACGTCTACCATAAATCTTAAGATCCTCCATATAGCCGAAGACAACGAAATTATCAGCCACTAAACGTGTACTGGTCCCGCTGCCCGGACTATACGTTGGATAGCGTGCGCTCAAGGCGAGAGTGTAGAAACTCTATTTTATAAGAAAGGTGAAAACCATTAAACCTTGGAAGATATGACCATCGTGGGTCACACCTTAAGCATGGGCTAGGCCAAGGGAAATAGTAAGATACCTATAAACGTGAAGGAGAGGTGGCCAACCTCTTAGACTTAATCCTCTAACTAGAATCCTGCATAGTTACTTAATACTTGGAAAAATTTTTTTTTAAGAATATGTTATCCATAAACTAATAAAAATCTTAAATAAATAAGTGATCAGATAGATATTACCAATTTTAAGATCCTCGATCCTATAAGGATACTCGATCCTCAAACGATACTTGATACTGGTCAAAAAAAAGTACTTCTTGAGGTGGATAGCATTCCATGCTCTTGGTAACCTGTTGCCTTCCATTGTGAGCAAATGATATGCCCCCTTTCCTGCTTCCGATTAGATTAGATAAGGACCTTCCCACTTGGGTGCTATCTTTCCATCAGCCGGATTGGTTGTATTTGGAAGGCTTTCCTCAAGACCAAATCTTCTTCTTGAAATCTTCTGATCCTTATACTTTTGTTTTATGCCCCAGCTTCCCTTTGTTGATATGCCGCCATTCTGATCTTGGCTAGGTCTCAGAGTTCTTCAACAATATACAAGTCTTCAAGAAGGATTTCTTTATTGGCCTCAGGATCACGGATGCTTGTTCTGGCTGTAGGAACAACCATCTTTGTAGGGATTATTGCTTCTGATCCAAACACCAATAAGAAGGGTGTTTGGCTTGTTGCATTCTTGGGTTTTGTCATGTCAGCCCAAAGAACATAAGGTAGCTCTTCGGCCCACTTGCCATTCTTGGATCCTAGTTTCTTCTTCAAATTGTTGATGATTATCTTGTTACTTGATTCCGCCTGGACATTAGTTTGAGGATGAACCGGTGTCGATGTAATTATCTTGAAGCCCCAACTGTCACAAAAGTTAGTAGTTCTTTTCCCGATAAACTGGGAACCATTGTCACAAATAATTTCTGAAGGGATGCCAAATCTAGTAATAATATTTCTTTTAATGAAGGATATCACCTCTTTTTCGCGGACTTGAACAAAAGCTTATGCTTCTATCCACTTTGAAAAGTAATAAGTCATTGCAAGCATGAATACTTTTCCTCCTGGTGCCTTAGGTAGCTTAGCCACAATATCCATGCCCCACTTCATGAAAGGCCATGATGAGGATATAGGATACATAGGTTCTGCTAATTGATGTAGGATGTTTCCATGCCTTTGGCAAGCATCACACTTCTTTGAGTATTCCATGGCGTCTCTCTTCATGGTTGGCCAGAAGTATCCTGTTCTTAGAAACCTAGAAAACAAAGCTCTACCTCCAGTGTGATTACCACAATCTCCTTCGTGAAAGTCTTTGAGCACCTCTTTAATTTCAGGATCCTCGATTCACCTTAAGTATGGACCTGCAAGAGATTTCCTATAAAGAATATCATGTAATAAAATGTATTATGATACCTTAAGTTTGAAGGACTTAGGATTCTCTGTGGCTGGAATTTCTCCATCTTGGATGTATTTCTTAATTGGGAGGATCCACGATCCTTGATTATATGAGGATGATGGATCCCAAAGTACAATTTGTTTGTCAATTTGTTATCTCCACAGCTTCTTGTTCTCCTATTGCTGGCGAGAGTATATAGATGATTGGGATATTCATGTCTTTTGGAATTTTCAAAGATGAGCCTAAATTTTCCAAAGCATATGCCCCGTCATTCTCTTCCCTTGGTACCTGATCAATACTAAACAACTCTAAGGATATCGCTAATTCCTTCAAAACATCTAGATATTTGATTAATTTTTCACCTTTAACAGCATATGAGCCATTAAAGTGGTTAGCTATCAACATTGAATCTATATATATACTTGAAGATACCTGATCCTCATGCATTTAGCTATTTGCAAACCTGCGATCAGAGCTTCATATTTTGTGTCATTATTTGTCGCTTGGAACTCACATGCTATAGACTGGGGTATATGTCCCCATGTGGCGATTTCAGTAGAATTCCTAATCCTGTTCCTCTTACACTAGATGCTCCATCTGTAAAGAGGATCCAAGGATCCTTGGTTTCTTCTAGTTGCTGGACTTCTAAATCAGCTTTCTTTTGCATGTCACTGCTGAAATCAGCCACAAAGTCTGCTAGTGCTTGCGATTTAATGGTTGTTCTGGGCTCATACTGAATATCACATGCATTCAGCTTCACAGCCAATTTGGCCATCCATCATGAAAATTATGGTTTTCTAAGCACATTCTTAATAGGATAATTAGTTCTCAAAATTATAGTATGTGTTTCAAAGTAATGTCTTAATTTAGTAGAAGCCATAATAAGTGCAGGAGTTAATTTTTCTAAATGAGAATACCTGTCTTCTGCATTTAAAAGACTTTTACTTACATAATAAATGGGATGCTGTTCACCTTCGTGATCCTTCACGAGGACGACACTTACTGCATTTCCTAAAACAGCTAGGTACATATATAAGGATTCTCCATCCACATGCTTCATCAAAGCTGGTGCTGAGGATAAGTAATCCTTTAAGGCTTTAAGTGCAACTTCATGCTTCTCCGTCCACTCGAACTTCTTATTCTTCCTAAGGGTGTTATAGAAGTCTTTGCACTTCTCCGAGGACCTGGAAATGAATATGTAGAGAGCATCTATTCTCATCGTCAATCTTTGGACATCCTTAGCGTTCACAGGAGAATTCAAGTTGATGATGGCTTCTATCTGCTCTGGGCTTGCTTATATTCCTCTCTTGGTCACCATGTATCCTAGAAATTTCCCAGCCTTAACACCAAAATGGCATTTTGACGGGTTCAGTTTCATATTGTATTGATCTAGGATATTGAAAGCTTTTTCTAGATCTCTAAGGTGATCCTCTTCCCTTTTTGATTTCACCACCATGTCATCTATGAAGACTCCCATAGTCTTGCCTAACTGATCCATGAACATCATGTTGACTAATCTTTGATATGTTGCTCCTGCATTTCTTAGTCCGAATGGCATAGCAATATAACAGTATATGCCGTTAGGAGTCATGAATGCTGTATCCTCTTGATCAGATGGTTCCATCTGAATTTGTTGAAATCTATAGGAAGCATCAATAAAGGTAAGCATCTCATGTCCTGCCGTTGCATCCACCATGGAATCTATATGGGGTAATGAGAAAGGATCCTTGGGGCATGCCTTGTTTAAATCAGTAAAATCAACACACACCCTCCACTTTCCATTCTTTTTAGAAACAACAATCACAATAGCTAACCATCGAGGATACTTGACCTCTCTAATCACACCGGCCTTAAGAAGTTTTTCAACTTTTTCTTGTATGATCGTGTTCCTCTCAGGAGCGAATTTCCTTCGCTTCTGATGGACTGGTTTAATAGATAAATCAAGGCCTAACTTGTGAGTAATTAACTCCATAGAAATACCTGTCAAGTTTAAATGTTTGAAGGCAAACGCGGAATTTCTTCACTTTAGGAAGGATATTATATCCTCCTCGATCTCACTAGGGATACTGGATCCTAGGAACACTTTCACATCAGGATCCTCGGGATCCAAGGATACTTCTTTTATGTCTCGCTCCCGAGCTTCCAGTACGTCCCTAGGATTTTGCTATGGTTGCTATGCTATCATCTGTTTAGCAGCTGGCTTTCATCGATGAAGAATAGTAATTCTTGGCTTCAACTTTATCACCATATATCCTTACGACTCCCCAAGGAGTTGGTAGTTTGATGCATTGATGTTAAGTAGTGGCCACTACCTTCATCCCATGTAGCCAAGGTCTGCCCAAAATTATATTGCAACAAGATAGGTTATGAATAACACAGAATTTTTGGTAGGAATTTAACCCTTCGATGTATATTGGGAGTTTGATGTCCCCCAATTTTTTCTTGGTTTCGCTACTGAAACCGACTAACACCTATGTCCTTGGGAAGATCTCCGAGTCTGGTATATTCATCTTCTGAAGCACATCATGTTGGCTGATATTGACCAAGCTTCCACCATCGAATAGGGTCATGCGTACATAATGGTTAGCAATAAAAAAAGTAATGATTAAACCGTCATGATGTGGATCCTGGATATTTGATTTATCATCTTCATCGAAGAAGATCCTTTTGTCGGTCGTCAAAGTGGTGGATATAACATGTCGTTCCCCGTTATCCAACTAGATCTCTTTGGTGAGTCTCTTAGGTGCGGAGAAGGTAGTTCTACATATGTTTGAGCCACCGGAAATGAAGTTGATCACTTGAGAGTTTAGTGTGGGCGGAGTTGCTTTTTGAGGATCCTCTTCAGGATCCTGGATCCTCGACTTGTTTCTTCCCAACAGTTCCTTAAAATGGCTTTGCTTAGGAGATATCCAATTTCCCTCCTCAAACCGATGCAATCGTCCGTCATACGGCCAAAATCCTCATGGAAGGCGCACCATTTGGATTTGTCTCTAAAGGCCGTTGACTTCTCGTTCTTCCGAGGCCACCTTGCCTTCTCTCCTAGATCCTTCATGGAACAAATCAAGCCATGAATATCCACTGAGAAGTAGTATTCTGAGATGCTGGGGTAATCTTTATCATCATCTCCTTCTTCAACCGCTCGGACATTTTAATTGTTGAATTTGGAGTATGGCTTCGAGTTATTGTTTCTTAACGAGGATCCTTGTTTCTTGTCAGGAGATTCTTGCTTCGTTTGGGCTCCTAACCGTTCTTGGATCCTTTTGTCATCTTCTAGTCATATGAACCTCAGTGCTTTGTTCCTTACTTCATCTAAAGACCTGCAAGGAGTCTTCACAAGATCATCATAAAAGGTGGTGCCCATTTGAATTCCCATCTTGAATGCTTCAACAACAGTAGCCATATCAAGATTGGGGATTTCCAGTGCTTCCCTGCCAAACCTTGTAACAAAATCCCTAAGGGATTCATCACTAGGTTGGATAACTCGGTATAGATCACTAGTTAACTTCTCAAATTTCCTACTACAAGAAAATTGACTGTTGAACAAGTTAACTAAATGAGAAAATGATGTAACAAAGTAAGGAGGGAGACTTAGCAGCCATTTGAGTGCAGATCCTGTTAGTGTGGATCCGAAACCCTTGCACAGACAAGCCTCCTTGAGCCTCTCAGGAATTGGATTGATTTCCATCCTTTCCCTGTGTTGAGCGACATGCTCCTCAGGATTAGTGGTCCCATCATAAGTCTTAATGTTGGGGGTCTGAAATCGCTTTGGGATTTCGGCATCACAGATAGGTGGAGCGAATCGGGATAACTTATGACACCCTTCAGGTATTTTAGGGATCGGTCGGACCACCCTTGGTACACTGGATATCATATCCTTAAGCTTTTGCAGTTCCTTAGCCATAGCTTGGTTAATACTTGCATCGTGCATGGAACCACGGTTAGCATTTAAGGATATAGGATCATGCGTGTTACCTCTTTGTTGTGTGAAGGTTGGTATTCCAGAAAAGTAGATGAAGTATGAAGTGTCTGCTACAGGAGTTGGTCCACCAGTAGCGATAGTCTGCATGGGAATAATATCTCCTTCATGAACTTTCGTAGATTTCAAATATGGCTTTCAAATTAAGTTCTGAATTAGTGGATGCTGCCAAAGGGAGTGGCGATGCCATACACAAAAGGGAAGAGACTCATAGAATGGCAGAGGCAAATAGAGCTTTTACACATTTTCGTTAATCCATGAACATTATCTATACATCTTGATCAGAAAAGAATCAAGAGAAAAGAAAGAATCGGAATTTATTGATATATTTCTCAAAACAAACGAAAAGGAAACGAAAGATGAAACCTAAATCATGGATCAACTACGCCTTGTCGGGGAATTTATTAAGAATAAGAAAGAAAAAACTCATGTAAATACCATGGAATAAGGGTTGATCATATTCATGGAGATTCCATAAATATTCCATTCCAAAAATGGAAACAATTGGGATTTTTTTGTAAATTGGATAAATTGGATGCAGTTACTAACTCATGATGCTGAATTCCAAGGGATCGTTGATTCTGGAGGAAGGATCCTTGAGGCTGGAAGTTGTAGGATCCTTGGTAGAATAACCCAGAGGCAACGGTTGAAGGAAAGATGATCCTTGCTGGAAAATTGAGGATCCGTGAGTTTGTAGATTCATGGCTCCCGGTTGAAGGATGGATGATCTTTGAGTAGGTTGGGCCAGGGATACTGGAATGGTAAAATCCAACATCCTAGGAATCACAGGAGTTTGATCCTCCGCCGGCCTCTTAGTCTTCTTCAAGTCTTCTATCTCTCGAAGGATCCTTTGGTTAGTTTTGTTCTGCTGCTCCATGTATGCTTTGACCTGTGAAAACATAACAAAAACATCATTGTTAGTAGGGGAGGCATCGGTGGCAAGGTCCTTGATGAGTGAGAAATGGATGATGGCATGGTTGATGAAGCAGAGGATTGTTGAGAGGCCATTGAGAATGTTATTGATAGAATACGTTGAAAATTGATTGGGTATTTTCTGGATTATAGCACCAATTGTCCCACGGTGGGCGCCAAATTGTTTTGGTCAAAAATCAGCTAAGGATATTGTAACCAAATTTGTAATGTGAGGTCTTGTGCTATTATGACAATAATGAATATGTGAATAAAATGGAGATGAACACCGTGATTTGTTGTGAGGAAAAACCCCTTAATTTTGATTAGATCAAAGGAAAAAAATCCCGAGTGATGACAAATCGTCTATCACCACTTTATTAATATTGAAAAAGGGTTACAATGGTGGAGTTTATGATTAACAAATACAATGAAGCTAAGTGTGTGTGATTACAGAGAATTATGAGCTAATGTATGCGAGTGTAAGCTAATCAGTGCGTGTGTTCCTATTTGATCAATAACTCATTTTATACAAAATCACAACTAACTATCTTTCCTATAATTGCGCTATCTTCTCCATTAGCCGTTTTTTCTCTCTTGACCACGTGCGGGAGTCGTCCAGTAGTGCAAGAATAGGATGACTTAGTCTCCCATCCGTTATATCTATCAAACACAACATCTTTCAAACACAATTATTAGTAAACAGATAATACCAAGATTCCTTGATCCTTTACAATCTGGAACATATCACGAGGATAAGTGATCCATAAACTATTCAAGGATTGAGGATCCTTAGCATAATTTCTATGCCCTAAAAATGAAGAACAAGATAGTTTTGAAGATGACGGAAATAAAGATATGGATGATTTAGAAAATGCGAATGATTTAGAAAATGAGAACAATGACTGTTTGAAGACGACCTTGAAGTTCTACAACAAGAAAATGAAGAAGAGCATGAAGTTCCACAACCAGCGATATGAATTATTATCACGAAAACAACCTGCAAAATCACAATTATAAGCAGACCTGTTAAATCTGAACTTGTTGGGATTAGTTTGCAAACTTCACGAAAAATTTAACAGGATTTGTTTACTGATTGGTATATCAATCTGAACTGGTTGGGCTTAGTTTGTTGTTTCGGCTCATTAAAGCGGTTTATGAAGAAATTAAACTTATTACATGAAACATTTTTAACGATTAGGAGAACAATAAATTGTAGAATTCGTTTAACAAAAGTTAACGGAGAGCCCGTTAACAACAATTCAATAGTTTGCAAAATTCACGAAAACTTTAACAGGATTGTTTACTGACTGGTATATCAATCTGAACTGGTTGGCTTAGTTTGCTGTTTTGGCCCGTTAAGCGGTTTATGAAAAAATTAAATTTAGTACATGAAACATTTTTAACGATTAGGAGAACAATAAATTGCAGAATTCGTTTAACAGAAATTAACGCAGAGCCCGTTGACAACAGTTCAACAGTTTGCAACATTCACAAAAACTTTAACAGGATTGTTTACTGATTGGTATATCACTCTGAACTGGTTGGGCTTAGTTTGCTATTTCGGACCTTAAAAGCAGTTTATGAAGAAATTAAATTTATTACATGAAACATTTTTAACGATTAGGAGAACAATAAGTTGCAGAATTCGTTTAACATAAATTAACGCAGAGCCCGTTAACAACAGTTCAATAGTTTGCAAAATTCACGAAAACTTTAACAGGATTTGTTTATTGATTGGTATATCAATCTGAACTGGTTGGCCTTAGTTTGTTGTTTCGTCCCGATAAAGAGGTTTATGAAGAAATTAAATTTATTACTTAAAACATTTTTAACGATTAGGAGAACAATAAATTGCAGAATTCGTTTAACAGAAATTAACGCAAAGCCCGTTAACAACAATTCAACAATAGAATCTATTTCCAACATTTGATTATTGATTGGTATATTAATCTGAACCAGTTAGGCTCGACTAGCTCTTTCGGCCCGTGGAAGCAATATATATAAAAAATAAATTCATTACATAAGACATTTTTTGAAAATTAGATACAAAAATGAATTGTAGAAGATAGAAACTCTGGCAGAGCTCCTTTAAGAGCATTTGTTTACAAAATAATTAGAAACTTTGTCTTCCCAGTAATGATGTATGTTTTCCTTATGTTTGTGCAATTATTGTATGACATTTTAGGATAATGTGAATCATAATTATGTAAACTTTTCTGACAACTTTTTTCGTATTAATATATATGTTTCTTATCAGTGATTTGAATATAATGGGTCAAAGCATATGGAAACTTATGATTGCACCTGGATGATTGGATGATCTTGGTTTTTATACCTGAATACGTGTATTATTGTTTGTGTTTTTAGCTTCTTATGTTGTTTAAATTTGATTTTGTTTGATAGTAGATACACTATCATGCTTGTTCAAAATTGGTGTTTTTGTTATATATGCAGATGTTTAAATAATCTTCTGCAAGCAATTACTGGTCATATTTATTTACCTATGTATCATCAAATTATAACTCTAGCTAAACACGATACAGACCAGCGCAACATGCTAGGAAAGAAAACTAGTTTTTTATATATATACATGTAAATATATATATATATATGTATATATATTATAAAAATTATATAAATGATAGCAAGTTTATATGGATATAAATGAAATTTTCCTATTTCAGTTTTTTTAGTATTTTTAATGTATACATGTACATTGTAAATTATGTTTACTTTTTGTAGTTCGGAATGTACGTAAAAGAGTGAGAGGACCAACCCGTATGCCAAAAATTTGGGCCCAAGAAAAAGGGGATAGAATTTCTATTTTAGTTAATGCATATGGACAGCCTATTAATGACAAAAGTAGTCAACTGACTCATTTCATGGGAACCCTTTCAAGGGGTGGAAAGTATTGTCCGATTTATAAACCATGGAATAAGGTTAAGGACGCTAAAAACAAGTGTTGCTTAAACTCCTAAAGGTACATAATTAAAAATCTATATGGTAGTGACTAAAGTATTTGTTTTCTCATGTGACTTGCTCCATTTGTAGACATAATTTGATATTCCAGAAGATGTTGAAGGCTAGATATTGAAATCATTTGGGCAGAAGGTGAAGAACTGGAGGGCAAGAGTTAAAGAACTATACCATGATCCGTCTTGGTCACTTCAGGAACAAATAAGTTCTAGGCCAAAACAAGTGCAAAAAAAACAATGGAGACTAGTGAAGTATTGGAATAAAGAAAAGTTTAAGGTATGAAATAGCCTTCCACTTCAAATAACATTAGTTTATTTTCCATTCTAATATATCACTTTCCTACTGAAGACTGTAAGTGAAAAAAACAGGGCGAGTCAGGCAAAGAAGAAGATGGTGCAAGTAATGGGTAAAAAAAGTTATGCTCAATTACATGAAGGGCTAAAGGTGATTATATAAGATGGTGCAATTGTTAATGTACGCAGCATGTCGATATCCGTTGTTAATACGCTATTCGGAGGTTCGAATCCTTCCGTCCCAGAGCATATTCCCTGTACCCGAATACTTCTTTTTTGTTCAACAAGGTTCTGTTTCACGGTCTAATATTGGATAGAAGAGATACTCAATTTAGTTTTGTTCAAATATACATCTATGGGACAAGATCCAAGTCGATTGGAAATGTTTCGTGCATGCTTCTCCAAACATGGAACTACAAAAAATGAGAAAGCTGCAAATGCAATTGTAAGTAATATGCTTTTATATTCATATACATATCTTTTCTATGCATTCTTGATGGTGTTAAAAATACATATCTTATTTTTGTTATTATATCTAATACATACACAAATGCAACAACTTAGTTCTAATCTTCCCGAGGGTTCGACCTATAATCTTGGACTAGATGGTGTTTTTTCTAAGGTAATGGGTAAAGATCGAATTGTTGATGCAGTCATGTATAGTCTCGGTGTTCGTGGTTCTGATGTTTGGGTGTAATGCCAAGTCGTTCAGCATGTCGTAGAGAAAACATCCAACTGAAGTCTAAATGTGAAGAACTTACTAGTAGCGTGGTCTAGTTAGAAGCCCAGGTGTACGTGATGAAAGGGTCGAAGGATGATTCTAGTGTCCAACCTGTTACATCGTCATATTTCCCCATTGTAACCAGCAGACCTCCACGTTTACAGGTATTTTTCTATATAAATCTTTTGTGTTCCATAATTTGTAAGTTATCTTTTGTACTTCATCAGAAATATGTTATAAACAATAGGCACGTCACTATATTTTGCACAAAGTACATGGTCAAAAAGAGGATTAGTATGTAATTTGGATACTTTGTTAGACTTAGGATATGTTGAATCTGCGAAATTGAGGTAAATCTTTATCTTGTAGACTCATCCAAAAATTGATTGTAAGTTGGTAATTAAATAATGGTTACATTGGGCTACACTAGAAAACAACAATGTCTGTTGATGATATTTTTCAGATTATTTTTTCTATAAAATGTTAGTCTGCTTCTGTAAAACCTTATGTTTTGTAAAATGATTTTTGCACTATAATGACTTGAGTTTAATATATAACTTTTTTTGAAAACTAAAATCTAGGTCGGAGATGAATTTTTCCTCAAAGCATTCTAAAACCTACCGAGCCTCTAGCAAGAGGATGCGTGAAGAGCCCGGACGCAAATGAGCTAGTTGGTGGTACAGAGATTGGACCAAAATGGTGTGAGGTAAATGTTCAAGTACCAATAAAAATAGATGAAAAGTTGTTCAGACCATATGGGTTATTTTCAACAATTCAAGATTGTATTGGTGCATCCATCGCATGACCTTGTCCATTCATCTCGGTATGTATTTGTTAAACTTGTGATTCGAATAATTTTAATAACATGGAACTTAATTCTTATACATGGATGGTTTATTTGTAGGTAGTACGTGAGGATTGAGGACGCATGATGACTCGAGATTTTATGGTGCTTTTTTCTTTTATTACTTTTTAATTTTTTTCTTAAATGTTACAAGAGTTTATGTTGGATAATGTTATAACTTATTTATGTTTAGTGTTTTCATTATGAACAACCTTATTTAATATAACGAAGTTTTATTTCTTTCAATATTTAGTTGTCCATAAATGTATCATAAAATTGTGGGTGTGGAGGTTTAAAAAAGGGTTGTATAATATTATTTGTTAGGACTTCGAATTTTTGTCCTATTAAACGTTAGAACATTGTAAAAGTGTCATAATATGTTTTTAGGACGTTGTTTAAGTTGTTCATAGACATATTATGCGACCATAAAATTTAGTTTGATAATCTTGTTTGGGATATTAGGACCCTTGTCTTGGTACTATAATGCTCCATCATAAGGGTCATAAAGTTTAATTTTTAAGGACACTTGTATGTGTGTCAAAAGTTTACAATTGGGTAAGCACATGTCAAAACATTGTAAAAATGTCCTAATATGTTTTTATTGGGATTCTTTTTTGGTTGTTAATGAATATATTATGTGACCATAAAATTGGTGACAAAATCGAGCCCAGGTGCGGAAGCGTGAATAATCTGTATTAACGGTGGAGCTCGGATCTAGAGTTAGGAAAGAATCTCACTCATATTCACTCTTGAAAGATGTTTGGATGGATGAGGTGTATTGGGAGAGAGCCTGATTTGATTAACAATCAATAATAGTATGAACAATTGTAATCAAAACACAAACAAGATAGAAATGGTAGTATGATAATATTAGTCGAATGATTCTCATAAAGATGAAACACTCAAACATACATTCATACATACATTCGATTAAGAAATATCAGCCGCCACCAGGAGAGCTCATCCTGGAGGTGGAGACTCTCTCATAGGGATAAAACCCTAGATCTCACTCAATACACAATACACTCAATCATACTAGACAAATGAATAAAAACATCTATTTATACTAGTCTAGCATGACTTGGTCCTCAAGTCATCCACCCTTGGTTGAGACCAAACAATATATTTTTCACCCACAAATTAATTCGATGCGTCGGTCTAAAACATAAGTTCCAACAATCTCCCCCTTAGACCGATGCCATCGATTTTCTTCCATGATCACCTCATAGCTCGTTGTCTTTCGTTGAGATTCTCCCCCTCATGTTAAGCTTCTCCCAATGTTCATTTCGAATTATCACTCTTATACCACTTCTGGATATAGTTGTATGGGCATATGAACGAGGCTTTGAACTTCAAAGATCAACTTCAAGTAACAAGGTTAACACAAACAGAAATAAACTCAATGTGATCATCAAATAATCTTCAATTCTTAACTTGAGTCTTTTACTTGATTTGAAGCTAACCATTTGCAATGAAATTCAAAGATTTTTACTCCCCCAATTTCTTTGCAATTGTCTTTAATAAATGTGTCTACAAATCAAGTGTGGGTGAAGCAATCTTGACCATCCTTATCAAGATTGTAAAAATATGAAAATAAACATATTCATATGTTGGTTGACACTAAAAGTGATTAAATCCTTAAGCTTGGTCAACACTTGTTCTTGTAAAGCTTTTGATGAAGTCATGAAATTGGATGAGGTTTGAATTCCATAAGCTTGCTGATGATTGGAGAAAAATTACCAAAATACCCCTGAGTATATATCTTCCGTAGAGAACAGTCAACGGCACCAAAAAAAATCTCAAAAGTTTCTTCAAAACCTTGAAATGATTTACAAACACAAACTTTCTGTTTCGTAGCACATAGTGCGCTTGGGACCACTTCACTAGCACAAATTGTGCTAGGATGCACTTTACTAGCACAGTGTGCTTGGGAGCACTTCACTAGCACAAAGTGTGCTAGGAAGCACTTTACTAGCACAAAGTGTGCTCGGAAGTGTGCCCGGAAGTGTGCTCGGAAGCAAAGCACTTGTGATTTTTCATTTTTTTCACTAGCAAACAATGTGCTCAGAAGTGTGCTAGGAAGTGTGCTCTGAAGTACTTGTGATTTTTCAATTTTTTTCACTAGCACAAAGTGTGCTCGTAAGCACTTCACTAGCAGAAAGTGTGCTTGGAACTTGAAAGATAGTTTTCTTGAGAAGACCAAGGATATGCAAGGGGTTACTCGACACTGGAACTTGATGTGCCCGAGATAAGATGTGCCCGAGATAAAGTGTGCCCGAACCAAAAATTGTGCTTGGGCAAAACACAATCTGTGCTCGAAGCAACACTTGACTATTATCATTACTCGAGAACAATATTATATGTTCATTGTATGCCCGGTACATCAAAAATTCATTTCTGCATCATCAATCACTGATTTGCCCTTACAGAACCTGCTTGAATATTCACTTTGCATTTGCTACAATAAACAATGACAATATTGCCTTTAGTACCTGTTCATTCTTGACTTGTACCTTCTTCATACCAGTTTGTACCAACGACAACATTTTCCAACATACCATATCCTGTTTGTGCAGCACACTTATCAAAATCAATATCGAGTAAACAAAACCCTAATTCTTTTAGATCGAAAAACTGGTTTCGAAATCCGAAAAGAATCGATGTAGCAATATCCACGTCTCGAAATCAAAGAAACCTATCTTCATATCATCAATCAACCTTTTCAGATATGGAAATCATCAAATGAATAGAGTTGCCCCAAAACGAGCCAAATAACACTGTTACATCAGATCTGGAACATTCTGACCAAATAAACATGAAATTGATGTTGGATTTCCAAACGAGTAATCAACCCAAACATCAATCCATAAAATTTTCTCCGAATTATCAAATAATTTCAAAACCCCCAAAAATAATTTCAATGAACTTCTTCATTTAACGTCCATGGTGGATTCAATAGCGAAATGAATCAGTTCAGCGGTTAGTCTGAATGATTCGGTAATCCCGCTCTGATACCAATTGACAAAACCGAGCCCCGATGCGGAAGCGTGAATAATCAGTATTGACGGTGGAGCTCGAATCTAGGGTTAGGATTGAATCTCACTCATATTCACTCTTGAAAGATGTTTGGACGGATGAGGTGTATTGGGAGAGAGCCTGATTTGATTAACAATCAATAATAGGATGAATAATTGTAATCAAAACACAAACAAGATAGAAATGGTAGTATGATAATATTAGTCGAATGATTCTCGTAAAGATGAAACACTCCTACATACATTCATACATACATTCGATTAAGAAATATCAGCCGCCACCAGGAGAGCTCATCCCGGAGGTGGAGACTATCTCATAGGGATAAAACCCTAGATCTCACTCAATACACAATACACTCACTCATACTAGACAAATGAATAAAAACATCTATTTATACTAGTCTAGCATGACTAGGTCTTCAAGCCATCCACCCTTGGTTGAGACCAAACAATATATTTTTCACCTACAAAATAATTCGACGCGTCGATTTAGAACATAAGTTCCAACAATTGGTTTCATAATCTTATTTGGGATATCAGGACTTTTTTCATGGTACTAAAGTACCTATAATGTTACATCATAAGGGTCTTATAAATTAATTTCTAAGGACGTTTGTATGTGTATCAAAATATAAAAGGTGGGTAAGCAAATGTTAAAACATTGTAAAAGTGTCCTAATATGTTTTTATTGGGACGCTTTTTGGGTTCTTAATGGATATTTTATGCGACCATAAAACTGGTTTCATAATCTTATTTGGGATATCAGAACGCTTCTTGAGTTCCGAGACTTATTACGCCCTCTTTACATGAAACGCTTTTCTCGTTGGTTCTATTAAATGAAAGGTCCTATAAAATAGCATTTTAGGACGCTTTTGTGCGTACTAAAATCTCTTTTGTTGTAGTGATCGATTGGCAGAATGGTTTCACCAACATCTACTCTTTGAGGTAAACTGTAGATTTAATTTCTTTAAGCCACAAGTTCAAACCCGTAAGTACATTGACGAAATTGATCCTCGTACGGGTTGGAGGAAACTTGTACTTAAAGTTAAACACCCGAAAACGATGAAACGTGTACCGGTGAAGACTTTTCCACAGAGTCTTCACCTATTGTTCAATTTTTGGTATTGCTAATCGAACCGGCGAGGCAGTCATTGTGCTGGGTAAAGGACTGAAGACCAGCTTTATAAGAGTTATCGACCCAATGTGGCTCGTTAACTTATCGAAAACCGACAATGACGTGCTTTTTAAGAACAAGATTTTGATCGAACGTCAAGAAGATTACGATCGAGCTATGCAATTCCAGCGCGTCGTACTTGTGCGTCATGCGTTCTGATTCATGGTTGTTGGGATTGGAAGACGAAGCGGTTCAATTAAGTAAAGACAAAGAGCTCAAGACGAGGGGGTGTTTGTAAGTGCAAGGTTTTTTCTTCTCGAGTCTTTGTAACTTATCGTTTGTATTTTATTATTATTTTAATGTTATGGGGTATTTGTGAAAATATAATCCCATTCGTTATGTATGGCTCATTCGTTAAGGTTGTTTAATGAATGAGCCCATTCATTATCTTGTATAGTCCATTCGTTAAGAATGTTTAACGAATGGACCTTAGTTTGTTATGTATGTAATCCATTTGTCATGGAATGTTTACGAATGGGGGTATAGCGAATGAGTCATTCGCTATACCTTATCTTTTTAACTTATGTAATGATAACAAATGGAGGCCATTCATTACGTGATGTGTAACGAATGGCATCCATCGTCTATATAAGGCCTGTTGGTGCCTTGATAATTTAAGTATTGATTTAAGTTTTATACTGAATCTCTGTCAAATCGTTCTCTCACTCAATTACTTCGTTTAATATTATTATCAATTACCTAATCTATAATCATATCCAATAACTAGATCTAAGTCCCAATCAACACAATATGGATCTATGATTGATTGGATCTCGGTGTTCAACAATACTTAGCATAGGTGGGAATTTGTTTTATCACATCTAATAGAGGGATATTAATTTTAACATGTTTAAATGTTTCCCACATCTCCTCTTGTTGTGGGCCCCGTTTAGTTACCGTCTTCACCTTAGATGGATCCAACAATGCATTGGGATATGGGACGATTTTAGCTACTTTCCCCTTATCCTTAGAATCGGTGGTGCCATATCTTGGAACCGGTTTGTTAATTTTATTTTCAATTTTATTAGTTTCAATTAAATTAATTGGTTCTGGTTTATCATCACTGATGACATTTTCATTAACTTCTTCCACCACCCCCTCAACCATTGGTGGTGGAAGCTCAATTTTGTTCACTACGTGAAAATTGACCTTCGGCCACACGAAAAAAGTGTGGCCGTAGGCCTTTAGCCACACACATTTTGTTCAGGTCGTATGTGACCAAAGGTCGCGACACCGTGGGTATGATATGGCCACACACAGTTTTTAGTGGCCTTATGTGGTAATAAGTATGGCTAAATGGTACAGGCATTAGTTGCTGGCCATCAAGAAGCCTCTCCAATAAGTGTGGCTAAACGGTAGAAAATGGCCACATGACTATTTCCTATGAGTGACCATTGCACTTATATAGCCACATGAATTATTATTTCAGCCACATGAATTTTACAATAATGTGGCCAATTGTGTTAAGCTTTCATTGTAACTTATACCGTGTGGATATAGCAAAGAAATGGCCACTTAAATTTAATAATAGAGTGGCTAATTAAAAGATATAGACAATGGATATTATATTAAACGTGGCTAAATATGTTTACTTGCCACTCAAACACTCCTTTGTAGATTATTGTGTGGCTATTGTCTTATCGTTTGTCACACATAATGCTTTTCGTAATTGAAAGTGTGGCTATTGTCTAACTTTTTGTCACACATAGTGAGGTACTAAGTGGCTAATAATATCATATAGACACTTGAGGTTATTGTCAGTGTGGCTAAAAATGTGAACTTGCTAGTCAAAAACTGTTTTGTAGTTTGTGGTGTGGCCATTGTCTTACCGTTTGTCACACATAATGCTATTCGTAATTTAAAGAGTGGCTATTGTCAAACTTTTCGTCACACGTAGTGATGTATTGTGTGGCCAAACATAACATATAGACACTGGAGGTTATTGTCAATGTGGCTAAAAATGTGAAGTTGCCACTCTAACACTCTTTTGTAGTTTTTGGTGTGGCCATTGTCTTACCGTTTGTCATGCATAATGCTATCCATAATTTAAAGTGTGGCTATTCTCAAACTTTTCGTCACACATAGTGATGTATTGTGTGGCCAAACATAACATATAGACACTGGAGGTTATTGTCAATGTGGCTAAAAATGTGAAGTTGCCACTCAAACACTCTTTTGTAGTTTGTGGTGTGGCCATTGTCTTACCGTTTGTCACGCATAATGCTATCCATAATTTAAAGTGTGGCTATTCTCAAACTTTTCGTCACACATAGTGATGTATTGTGTGGCCAAACATAACATATAGACACTGGAGGTTATTGTCAATGTGGCTAAAAATGTGAAGTTGCCACTCAAATACTCTTTTGTAGTTTGTGGGGTGTCCATTGTCTTACCGTTTGTCACACATAGTGCTATCCATAATTTATAGTGTGGCTATTCTAAAACTTTTCGTCACACATAGTGATGTATTGTGTGGCCAAACATAGCATATGGACACTGGAGGTTATTGTCAATGTGGCTAAAAATGTGAAGTTGCCACTCAAACACTCTTTTTTAGTTTGTGGTGTGTCCATTGTCTTACCGTTTGTCACGCATAATGCTATTCGTAATTTAAAGTGTGGCTATTCTCAAACTTTTCGTCACACATAGTGATTTTTGTAATTTCAGGTGTGGCTATTGTCTTACTTTTGGCCACACCTATTTAATGTGTTATATGTGGCCAAATTGTGTGTAATTAGGTAATATAATTATTTTTATTTTTTTGTGCAGTAATATAAAACAGCTATAAGAAAACATGACAAAACAAAATTAGAAACAAATTATATTAACAATAATATTCACTTAAGCAAATGTATATGCAAAATATCTTACAAAATACAAAAATAACGACTACATATATACTAGCTAAGGCGTCGGTTTTTTGGCACTGTTCCTTGTCTTCTGTTTGGTCACCCTGTCTATCGTTGTGTACTTTGCCTTTGCCGTCCCGCTAGCTCTGTCTGGTTCTTTTGAGGATGGGAGTGGTGGTAGCTGGAACAACAGATTATGGAAAACAAATATTTATAATTAATGTCATATTTTGTAATTGAATAGAAAAAAATAGTAGGCCTGCAAACGAACCGAACATTCGTTTAACTGTTCGTGAACATTTCGGCGGGAAGTTCGTTTATGTTCGTTTCTCTTTGTTCAATTACGTTAGTCTAGATTATAAACAAACGAACACAAAAGAACACAAGTGTTCATTTTTTAAACTAAATGAAAATGAAAATAGATATTTGTTCGGTTAAGTTAAAAGGGAACAAACCTCCTGGTCACATAAGATTAGGTTTTCTGGCCAAGCAACAAAAGTACCACGTGTGTTGCCAACAGTCACAATTTCACCTGCCTCACAAGAAATAATTGCTTGTTCCTTTATCACTTCATCAATACTAACTTTATAGCAACCCTCCGGGATTGCTTTTCCATGCAACTATTGTGGAACCGGTGACCATTGAACTGTACCACGTGCCACCTTGTTACGCTTGTCATGCACACACAAATAACACTCATACACCTATAAACAAGCATGTGAAATTAACAATGTTGAAGTCTATATATAAGTACACACACATGTTGGTGGGAAATTAACAATGTTTCGCGCAGTACATACCTTTATTTCAGGATGTGGGGAAGCTTCATCCGTAGATACATCAACTTTTCTTTTACGGCTTCTCCGGTTTACCTAAAAACCATTCAATGAATCAGCTTATGGATGGAAATCAATCAACAATTAAAGGGAATACTGAAATTGCCAAATACTTACTGATGGTTTTTTCGAGCCGTTACTATCCGGAGTGTGGTGTAGTTGTGTTGATGTTTCGTCAACATTGTTCTCTACAGGCTTCATTTGTAATATAAAAGAAATCTGAATTGTTAGACTTATTAGGTTATAAAATATAAAAACTGAAATTGCCAAATACTTACTGATGTCGCGCTATGGGGATCGAGTACCGTTTGGTCAACAATTTTTTCCACGGACTTGGCCTGCAATTCGGTAATAGAAAATGACCACACTCACATTGGAAACGAATTATAAAAAGTATTGAAATTGTCAAATACTTACTGATATCGTGATATGGGGAGCGAGTACCGTTTCGACAACTATTTTATCCACAGACTTGGCCTACAATTAACTTATGCAAAATCAGCACACTCACATGCAAAGCTAATTATTAGAAAAAACCAATCAAAATGTCGAATGCTTACGTGAGTAGCGGATTCTTGTTGCACAGCCTCACCTGAGGTTATGATGTTTCCCACAAAACTGGCCTACAAATCAATTTATTAGGTTATGGAAAATGAAAAATCACAGGGAAAGTTGTAATAAACAAAGAAACTGCCAGATAATTACTGGGGCTGGCATTTTATTTTGCGCCACAACACTAGTACTTTGGTTAGAACCAACCTGATTGGGAACAGGATTAACCTACGAATTATGACAAAAATCAGTGCCAATTATGTATTTCGAATGCATTAATTAATATGTAGCATACGTCACTTACTTGACTTGCCGACACATGCGGCAACAATCCTTCGAGATGTCTGAACCTGGCCTCAAATGCTAACTGTTCCTTCTCACAGCTTGCTAGCATAACATTCATGGATTCAAGTAGAGTCGTCAACCTGTTCACCACTTCATCTCTCTGCACCCCCTCATACTCAAGTTGGGCAATCAGTTGCTTAAACGAGCCTTTTACCCGACTCACACCCTAATATTTACCTGTTGTCAATCCGTACCCAATCCCATTTAAAAACCCACATTTCTCTTTGCCAAGCACTAACGTGATGGCATCTGTGCACGGTTCAAGTCTCAGGGCTCCGGAGGCGATCTGCTCCTCATGTTGAACCTGCAAGAAAACAAATGTCAAACTGCCGATTCCTTACAAGCATATAAACACTTTGTAAATGATTAGGTTAAAATATGTTATATATTTGTTCAAACTAGTCTATTAAGCTTGTAACACGCTTATGTACAAAAACATATATAAATATTCTAATACGCTAGTAACACGCTTATGTATCCACATCAAGTGTTGAGACAAGTTAGAAAGACTCAAGTTTGTTTGCCACCACTATAAGGCAATGAATTGACTTTAACATGATTTAAAAAGTTTAATACTAATTTGGTTGCCATGCCTTCGACAACAGCATTCTTGTATGCACCATCTTTGTCCTCCCTTGCTTTCATCCACATTAATGCACGGCCGGGGATCTCATCCATTTCAATTTCCTTCTTTTTGACCTTGTAAAATATTCAAGAGAAAGCAGCTGACGGTCATACATTAGACACATAACCAACAAATCATTGAACTAGAGAGAAAAGCAGCTGACGGTGATTACCAGTTTCTCTCGAAGGTAGGTTTAACCCCCTCGTCCCATGTGATGATAAAAAACATTCTTTGCTCGAGCTTCCTTTGATGAAGCCGATTTTTTCTTCAACTACACATTATAATCATTTCATTATATTTAAAAAAAACATAAACCATATATACTCGATCAATCTACGTTTGCAGAGTAGAGGATTTATACCAGAAACTGCTCTGATTGTGTGTACTCAACGAAACGATCCCAGTCTTCTTTCCTGATCATTGTCCTGTGTCCCTTAGGTATCGCCTTTAGCTTAAAAGGTTTACCGATGTTAGTCGTAATGTATTTGGCATACATTTTTCTTCGGAAATCCCGAAGAAGGTGTCCGAGCCGATTCATCACAGAAGGCCTGTGACACGCCTCAATCTCAAAATATTTCTGCATAATATAATACAGTAAAGGTAAATTACTTCTCAAAATATAAAATGCACAAATAAAAGTTAAGAATAACCATTATTTGTTCCCACAGTTTATCTCTAAGCTCCTTTGTGACCTCTCTCCAACTTAAATGTCTCAAGCCAACTATTTCCCTTACAACATCCCCTAAAAAACTTGCAAACTTTGATCTATTTTTGCCAGTGAACCTAGCCAGATTATCAAACTCAACTGCCAGTCTGACACCTCTAGAGTTTTCATAGTCGGTACGTAGCTAAGGTAACCTCGTCTACCCCCTTGTAGGTTTTTGAGTAGTAGCAAAACTTTTGAAGGGTTCGATAGCCATCGTCGCTATAGCATCGTCCCTACTAGTCTCACCGTCGTCGTCGTTAGCTTCCTCGCTGGAGTAGCCTTCAGTGTCGTCTGATTGAGTGGCGTCGTCGTCGTTAGCTTCCTCATCGGAGTATAAAACATGTTCTTCTTCGATTCTTTCATCTATAAGCTTCAACGTTGATTTTTTTTAATAATTTGGAGTGTAATTTGGAGTATAAATCACTGTCGTGCTGATTTGTGGAGTGGAAAATTTTTAATAATTTGGAGTGTAATTTGATTTTTGGAGTGTTAAATGTAATTTGGAGTTTTTGAATATTTTGAGCCAATATTTTGGAGCTTTTTGAGTTTTGCCTCCCTTTTAATAAAGAACCAATAGATTATTGGCATAGTTTTTACGGTAGAGAACTTGTGGCTGAAAATAGACACTTTGACAGAAGATGGTTGGATAAGTGTGTTACTTGTGTATTAGGATATTTATATATGTTTATGTACATTAGCGTGTTACAAGCGTAATAGTGTTTTTTAACAAAGTGTTTTTTGTTTTTTTAGATTTAACCAAGTGTTTTTAGTTTTTTCGATTTGTTTTAAGATACTCCATAATTACCATTCATTAAAAGTTTCCATACAAAAGGCACCATTACAATACATTCCATGAAACAAAATAAGAGTGAATAACAAAATAGATGATACAAGAAACTATAAAAGTAAAGCATTTAAAAGCTAACCAACCAACATTCAACACAATAAGCTAAAAAGTGTATCAATACAACCATACAAATATTACCCAGAGTGACCAAATCACAAATGTTCCAAAATTCACCAAACACATCACCAAATATTTCCCAAATGTTTCAAACATCATCAAATCACTAATCAACTTTTGAAACCAACAAAGTACCTTCATTGAAGTCATATTCAAATTTGCACTTATCACTAATCTGTAATTCATTTTCCTCCTTGAAAATTTTCCATTTTTGTAAAGAATATCTGAATTTCAGCTTCGACACTTCACAATGGAGTTTCATTTTTTTACGACCTTCGGTATTGACCAAAGTGCTTAGCATTCCATCATAGGCATCAATCTTGGTAGCAATGTGACCCGGAAGACGCTGTGAAAAGCAAATTTCAAATATACTTGTAAATAAAAAATAAATTTAAAAATTCAATTTACCAATTTTTTTGTAACGTTCATGTGGAAGAAGATTTTAGAGTCATCATTTTGCTCATCAAGATGAATTGGGTTTTGGGAATTACCTTGATTGCTTAATTGGTAGTTGAGAAACAGCTGATTTGGACCAGGAAGGATAAATTCTATGCCATCATCATGAAAGACATTAATATGAAATGTCTTATCTGATATGATTTCAAGTTGGTTTGTTTAAAAACCTCAATCCATCCATCCTCTAGCCTACAACCCATTCCATCCCAAAGACATGAAACTTTAAACATATATCTATCTGGAGCAATAAGCTTGAAAAGCAAATTCATGTAATTGTCACCAAATTCTTGAATCACGTACCACTCAGGGAAATCCTATTAAACATGTTAATTAAAAGACATTTGATTTTGGAAACAATTATTAAAAACAGAAATTAAAACTTACTAAGTAATGGACGTGTCGGTTTCTGACTGGAATACATATCATAGTACCGGATTGATAACTTACGTTTCTTTTGAAAGTAAACATATTCAACATAGATCTTGATTTAAGCTCAAAAACAACATATTTTCCAGCTTCTATACAACATTCACTGATTAATTCAGTCCAACCGGTTCCAAAATAAAAGTCATCAAGTACTTTGATTATAACAACAGAAAACGTTCTACCACTTTGATCGTAAATCAAACAACAACCGGTATTCGATTTCCTGTCAGCAAACATTGGTTGAACAGCTTTAGGAATGAGCTATAAGTAACACAAAAAATGTTATTAGAATGTACATGTTGCAAAACTGTAAAATTTTTCATAAAAAAAAAATTAACCAGATAACATTAACATACCATCCTAGTCATGGAATCGCTGTCGATATCTACCAGGAACTTAACTCCATTATTGAGACGTGGCATTTTTATGTTCTTACCAGGATACGAATTACAGTAAAGCGAAGTAGAAGTCGACTTAGGATTTTGAAGTTAAAGGGGTTTGAATTTTGGTTTTATTTATTTCTACACATTTAATTATATATATATATATATATATATATTGGTTTTTGTTTTATAACTTTTTGAAAATAGTATAAAACATTTACTTTTAGTTTTTTTTACTAACATTCCGGTATTAAGTTTCGTTAAAAGCTGACTTCGTTTAATAAATCGTATTTTTTAAATAAAATTAAATTTTTTTCCATTATTGAAGTATTAACTTAACCATTAGTAAGATTTCTGGATAAGATTTACAACTTCGTAATAGAGAAGCTCATAACATTCTAGTGTTATCATTATCATATGAAGTTTTGTATCATTATCATCTTCTAGGTTATCATCATCACCATATGTGTTATGATGATGATCAACATCATAAAGTTATCATGGTTATCATGTATTATAGTGGTTATCATCATCATAATCATCCATTACCGTCACCATGAAACGGCATCATCATCAGACGTGCGGGTAATCAACATGGTCATTGTATAGGCTATCGTAGTCGGCGTTGATCATACAGGTAACATATATCTCGCTATCAGTGTCGTCATCATCGTCACACATCATCATCATCATCATCATCATCATCATCATCATCATCATCATCATCATCATCATCCGATTGCCATGTAGGGGATGTAGTCAACATCGTATGGGTTATTGTAAACAAAACGCCCAATATTAGCGATCACTGTCGGCACCATCTTATGAATTGTTGTCGTCATCAAACGACATCATCATTCGTACATGCTACCATCAGTATGACCATCGTATACATTATCATGGCCGTCGTCGATCATACGGGTTACATGTCATTAAACATCGGTGTCACCATCATCATCAACATATATATGTGTGTGTGTGTCTGCGCGCCTGTGTGGCGTATTGTCATATAGGTACATATAATTGGTCATCATCATATATATGTGTGATCATCATCATAGATGGCATGCTCGCCGTACGAGCTACAGTCGCCATCGTATGGGTTGGCGCAAGCAAACCATACCATATAGGTTAGCAACATCAATATGATAACCACCAACAACCCAGGTTGTTATATTAGTATCGTCTCGTCATAATTGGGTCAATCATCATGGTCATCATACGGGATAGCACCGTCATCGTCTCATGTATTACATATCCGCAATCATACTTCACACCACCTACTACCACCATCCACCGCCCACATTCGCCAGAACGACCTCCAGCACCAACCACTAACCACACTCCACCACCACCCACCACAACCACCCACCACACCACCACCACCCACTACCCACCACCACCACCACCGACCTCCGCCACCACCACCCACTGCCCACCACCACCACCCACCACCACGAACCACCACGCCTCCCCCACCGTCCACCACCATCTAATAATATATATATATATATATATATATATATATATATATATATATATATATTGCTACTATACAATACAAACTGTACGATTAAAATTTAAAAGCACGCGCCTTTTTGCTACTATACAATACTAACCGTACGATTAACTCATCTACTTCTGGAACGACGATAATTATTCCCAAAATTCAACCTCGTAAGTCAATATTCCTAAAAACCGTCGACGATTCATTTCTACTGTGAAGCACAAGCACAAGCACAAGACCGAGTGGTTTAATTATTCTGGAACGGAACCAAAATGAAGAACCCTAACTCATCTACTTCTGGAACGGAACCAAGGACGAAGCAAAAGCACGATAGGTCTCTGAATAAAGATGGAACATGTGTTAATTTATGATTTTTTAGCGTTTTTGGTTTACTTCATCTTAAAATGTAAGCATCTGTTTGAATCTTCTTATGTATTAAAGCGTTTGAAAAGCGTGTTGTTGTTGTAATACATATCTTTGTTTTTTTTAAACCTATGTATAATATTAAAGCATGTTATAAGTGTATGATTAGTGTGTTATGGCTTTGGTATGAGAATTAATCATTGTGATGTTTGATAAGAGTTTTCTGTTTCCTTGTGATTCGTGTTGTTATCCCCTACCCCCGTGTTTTATTATATGTATGTGATTCAGTTGTCGAAAAAAACAAGACAGATAAAAGGAAGACTAAAAACATTGCTCCGGTGGGGAAAACAAAACATGTTGTGGAAGCAGACTCTGATTCAGACCTTGACACAAAAATCGACATGTTGTTGTTAAAGCGGAACAGATGGAACACAACACCTCTGGCCCGGACTTTCAGCGTCCGAAAAAGAGAGCCATTAAAGAAAAGAAGCCAGCCGAGAGGGGAAAAACTTTTGCTGAATTTGTAGACAAAAAATTGAAGAATAGGTGTGCACCTATTAATATTGTTGATGCAGTGAAGGCAATGACCACTGCCCAAAAAACTTGTATAGAAGAAATGGGTTTCGGGTCAATGTTAAAACTTCAAGTAACCCAAACTCCAACAACTTTGGGATATTGGTTGCTCATGAACTATAATAACCGTTTAAATGAATTGAACATTGGGAGCGGTGTTATTAAGATAACACCACAAAAAGTACATGAAGTGTTGGGGATACCAATAGGTAAGATTCCTGTTTTAGACAAGAGTAGACCAAGATTGGGGGAAGATGTTACTACAGATTTGTTCAAAAATCAATTCACGACAAATTCAAGAATAAGTATAAAGCATGTGAAAGACAAACTGGCCGCGGATCAAGGAGTTCGTGAACTGTTTAAGATTAATTTCCTTGTGTTGTTCAACACCTGTATAGGATTTGTGTCAAAATCAACAACAGTCAATCAACGATTCATCTTCGCAATTGATAAAACCTCGGATATTCCAAATATGGTCTGGTGCAGCAATGTTATTGAAAACTTGAAAATGACAAAGGAAGAATGGAGAGGTATCAACGCTCAATACAACGGTCTGATCACCTTCCTTGTAATGCTTTACACGCATGAATACCAGAAAATATATGGTCCATTTGGGATTCCCGTCACAACGCCTGCAGTCAACTACATAACAAAAACTACTCTTAATAATATGGAAAAATACTTGGAGAATAATGGTCCTCCCTTAGAAGAAGATGCTACTGAGGTTGCTGCTGTAACGATTAGTGGTGACGGGAAAGGGATTGATGCGGCTGTTGCTGCTCCTGCTACTGTGACCGTTAGTGCTGCCGGGAAGGGACTTGATGAGACTACTGGTGCTGCTGTTGCTGATACTGCTGCTGTGACAGTTAGTGCTGCCGGGAAGAGACTTTAAAAGAATGTGGCAGAAAGTATTGTCGGGACGTTGCTGAACATTTCCGGTAGGACAAAATACGGATTGGCAGCTAGAAAGGATTTGGAGTTTTTAGGGATTAAAAAGGAGTTGCCACCGAAAGCAAAAGGCAACAATACAGAACTGCTTGCAGCATGCTTCACATTATCAGCACAAGAAAAAGACATATTTCTTGAAACATTGTATAAACTGAAGGCTCCACTAGGGTATTGTTCTAACTTCTCTAGTTTGGTGAATCTTAAAGAAAGGAAGCTACAAGGCCTTAAATCACATGATTATCACATGCTCATGCAACAGTTTCTGCCCCTTGCAATACGGTCCATCATGCCAGAACCAATGAGAAATGCTATAATCAGGCTTTGTTTTTTTTTCAAGTCAATTTGTAGCAAAGAAATCATTGTAGAAGAGCTTGATAAGATGCATGAAGAGCAAATAGTTACACTGTGCCTGCTGGAGAAGTACTTTCCTCCATCATTTTTTGATGTCATGGTTCACTTAACCGTGCACTTTTTCAAAGAGAAAAAATTATGTGGGCCACCATTCTTTCGATGGATGTATCCCTTTGAAAGGTGTATGAAGGTTATCAAAGGGCATGTGCGAAACAAAACTTATCCAGAAGGGTGCATTGCTGAGGAGAACATTGCGGAAGAAACAATCGAGTTTCTGAGCGAATACCAAAAAAACATCAAGAGTACTGTTGGTATTCCACATGATAAGCATGATGATAATGGGGATACAATTCTTGTCATAGGCGCTAAATCAGTTGAAGTTTCTCCTGATCTCTTCAAGAGAGAACATTTATATGTGCTGCAGAATACACCTGAAATAGCTTCGTATATCAAGTAAATATTACTAACATATATACTCTAAATTATATATATATTGTTGGGTCCATATTTGGTGGTTGGTACCTAGTTATGTGTTTATTGGGCTGGGCTACGGGTTAGCTCTGTAAACCGAGAACTCTAAAGAGTACTCAGGGGGCTTGTGATTAATATGGGCTTAGTTGTTTGGTTTCCCGATATATAGTTCATACATGTATAGGGTTTAGGGTTGCTAGTTGTTCACGAGAGCAGAAAGTGAGCAGAAACTAGAGAGGGTTGTTCATTCTCATTATTATCAAGTATTGTAAATGCCTAAGCACCCGACATATTCAATAATATACGTGTGTTTTGAAGCAATTCCGAGTTATCTTTTACTGTACTTATTCTTATTCTTGAATCACCGAGTGTTGGTATTCCACACAATACTCGTTTGGTTGATATCATATTGTAGTGATCCAGATTCGGGACTTACAATTGGTATAAGAGCCTTTGACGAATTCAGGCTCGTTATTGTGATTCAACGGATTCAAGATATTAAGGTTTGGTGGTGGTGCTGTTTTCTGGCGAGTTACTGATCTGAGAAGAAGAAAACTTATTTTGGGTTATAAATCCGTTTAAATTGGAAACTGTTTAAATCCTACAATTTACGGAATTTAGTTGGTTGCCAAATTTAATTGGTCAAACTTGTTATCAGAGATTCTAGATTTATTTCGGGATTAATTAAGGGTTCTCGGCCAAGAAGATTCTAGGCTGCAGGTTGTTTTCGGTCAAGATAGGTCAGTTTTTGATAGTTCTCGGTCAAGACTGGTCAACTTTGGCAGTTCTCGGTCAACCTTAGTGGTTTTCGGTCAACGATTTGAGTTCTCGGCTGATTTTTGGAGTTCTCGGTCAAAGGTTCTTGTTTGATTTTTAAGGTTCTCGGTCAAGAGGAAGGGTTCTCGGTCAAGGAGTATTGAAGCAAAAAAAAAAAGTATTTTGGCGCGAAAAATTTTCTGGAACGAAATTTTTCCAGAATACTCCTTATTAATAAAAATCCATCCTTGAAAATTTTGGCGAAAACAATTTTTTTGGTGATTTTCGGTGAAATTTTGGCGGGAAATTCGGAAAAAATTGTCTTGAACGAAATTTTTCCTAGACACTTCTCTTGACTGGGACATTCTTCTTGAGAATTTTGGCGATCATATTTTTTTGAGCAATTTTGGCGGGAAAATCAGTTTAATCTCTTTTATTACTCAATGGATTCTTCACAACTCGTTTTTAACCATGTTCCTTAAATTGTGGTGAGAAAATAGAAATGTATAAAATTCATAATGACAGTCTAAGTAGAGATATAGAAAGAATAAAATCAGGGAGTTTCAAACTTAAGAAAAATGAAAAGGGATTTTTAGACAAAATTGAATCTTTTAACAAGGACATTAAGAAACTTAAGTCTGATTTTAGCACAAAGAGCTGTCACCATAGTGATGCCAAACAAGAAATTGCTGAGTTAACTGCTAAACTGGAAGCTTCCAAGTTAGAAATCTTAAATCTAACTAGTAAGTTTGAAAAGGCTGAACTTGATTTTAAAAAATTCGAGGGTTCCAGTAAAGTAGTTAACTCAATGATTGAAAACCAATTGTGGTGGAAGGAAAATGAAGGTGAGGGAATAGGATACAGTCAAGTTCCCCAACCTTACAACTACAATTATGTCCCTACCCCTGTCACCAAAGAACAGGAGGAAAAGATAAAAGACATGAAGTATGGTAAACAGGTTCAATCTGAAACTGTTGGATCAGGATCCCTAGAGGAAATCAAGCATGTGTATAAATGTGTGAACAATTTTGATGCTTCTACTTCATGTGCAGATATAGTCACTGATGTTGCTTCTGATAGTAAAGGGGTTCAAGCTAGTGAAAATGACTGTCATTATAACATGTCATCAAACTCAAATGACACCACAACTCAAAATTGTACTAATAATAATACACAGAGTCGTGGCAACAAAGGGAAGGAACGTAAGAAATCAGCACAACAAGGACAGTCTCGTCCTCATAGATCCACTGGATCTCCATCTGTTGATAAATCAATGGGTGCCATTTATGTTAAGAGGCAAACATGTTACCACTATGGCACACCAGGACATATAGGCAGAAATTGTGTCCATCATCTATATGTTCCATACTACAAGCAAAATCAAAAGGCTGTGCCAAGGGGCAAGAAGAATGGAAAAACCTTTCATAAGAAGGAATTCCAACATGAGGCTAGTGCTTATGTTGACATTAGAAGAAGGATGAAAGCGTGTTTCGTCTGCTGGAACGACGGGCATTTGGCAAAGGAGTGTCACTACCGTGCTGTTAACAGACAAGCCCCTCAGGTGAAAGGTAATAGGTTTCAACCGAATCCTGTGGTTAAACAAAATGCTTATTTTAGAAAACCACGAGTATCTATACAACGGGTCACAGATACTCAAGGATTCAAAGCTAATAATACAGGTTTGCACTCAAATGATTTAGAAACGGTTAAAAGAAAAATAAATTTTCATAAATCAAAGAGTGTTGAGAGTTCTAAGAGTTCGAATTCGAATTGCTCCACTCCAAAGTCTGTTCTATCAAATTTCACTAAACCAAGACAGAATTGGAAACTTAAAACTCAACAAACAGAATCTGTAATGACAAATGATTCTGTTAAATATGGGAAAGATATGAGTTGGAAAGAGGTCACATATGTTGATGCTCAAGAGAACCCCAAGACATTTATGACTTGGGTTCCTATGTCCAACTGATCCCGCTATGCGTGTAGGAACAACCACAAATTCATTGTCTATTAAAATGGGTTGTTCCAGGCACATGACAGGGCAAATATCCATTGATTTTAAATCTTTAAACCATAAAATGGATTATTTGTTGCCTGGACGGGAATTTAGGGTGATAGAACGTTTTTAATCTGTTCTCTAAGTGTGTAGGAACAAATCAGGGAATACATTGCATATTAAAAGGTTTGTTCCAGACATTCAACTCGCAAGGATGCAGAATCTCAAAACAAGCTTATTTCTAGGGGAGATTCTAACAAATAGAAAGATGATGTCTTGAAGATAAAAGGTAACCGTATCACTTTGGTATGAAAGATTGATCAGTCAAAAAGATTTTAAAATTTTAATTTTTTATAAAAAAATACAAATATATGTTCACGTATAGTTTTTCAAGTATAGTGTATTTTGTTTCCCAAAAATGAGAAAATGACTTGAACGTGCATGAGAAATGATAGTACATCAGTTGGCCGACTATCACACTTCATAAAAGTTTTTTTTTAAAAATGCTATGTTTCGGCGTTTGAGTCTTTTTGAGGTTAAATTTGTACATAAAAGTTTTCCTTTCGGCCAAAATATTTGCACAAATTAGGGGGAGAAAAATAAAAAAATTCAAAAAAGTGTGAGTGCATTTAATAAAAATATTATTTATGTCTCTCAAACATCACTCCCGCTTAAAATTATGTCGGCTGCTCAAGTTTGAAGAACATATACTTGTATATGTTTGGTCCGGTGATCTACTTGTAGATTCACAATATAGCCATTTATCTAAAGATTGAAAGCATCTGGGGCATTTGTGATGTGTTTCTGTTTTGTGAATTCTTTCACTTAAAGTTATGTCGGTAATTCCAAGTTGGAGGGACACGTATTCTCATCATATGTGTTTGGTCCTGTTAACCACTAGTGGTCATACGGGATAGCCATTTACCTGAAAACTGAAGAGTGACCGGGGTGACTGAGTTCTTATCATGTGTGTCTTCTGTAATTTTATGGGAAGTGATTTCATTATTTAGTTTACAGCTTTTTAGAAGCTTCAAAAAATTTCCAAATGAAAATTGATCCAGCCTTTGGAAGATGATAGATAAATTGTTTTTGTGTGCCTAACGGGTGAAGTTATTAAGCTTAAAAGGCTCTAGAACAGTCATTGATATTGTATGGTAGCTTTCCATGGTGCGTAAAAATTGAAGTGATATAAACTAAATTTGCTAAACTTAATGTGGAGAGTCATTTTGAAGACAGGTGCATGTCTCCAGATACATCTCTCCGAATGATAGGCAGAAAATCAATTACCCAGTCATACACGAGCCCGTTAGTGTTTTGATCACCAAAAATATTATGTTTCTAAGTTTTTGCTCAAGTTAAAAAAAAGGAAGAAAAATATATAATAAAAAATAAGAAAAAAATAAAAAGATTATTGTGAAGCAAAAATAAAATTTTCGTATTTCAAAAGCTTAAAGGGTCAAACTAGAACTACAGAGATGGGGGCACAAAAATAAGTCATGTCATGTCTCGAATGAAAGGCCTGTAAGTCCGGATGGCTTGTAAGTCCAACGTTCAACCTTAAAGCTTAAATTATTGTTTGCTTATCTATAAAAACTTTTGATCAAGCACTAGGGGGTTGGAGTCAAATTGGGGTGATCTGGGGAAAGCCAAATACGCTTTGAGAAGAGACAGGAGGCACCACAGGTCCATGAATGATGTCCATCTAAGCTTTATGCCGAACTGAACCTAATTCATATCACTGATGCAATGAAAATCATGCTAAGTTCGTTATACCTGCTATCAACCAGTTTCTTTATGTCATAATAACGCTGAACATGAATCTTTGTGAAAGCTCCTTAAACAATATGATTCCATGTTCGGATCTTTTCATAAAGGCGGCGTTTTTATCAAAACTGAAATTTGATCCTTAATTTTGCTAAATTACAAGAAGACTGGGTGATTAAATTAGTTTTATTTTTTGTTTTTAGTTTTATTTTATTTTATTTATTTTATTTTTACTTCTTGATTACTCTTGTCGAAACAAATGTGTTAAGAAATTTTTTGGGAGTTTTCAGCTCATGAAATCTAATATTGGTTATTGTGTTATAGTTGGTTTAGCTGGTATGATCTCATTTCAAGTCTTTTCAAGAAATTTAAAAAAAAACATAAAAATTACAAAAATATGTCTGTCTTGTTTTGTTTTATTTAAATTGTTTTCAAAAATATTTTGGTTGATCTTTCTATCAAAGTTGATTGTTCTTTCAAGACTGATTTCTTGCAACGGAAGCATATGAAGTGTCTGAGACTCAAATTGGATGATGCTATCAAAAAGGGGGAGATGGTAGAGTATTGGATGCAGATGCTGAAGTTGCTGATCATGTTCAAGGGGAGATGGTAGAGTATTGGATGCGGATGCTGAAGTTGCTGATCACTGAAGTTGCTGGTTCTGAAGATCTTGAGTGCATCAGTCAAAGGGCAATATTGTTGGGTCACGATTTGGTTAGACTGACGCATATCAAAAAACCATGACATGATCAAGACTAAAGGGATACAAACGAAGACGAGTTGAAGAATTACATTGGTGTAATACCGAAATTCCTATGGATTTCGGTTGGGCTAGACTGAAGTGAAATAAACAAGAACAAAGCTACAAACCAAGGGGGAGATTGTTGGGTCCATATCTGGTGGTTTATACTTAGTTATGTGTTTATTGGGCTGGGCTACGGGTTAGCTCTGTAAACCGAGAACTCTAAAGAGTTCTCGGTGGGTTTGTGATTAATATGGGCTTAGTTGTTTGGTTTCCCTATATATAGTTCATACATGTATAGGGTTTAGGGTTGCTAGTTGTTCACGAGAGCCATAAAGTGAGTAGAAACTAGAGAGGGTTGTTCATTCTCATTATTATCAAGTATTGTAAGTGCTTAAGCACCCGACGTATTCAATAATATACGTGTGTTTTGAAGCAATTCTGAGTTATCTTTTACTGTTCTTATTCTTATTCTTGAATCACCAAGTGTTGGTATTCCGCACCAATACTCGTTTGGTTAATATCATATTGTAGTGATCCAGATTCGGGACTTACAACAGAGCATTTGACGAATTCAGGCTCGTTATTGTGATATCAACGGATTCAAGATATTAAGGTTTGGTGGTGGTGCTGTTTTCCGGGGAGTTACTTATCTGAGAAGAAGAAAACTTATTTTGGGTTATAATTCCGTTTAAATTGGAAACTTATTAAATCCCACAATTTACGGAATTTAGTTGGTTGCCAAATTTAATTGGTCAAACTTGTTATCAGAGATTCTAGATTGATTTCGGGATTAATTAAGGTCAAAGGTTCTCGGTTGATTTTTGAGGTTCTCGGTCAAGAGGAAGGGTTCTCGGTCAAGGAGTATTAAAGCAAAAAAAAAAGTATTTTGGCGGGAAAAATTTTCTTGAACGAAATTTTTCCAGAATACTCCTTATTAGTAAAAATCCATCCTTGAAAATTTTGGCGAAAACAATTTTTTTGGGTGATTTTTGGTGAAATTTTGGCGGGAAATTCGGAAAAATTTGTCTTGAACCAAATTTTTCTAGTTTTATGTTCATGATCAGCTGGATAGAAAAATGCATGTTGTCCTCATGACTCAACCCAGAGTTATAGGCATTCGTATGGCGAGGTCCAAGAGGAATTTAGTACGGTAACTTACAATTGGTATCAGAGCCTTTGACGAATTCAGGCTCGTTATTGTGATATCAACGGATTCAAGATATTAAGGTTTGGTGGTGGTGCTTTTTTCCGGGGAGTTACTTATCTGAGAAGAAGAAAACTTATTTTGGGTTATAAATCCGTTTAAATTGGAAACTGTTTAAATCCCACAATTTACGGAATTTAGTTGGTTGCCAAATTTAATTGGTCAAACTTGTTATCAGAGATTCTAGATTGTTTTCGGGATTAATTAAGGGTTCTCGGCCAAGAAGATTCTAGGCTGCAGGTTGTTTTCGGTCAAGATAGGTCAGTTTTTGGTAGTTCTCGGTCAAGACTGGTCAACTTTGGCAGTTCTCGGTCAACCTTAGTGGTTTTCGGTCAACGATTTGAGTTCTCGGCTGATTTTTGGAGTTCTCGGTCAAAGGTTCTCGGTTGATTTTTGAGGTTCTCGGTCAAGAGGAAGGGTTCTCGGTCAAGGAGTATTGAAGCAAAAAAAAATATTTTGGCGGGAAAAATTTTCTTGAACGAAATTTTTCCAGAATACTCCTTATTAGTAAAAATCCATCCTTGAAAATTTTGGCGAAAACAATTTTTTTGGGTGATTTTTGGTGAAATTTTGGCGGGAAATTCGGAAAAGTTTGTCTTGAACCAAATTTTTCTAGTTTTATGTTCATGATCAGCTGGATAGAAAAAAGCATGTTGTCCTCATGACTCAACCAAGAGTTATAGGCATTCTTATGGCGAGGTCCATGAGGAATTTAGTACGGTAACTTTCCCTCAGAGGGTAATACATTGCCACTTGTACAACCAAATCAACTGCTTCGTAATGAGTCCCCGGATGATTACTGAAGGCCGGGGAAAAAGCCTACAACTATTCGTAATGGAGATTGACACCGATGTCGGGGTAGTCGACCCCGCAATTGTGTTCATTCGGCTAGTTTGATGTAAATATATGTTTAAATTTAGTTGTGATACATGATATTACCATTCTTTACTTTGTACTTATTAATTCAAACTAAAGAAATATTGGTTGTTTTTAATACTATTACTACTTATACAGGCCGGTTTGTTGAATTCATTTCATCTTCTGGCTATTTTGGTCAATTGGTGTCAAGTTCAAACATACATCATGTTACATCGATAAAAGTCACAATTGACTTGTAGTGTATCATAGTATGATCAATAAAGTCATTACACTCATAACTGACTCGTGCTATATCAAAGTTACATTAATACAAAGAAAGCCCAAAAATGCATCATGTTGTCTAGGGTGTTCATGGTTCGGTTGGAAATCGCGAAACCGCCCAAACCGGCCATCGGTGACAGTCATCATTTCTCGTCTGATAGTTTTGTTTCTTGCACAACCTCTATTTGGTTATGTTTCAACATACATTTTAACAGCTGGTTTCCTGCAAAGCATTATCAACTCATTTTATAAAAAATGACCATTATGCCCTTCTTTTCACTAACCTGCATACCAAAATTATACCCTCCATACTCAGATCTTTGACCAAAGCATCTGTGGGTCTTAGACTTTGAAGAAGCCTTTGAACAAATAAAATTTAGTTTTGAAAAACCCCTTCCAAACTCAATGCCATCACCAGTAACCTAATTTAAGATTTGGTGATGGCATTGAGTTTTGGAAGGGATTTTATCAAAATTTAAGATCTTTGGGAAGTTTAAGATCTGTGGAAACCTTAGATTTTTTCTGCTTGGCCAAGTTTGGAATTCACATAACATATATATATTAAATCCTAATAAATTTCAGCCACCAGTTTTATTGCAGGCATTAAAGTCTGTTGTTTTATAGTTGGTTTATTGCAGTCATTAAATATCAACCACCAGTTATATATATCACGCTTTGGAAACACTCATACACTTTACAGTTAATAATAACATTTACAATAACATTCACATAATATAAGTGGTTATGTATTAAAAAAATTGAAATATGATTAATCAATTCACATAACATATTAATACCAAAATATAATAACATTTACAATAATAACATTTACATTAATATAGAAAACCAAATTACATAAAACTAACTCCTAGCATCTAACTCCATATCAGAATCTACATCGACATCCATCGTAGACCTCCTTGTAGATTCCGTATCCGAATCTACATCCGGATACTCTTCTGGAGTATGAGAGGGCATGATCCTCTCGTACATGCCATCCGAGGTATAGGTGGAGTCCTTAAGCCTTTGGAGGCGAAGGTTCACCTGACTACGGAATGCCCCATAAACGGAAACCGCCTTGAAGTCCTCCAAGTCGTTCAACTCGATGTACGCCACCTCAATTCCGGGCACTACCATATCAATGCTGAAATAATCAGCAGTCGTGTACCCAAGCCACCTAACCATTCGGTTAAGTTGTTGGTACGTGAAGGTGTGAGGGTGGACATAGTCCACAAACCTCACCCTTTGATTCCTCCGGACGGCGCGGGAAGAAAAGTGGAATCGTATGATGAAAAATGTGGGGTCGTAGTAGATGGGGGCATGAGCACCCGGTGCACGTTCGACCCATATTGAAGCCATTATCGGAAATTATAATCGGAAGAAAGGTGGATTGTGATTGTGATTGTGGATTGTGACTATGGATTGTGATTGTGATTTGTGGATTGTAATTGTGATTGTGATTGTGACTGGTATTTAAACACCATTGGAACACGGCGGTATATCTCCATGACAATTTGAAATTGGCGGCACAAGAAACTTTAAAGGCAATGATGACGTCGCCACTCGTCAAATCAACGTGTGGCCTTTAATTACGTTTTTGACACGCTTAAACATATTTTAGTGTGACCATTTATCACTTACAGCCACACATAATAAGTGTATTAGTGACAATAAAATACTTAGAAAAAATAAAACTAACATACTCTTTGGTCACACAACCTCGTATAAGTGGCCATTAATTACACTTGGACACACTTAAAAATATTTAAGTGTGACCATTTCTCACTTATAGCCACACATAATAAGTGTATCTGTGACAATAAAAAACTTATAAAAAAATAAAACTAAGATACTCTTTGGTCACACAACCTCGTATAAGTGGGCATTAATTACATTTGGACACACTTAAAAATATTTAAGTGTGACAATTTCTCACTTATAGCCACACATAATAAATGTATCCGTGACAATAAAAAACTTATAAAAAGCAAAACTAAGATACTCTTTGGTCACACAACCTCGTATAAGTGGCCATTAATTACATTTGGACACACTTAAAAATATTTAAGTGTGACAATTCATCACTTATAACCACACATAATAAGTGTATCCGTGACAATAAAAAACTTAGGAAAAATAAAAGTAAACTACTCTTTGGTCACACAACCTCGTATACGTGGCCATATATTTTGAGCGTTATAGCCACATTACTAATAAATACAATGGTTGGTCTTCATATTTCGCCACTTTATTAAAAATGTGGCTAGAAAATGTGACATTAGGTCACACAACGTAATATAAGTGGCTATATTTTTTACCTTTTAGACACATCTCTTATCAATACAGTAGCCGTTTGTCACATTTGGCCACACTATTAAAACATGTGGCAAGTTAAATGTCACAGTTTGTGGCTAATGCATGTGTTTTTTGTCACATGTATCCAAGATCAAACAAACTATGACTGTAGGTCACATTTTGCCACACGTTTTTATAATGTGGCTAGTTTTTGTCACAATTTTTTTCAAAGTGTGGCGAAAAGTACCTAAGTAGGTATAGAATGGTCACATGAAGAATAATATGTGTGGCCAAAACATTCTGGAAGGTTTTCAAACATGGTCAAAGACCTTTTAGCCACACATTTAAGCCGAAGTGTGGCAAATCGCCCAGACCACATTGTGGCCGAAGGTCGATATTCACGTAGTGGTTATCATAAACTTTCCCACTTATTAAAATACTTACATGTTTCACGTGTTTCTTCGAGATCAAACTGTAATGCTACGCTTTTATTGTGGTATCACTTGGTAGCTGACCCGCACATTTCTGCAACTTAGCCATGTCTGAGGCGAGGTGACCAGGCTTTGCCATAGATTCTGAAGATTTATCTCTTAACTCGAACTGTTTCTGAGTGTCCTTTTGATTTATTGTCACTAGCTTCAGCAAAGCATCCAATTTTGAGTGCATAGACTCGTCTGAATTACCTGAGGATCCCTTTTATTGGTCCTAATTATGGCAACCCGATGAACTGTTACCCCGGTAACATTCTCTGTTATAGCCCAGTTGTACTAGTTATACAAATCCTGCTGATAACCGCCTTGGCGGTAATTACCATGTTGTCGGTTTTCGCTAGACTCCTGAAAGTTAGGGTTTGACTGGATAGCCGCGTTCCCATATCTGAAGTTCGGGCGGTTCCTCAGGCCGGGATGATATGCATTTGAGTTAAATCCGCTGTCCTTTGGATTCCACCTATGCATAGTTTACCTCTTCGGGTTTATCTTTATCTTCATACTCTGTGCAATCTTCTACTTTGTGCCCGTGTTCCCCCACAGTCTTCACAACCCGGGAATTTCACCCCGACTATACCAACCTCCTTAATGTAACCTTTTTTATCCAAGGTCAACTCTCTCTCCCTCTCTCCCTCTCTCTCTCTTTCTTCTCACAAACTCTCTCTCTTTCTCTCCAACTCTGATACCCATTCAGACTCACTCGATGTTAAATTTACTGATTTGGTAATCGAGTGTTTTCTTCTTCTTTCAGTGGATGCCTCAGACTTAGAATCCTCACACATAAAATCAATGAAATCCCAATCATCCCTCTTAGTTTGGTTTAACAATTGACCATTACACGAGGCCTTTAGATGTTTTCTATCTTCATAAGTAAACCCATCTACAAAACTTTTCATTAATTCCCACAACTCGATCTGATGGTGTGGGCATTTTCTGATCATTTCTTTGAAACGAGTGAACGCCACATGAAAAAACTCACCCGGTAACTGTGAAAAGTGACGAATCTCAAATCTGGCCTCGTTTGTCTTCGCATGTGAATAATACTCGTTTAAGAACACCTCTTGCATCTCAACTGTGACATTCGTCAAATTCGAATTCGTGTTTGTGTCCGTTTTATTACCCATTTGTAATCGGATCCTCATTTAATAAAAAAAACATCATATTATTAAAGTATGTTATTCGGTTTCATCTTTATTTTTTTATTTACGCGTGACTTGTAGTAATCTAACTTATAATCGTTTAAAGTATCTATTTTTTGCACTTTTAACCCGTACACTATATTGTTTACCACAATTGACCCCCAAACCAATCTTGAAGGACTTGGTTGCAAAATTTATTCAAACCCCCTCATTCCCTCTCCCTTTCCAGTCACCACCATCAGCCACCCCCCCCCCCCTCCCTTCCAATTTTGATTTAGTTTGACCCCCAAATCGTGGGTTTTGGTTTAATTAGGATGATTCTTAACAAACACGCTCCTTCCTATTATTGTATAACGCATGATTGACAGCTATTCCATATCAAATCGAATCAATTTTTGTTAACTAAGTCGCGACTGAATTTTGCTCTTGTCAGCCTATAAATACGAGTCCAAAACTCAATTAAATGGCACCACACCATCACCTCACTATCACGAAGCAAACCCCGAAGTCAATTGCATCTAAAAAAGTTTTTCCATGTCTTGTTTGATATGGCGTTCTTGGCCGAAACCCTAGTTCTTGTTCTCCTTCAATACTTCATCATATTAGGACAAATTATCGGGACTTCTCGCGTAACCAACTAGTTTGCTCTAATCGTTACCGACTCCTCGTTACCGTATTTCTCATTCCAAGTGAGTTCTTCATAACCCCATTTTAACGCTTTTTATATTTTTTGGGTGTAGCATGTCACAAGTTTTATCTCGTTAGTTATGTGCTTATTTATAAACCGATTCCCAATTAGCATACATGTTAATATTATTCTTACATATTGTTTAAAAATATATAATTTTCAACGTGCTACAGGTTGAATCGATGGCATGCTAAGGATGAAGATCATTAGTATACCTTAGGTTATTTGAATAAAGAACTTATTTATTGTTTTGATGAAGTGTTTCTTTTTATTTTTAATTATGAATAATTGTGTACTTGTTACGTTATGAAATGAAATGATATAATTATTACCGCTTTAATAGTGTTACGAGCTATGAGTTACATCAACCTAGTTTTTGATATTGTACATTGATATGGAATTGAACCAATGTTTTGATTTTTCCTTCAATGAAAATTGATACAATCTCAACTGGACCTCATCTTGGTCATAAGTACCATCTCCAATCGACTCAAAAAGAGTCGAAAAATCATACAAATGAGAATACGGGCCCTCTAAGGCCATCCCCTAAAAATGAAGCACGATGTTAATGTAAGACGGGCACGAACTGGATGTCCATTATCATAACCGTAACTATAAGATAGGTTGTTAGACATATCGGCCTAATATAGTTATAGTTTACTTTAGGGCCCCGAATTGCAAGTATACCCTATGTGCTATGTGCCCGCACTTTTATTAAAAGTTCATTCATACGCTCGAATTTATTACGTTTTATTGCGTCACATGTACACCTATTCACACACAAACTCCAAGGCTTATGCCTAAACAATTTATTTATTTTTTATCTATTTATTTATTAAAAAAATGATTTTTAATCCTAATAAAGTTGGTTCTACGTGACGGGTATGTAGTAACTGTAAGGGTGACACACTTGTTTTTCGAACCCTTGACACCAATGTTTTTAAACCTAAGGATAAGCAATGCGTTTAAATCCCAATCAGACGCGGGACCCGGTTGCTTACTTAGAGGGTTCGAAAAGGGTGCTGAAACTTATTAGGCCAAATCATACCATGCAAACGTCATACGAACAATTACTTTAAGTTGTAGAACGTGGCCAATTTCCTTTGTGAATAGAGAATGGTTGCACTCCTGCTCTTAAATCTCATACAAGTCACAGTGGTAAATAAATATCCTAATTTCAATACTATTTTCATGTGATTTTAATATTATCAATTTTTTTTATTCAAAAGGTTTAAGTATTCCACTTCACGAAATCTTTACTCGATAACTCACGCGCGTTGTACTCTCTTTTCAGCATGTCTTCTCGTTTCCCTCATCATCCTGCAAGAAACACCAGCCGCAAGATGACAGCCCAGATCACTAAGCAACTGGCTCTTGTGCTCCCGGATAATTTTCAACGTGCTACAGGTTGAATCGATGGCATGCTAAGGATGAAGATCATTAGTATACCTTAGGTTATTTGAATAAAGAACTTATTTATTGTTTTGATGAAGTGTTTCTTTTTATTTTTAATTATGAATAATTGTGTACTTGTTACGTTATGAAATGAAATGATATAACTATTACCGCTTTAATAGTGTTACGAGCTATGAGTGATCTGTACGTTACACCTGGGCGTATTCCGCTTAAAACCGGGGTGATACATCAACCCAGTTTTGGATACTGTACATTGATATGGAATTGAACCAATGTTTTGATTTTTCCTTCAATGAAAACTGATACAATCTCAACTGGACCTCATCTTGGTCATAAGTACCATCTCCAATCGACTCACAAAGAGTTGAAAAATCATACAAATGAGAATACGGGCCCTCTAAGGCCATCCCGTGAAAATGAAGCACGATGTTAATGTAAGACGGGCACTAACTGGATGTCCATTATCCCGGTATACGCACATGTGGGACTATCGGGGAGGCATCGTCTGTAATAGTCGGTCTGAACCGACTGTTAACACCTGGAATCGGGGATACAACATTTCTCCTTCGCCCCCACCCTTATCAACCAAATCTCCTGGGTTAACATGAATACCCTGACCTTTATCAACTCCATCAACTCTCTTAACTATTTTACTTCCAATACCACGCCTACCCTTATTTCTGTTCACAAACCATGTACCTCTCTGATTTACTGGCTCTTCTTGTAAACACTATAGAGCTTCAATTGATCGATTCCAGCATATCAATTGAACACAAGATTTAGTTATTTTATATGCGTTTATGTATATTACACTTGATTAAAATTAACGTAGTGTTGGGAGAAGAATTTGGCAGAGCATCGACACACGAGAAATAACTTTAAAAACACTTAAATTAATCTTTGGCTGAACAGCCTATATATAGAAAATGAATGTCATTGGTTGCATTACATATGTAACCAAAATGGTATAGAGAATGACTCGTTCGCTATACTCCATTCGTCAACATTCCATGACGAATGAATACAATAAATAACGACTAAGGTCCATTCGTTAAACATCCTTAACGAATGTACAACAAAAAAATACGACTGGCTTCATTCGTTAAACATAACTTAAAAAATGAGCCATAACATAACGTATGGTACATAATATTACTAAATTACCCTTTATATTAAATTAATAATTAATTGCATAACGATTAAAAAGACTCGAGACAACAAAAGCGTGCACTAACAAACACCCCCTCATTTTGAGCTCTTTATCTTTACTTTATTTGAATCTCTTGGTCTTCTAATCTCGACAACAATGAATCTGGAACGCATGGCACACACGTACAACACGTTGGAATTGCATAGCTCGATTATAATCTTCATGCCTTTCAAACAATATCTTGTTCTCGAATAACACATCGTTGTCGGTTTCAGGTAAATTAACGAGCCACATTAGGTCTATGACTCGTATAAAATTAGTCTTTAGTCCATTTCCCAATACAATGACTGCCTAGCCTGTTCTGTTGTCATAGTACCATCGATTGAACTATAAAAGAAGATTTTGTGGAAAAGTCTTCATCGGTACTCGTTTCATAGTATTTGGCGGCTTAATTTAAGAGCATGTTACCTCCAACATGTACGAGGATCAATCTCATTAATATACATTCGGGTTGGAACCTGTGGTTTAAAGAATTTCAACTTGTGGTTGACCTCGAAGAGCAGATGTTGATAAAGACATCCTGTTAATCGATTTCCACCACGGTTGATAAACGGCCGATTGGCGAGCGTCCGCACGTCCCACCTCAGCAGTGAGAGAATATCAGTAAGATATTGAAAATACTAGACACTTTTCTCCCACTTAATAATACAAACTCTTAACTCTGAATCATAAAGCCAAGAGACGATGTCACCTTTAACAATTCGCACGACCTTGAGTTGTTTTCTGATTGGCATTGGCACCTGCAATGACATCCCGTTGGTGTTCTCGATCAACATACCGATAAGAATCAATGATTTTCGAAACTCGAGTGTTGTTATTGCCATTCTTGAACCAGCTTTCTATATCATGTTCAGACGAACTTGACTCTTTTTCCGACATCTTCTCTTTCTTCTTTGTAGTTTTCTAGAGATGATCTTCGGCAACTTTGACATATTCTTCAGTGAATGTTGGAACACCCTGATCAACATCTGAACGCTGATAAAGATCAGGGTATTCCTCTGCCATAACGTCTTCCATCTCAATCTCCTCATCTTCATAAATATACGACGTATTCCCGTGTGGAATACTCGTGTCAAACAAAACCTCTTCATCATTCACAACCTCTACATCCTCCTCAGCCTCTAATGCATCCAATTCTTCATCATTTAACCCCAACAATAATGATATTTGATCACGAGACAGAGCATGATCAACAAATGCACACTCCTTGATCTCTTCAGCATTGGCGGTACTCATCACCACCCCTTTTTCATAATCCATAAATAAAATAGTGTTGTCTTCGATAGACTCGATAGACTTAACATTAGTCGTGTCTTAATAAACGACTATGTGTCGATCATTGCCTTCACCACCACCACCACTCGTACCTGCAGAGGACGAGCCATGAGTTTGTTTCGGCTCACTTCCACTGGCACCAGGAGCCTAAGGATCCTTATCTTTATCATCGTTCTTCAATTTCTTTAAAGCGTCGTCTTTGCACAATAATTGAAGAATAAGGTCCTCCTGCTCCTTCATTTTCACCCCCTAAGCCGCTACAATAGGCTTATTCGTTATCCAAATGAAAAATAAGTGACCCACATTCGTTATCAGTATAGATAACGAATAGATTCTACTTGTTATGAGTCTACATAAAGAATAGCAATTAAATAATCAAATTAAAACAAAAATTTTCCGTTTTAACCTTCAAGAATTAAATAATTCATCGAAACCCGTGTCCCGATGAACTTTACCTTAAAGATATTACCACTCAGAGTAAAATGCAATACCTTAATGCGCATTGCATTCAAAAAGCATTAACTTAAAAACCAAATAATTTAAATCAATTAAATAAAATTGGGAAAATATTTTTGGTATTTTCTTTTTCAAATATGTAACTTTTAGCTCGAAAATCAAAAATATAGCAGAAAACGAAATATAGAAAAAATAAAATATTTTTAGATATTGAAAATTTTCGAATTAAAAATCACATAAAACAAAAACAAATATGAAAACTATTCTACGAAAACAATACATATTTTTTTGAGTTGAGCAAAGAATCATATTGATCAAATCGCCCTTCCATCGCAGTTTTATTTTTCAGCGTTATTATGACTGGTGTTAAGTCGGTCATTGATATTGTTGTCCACTTAAATCTTATAACAAACCTTCGAGTATTTTTGTGACATGATTTAATTTTTAATTAGAGCACAAAATATCTGAAACTATCAGCCTCTAATCTCGGTTCAGGCTTAGTTTGACTTTTACGATATCACCCCAACTTGACTTAAACCATTATGTTGCTGATCAAAATAAAGATTTTATAGTTTTATAAACAATATCAGCTCATAATCCCTACTACAAGGTATAACCCTGTTATCAAGCGATACACCAAGCTTTCTTTACTGTGAATGAGTATGCACGAGTTCACATTATATCCCCTGGGGTCCATTCCTTACTGGTATTAAGACGCGTGTAAGGGAGGAACAATGTATGACTAACAACAGATTTTGGTTAAGTTAGTAATGAATTTGTACGATGTACAGTAGTGATCAAGTTTATAGACTTCGGGTTTGCTATAAAAGCTTTGAAATATTCATGTTTGGCGGTGTAGCTTGTTGCCCATTTACCTGCCTCTTTATTGTAATTGGATCCTTTTATTTGAAATGAAAATAACACCTTGTTTCTCATAAAAAAAATACCTAGATAATTAAGCTGCATAAAGACTCACAATGTCCGGAAACCGGATTCATCCCATCAATACAAGATTTATTGAAGCGTTAACCATAAACTAGATGCATTTTATTTTGAATTTTTGTTTTGGTGATCAAGCAAACATAAGGCTTGAGTATGACAGGCTATTACATTTCTGTCTTCATTACCAAGACTTTGGATATGGGACTAGATGATCGATGTACTATCATTTTCTCTTTTTGCTTTAAAACTCATTTTTTAGAAGAATATAAATTCAGTCGCCCCAGTCACTTTCAGTTTATAGATAAATGGCTATCCTATATATCTACAAGTAGATAACATGACCAAACATGTATAAAAATACATGTTCCACAAACTTAAATAACCGACATATTTTTTAGCGTAAGAATTAAATAAAACACACAACAGTCGCCACCCCAGTCACCTTCCATTTTCAGGTAAATGGCTATCCCGAATATCTACAAGTAAATATCAGGACAAAACATCTACAGGTATATGTCCTTTAAATTTGAGTAACTGGCATAATTTTAAGCGAAAGAATGCGAAAAAAATTGAAAATTTTGGAATATTTGAATGCTTTTGGTTTTTCTTTATACATACAGAAATCACAATATTTGTTGAACACCACTAAGATCCAATCAATCACATATTCATATTAGGTTGATTAGATCGTAGATCTAGTTATATGATATCTTATTAATTAAGTAATTGTATGCTAATGATAATAATATGATTAACAAGTAATTGATGAGAGGAGAAATTGGCAGAGGTTTGGTATAACTCTTATATAATCCTTAAATTATGAAGGCAACAACCTGTGTTATATAGATGATGGATCCCATTCGTTACACATCCCGCAATGAATGGTCTCCATTCGTTAACTTTACATAAGTTAAACGAAAGGTATAGCGAATGACTCATTCGCTATACCCCCATTCGTCAACATCCCATGACGAATGGAGTTCATACATAACGAACTAAGGTCCATTTGTTAAACATCCTTAATGAATGGACTGCACAACATAGCGATTATAGTTCATTCGTTAAAGATCCTTCACGAATGAACTGTACAAATAGCGAATGGGCTCATTTGTTAAACATCCTTAATGAATGAGCCTTTACAAAACGAATGGGATTGTTTTTTTATAAATACCCCTTAACATTAAAATAATAATAAATTACAAATGATAAGTTACAAAGACTCGAGACGACAAAACCGTGCACTAACGAACACCCCCTCGTCTTGAGCTCTTTGCCTTTAATTATTTGAACCGCTTCATCTTCCAATCCCTACAACTATGAATCCCGAACGTGTGACACACACGTACGACACGCTGAAATTGCAAAGCTCGGTTGTAGTCTTCTTGACGCTCGATCAAAATCTTGTTCTCAAACAGCACGTCATTGTCGGTATCAGATAAGTTAATGAGCCACATTAGGTCGATAACTCTTATATAGCTGGTCTTCAAACCGTTACCCAGCACAATGACTGCCTTGCCGGTACGATTATCGTAATACCATCGATTGAACGAGAGGTGAAGACTATGAGGAAACGTCTTCACCGGTACACGCTACATTGTTTTTGGTGGTTTTTCTTTAAGTACAAGTTTCGTCCAACACGTATGGGGATAAATCTCATCAATGAACTTATAGGTTGGGACCTGTGGCTTACCGAACTTAAATCCACGGTTTACTTCGAAAAGAAGATGCTGGTGAAACCATTCTGCTAGTCGAACTCCACTTGATAATACAGACCTTCAACTCGGAATCGTATTACCAAGAAACAATATCACCTTTCACAGTCGACACGACCTTAATCGTGGTTTTCTGATTTGCTTTAGCCCGTGCAATAGTTTTCAGTTGTTTTTCTCGATCAACGTACCAGTAGGCCTCGATAATCTTACAAGCACGTTTGCTCCGGTACTCAAACCATCCCAAAATGTTAGACTTAGACAGATCATAATCCCGTTCAGGTATCTTGGCTTTATTCGTCGTCGTCTTCTCCCGATGGTCTTTAGCAGCTTTAACATATTCTTTAGTAAATGTAGGAACACCCTGATCAACATTAGAGCATTACGACCAAACCTGAGAGGCAGTTTCACCTTGACAAAACAAATGAAGTAATGAATCCTGTTGACTTCTAATGCAGAAATGAAATTGATAAGGCATTTGAAAGCCCATGTATCTGAGCCTGTCATCCATAGGAAGAGCATTCCCGAGGAATCTCCAGAAGAAGAGAATCAACCGAGGAAGCCACTGGTTCCGTAATAGAGACCACCAAGGACTTTTCTGGCCATGAATTCTGGGAAAATGCCAATAGGAAGCAGAGGTTACCTAGCCAAACCCGCCACCTCATGTGCCAAAGTAAAACGGTTGTTCTTCCTTCCCCGCTCCCTCTTTTTCGACATATGCGGCGGCGGGTTACCAGAGAAGAGGGGACAACTCCCATATAATAAAAGCAGATCTTGGTCCATGGAATCCCAAGAAGGTAAGAACTCCAACCTGTCCGATGCTTTTTCGGCCAAATACGATATACAAGTGGGACCTACACTATGCGCAAGCTGTGCGAAAAACCGCTTCTTTTTTCCGGTTCTGAAACAACTTGGGCGAATAGCCGTATAGTGCAGGAGCGCTCACATTTTTTGGCTTACTCTTGCACTTGAATTTGAAAATCCGGCCTTTGGACCCTTGGCCCGCTTAAAAGTGGATTCGAACCACTGACACAAGGATTTTCAGTCCTTTGCTCTAACCAGCTGAGCTACCTGAACCACTTTCCTAAAAGATGTTTTCTTCATCGAATAGCGCCCTACCTTACCACTTGACTAGTAAAAAGCCCTTGTACTAAAAAGAATATTATATATAGGCCTTTTTCGCTTCTTCGTCAAGCTTTCGAGCAGCTCTTTCAACTGCCGCCTAATCCCTATAGATCGGGGTATTCCTCTGCTATTTCTTCCTCCATCTCTATCTCCTCATCTTCATATATAAATGACGTATTCCCATGTGGATACTTGCGTCAAATAACACTTCCTCATCGTTCACCACCACAACATCCTCCTCAGCCTCCAACGCGTCCAGTTCTTCATCGTTCAGCCCTAATAGTAATGAAATCTGTTCGCGTGTTAGGTGTTGGTGCATAGATGTCAGTAGTTCATATGTATAAAGTCTGTAATCGAGTCTGTAATATTGTTTATGTAATTGTTTGTGTAACAGCGAAGTTGTTGACAAGTTCGCTTAGGCGAACTTGTTAACCAAGCGAAGTTGTTGACAAGTTCGCCTAGGCGAACTTGTTCAACGAGCGAAGTTATTGACAACTTCGCCTGTGGCGAAGTTGTCGTGTATTTAAGTAAACCTACGGGTTACTGTTTCAGTGTTGGTCATTTTAGGGTTTTGGTTGATCGAGTTCAGTTTACGTGAGTCTATTGACGTGAGTCTGTAAGCATCTCGGTTTGAGTTATCAATATAACGTGTGGTTGTTCGTATTGTGTGTACGTGTGTTCGTGAGCTAATATTCTACGTCCGTAACGTTCTACACAGGGATTCCGCACCTGTGTATATCGGGATATCTCGTGTGATCCGTCCAGGGAACCTACAATTGGTATCAGAGCTTTTGCTCGATTGTGAGGTTCGGGATATTCACGCGGGTGTAGAATTCGTTCCATTTCGGGTGTTATCGGGACGAGTTTGTGGTGTTTTTGCTCATTCTAGCTTCCTACCAGTGTGTTTAAGCCTTCAAATCGTCAAAATCGTCGTTAAAATCCGTTTTTCAGATCTGCAGAAAGTTCAAGTTCGTCAGGCGAAGTTGCTGTTCATCAGGGGAAGTTGCCGTCAGGATTCGTAGGGTTTCAGCGAAGATATAAGGAGAAGCGAAGTTATTCATAACTTCGCCTACCTCCTCAACTTCGCCTAACTCAGCGAAGTTCTTCTCAAGTTCGCCTCGTTCAGCGAAGTTCTCTTCAAGTTCGCTTACTTTCTAAGTTCGCTTATCCTAAGCGAAGTTATTCTCAACTTCGCCCATTTACGCGAATTTACAAAGGATCCAGCGAAGTTTTTACTTAAGCGAAGTTATACTTAACTTCGCCTACAGTACTGTTTCGAAGAAATTTTTCTAACTTCGCCCATTTCAGAATTTTTCGGGTTTCTTAGTCTTCAAGAAGGATGTCGTCAATCAACATTTCAGAGCTTGTCAAGATGGAAGTTGAAGCGGGGTCAGCTACAAAGGCCCCAAGATTGCTAAAAGGAACCGACTTTGTTGCGTGGAAGGATCGGTTCATACAGTATGTTAAGTACCAGGATGCAAAAATGTGGGTATGCATCCAAGATGGATATATTCCACCAATCATGGTGTATGAGGGTCGAGACCAAATAAAGAAATACAATAAAATGGAAGAGGAGGAGAAGAAGATGTAGGCATTCGGCTCTTCCGCAGGAGATCCTCCATACATTCAGAAAGTATACATCGGCTAGAGAGCTTTGGGAAGCTCTTGAGAGCAGATTCGAAGGAAATGTAGGCATTCGGGCCTCAAAGATAAAGCTGCTTAAAACTCAATTTTCAGTCTTTAAGTACTTAAAGAACGAATCTCTTGATGATATTATCACTCGATATTATCATCTCATGACTGAATTGAGTAACTACTCCATTTCCTACCGAGAAGAAGAGATTGTAGAAAAACTTCTCGATGCTCTCCCACCAAAATGGGAGATGTATACTGTATTAATGAGGGAAGACAAGGACTTCTCTACTTATGATCTTGAAACCGCTGTCAACAAGCTCAGAACTTTTGAGCTTAATATGGTGAGGAAAGAAACATCTATGGATCAGGTTCAAGATCCAAGCATGTATGGTGCGAAAGTGAACTCCAATACAAGTTCAAAAACTGACTCTGCCGCCTACTACTCGAAAGGTGATTCGGGTGCCAATTCTTCACAGGAGGGGCATGTGTCAGTAAATTCAAATGGGGATGTTTGCTTCGTTGCGGGTGGATCAAGTGGTACTCAACAATCAGCAAGCAAGATTAGTGGATCTTCAAGTTCCTCAAGCAATAATTACTCTAAGATGCCAATGAGCGTCAAATCTGCTGAAGAGCAGTTTGGCCTCTATGCTTCATTTATTGCTTCATACGAAAACTATATTCAAGGAAAGGTAGTTGATCCGGCAATGCTAGATGAAAACTATGACCAGATCGATGCTGATGATCTGGAGGAGATGGATTTACAATGGCAGATGGCCATGATAGTGAGGCGAGTGAAGAAGTTCATAAGGAAGACGGGGAGAAAGTTTGTTGGTTGCAGGCCAGGGTTCGACAAGTCCAAGGTAAGGTGCTATACTTGTCAACAAAACGGGCACTTTGCCAAAGATTGCAGAAACGAGAGAGTTGAGCGTGGTCAGGGCCGGTCCCCACAGCACACTGGAAGTACTAAAGAAGTCAATGCCATGCTGTCCAGAGAAGCAGGTGAATACAACTGGAACCTGCATTTGAATGAAAATAATGAACAGGCAAATATGGCTAAGGTTGAGAATGAAGAACGTGAGAAGACTACCGGAGAAGAGAAAGCTGCTGGTAAGGAAAAAGCTTTCATGGCAGATAACGATGATCAACGCTCCGAGGTAAGTTCTAAATCTATTTGTACTAAATGTGAGAATTTGTCTGAGCAACTTGCTACCATGACTGATCAGTATGTTCGTTTAGATGCTGAATTTAAAACTCTTAAAGAAGATCATCACTTCACAAAAGCAAGAGAAAACAGTTACAAAGTTAAAATTAAAGCATGTGAAAAAGATGTTAAAAGCTTAAAAACTAAACTTGCTGAGAAAATTGAAGTTATTGATCTTAGTTATGAGGTTTTAGAAGAAAAAACTAAACTGATTGCTGAACGAGAAAAGCAGATTGCTGACCACCAGGTGAAAGTGGTGGAACTGAACCGAAAACTGGAGCAGTTCCGAAATTCCTTAGCTATTCTTGATCACCTTGTTAGTGATCAAGGTACCTCTACAAAGAGAGGAGGAATTGGTTATCACGAGGTTCCACCACCGTATAACCACAATTACACTTTTAACCCTAGTGTACAGAAATCTGCTGATTTTGAAGTTCCTCAGACAGTTCCTATCAAGGTTACAAGTAAAGATTCAAGTGTTAGTAGTGGCGAAACGAGTTCGCCTGTTTCAAGTGTAAATATTTCTGTTACGAGTCCAGTCTCATCGGATTCGGATAAGTTGTCCGAATCGGATAAGACAAAAGAGAAGGTAGTGTTACCCACTGGTGGAGATAAAGATAAAACTTCTAAAAAGAGTACTCCACTCAACCCGTACGTCCCACCTTATGTGAGACGAACGGCTGGTAACACTGCCTCTACATCCAAAACAACATTTGAAAAGAAAATGGAGTATAGGTGTTGTTTTCGGTGTAATAAGGTAGAACATCTTGTTGCAGATTGTCCTCTGACGCCGAAATTCAGAGGTGGGAGGCCTATTAAAACTGAGCATAAGTCTACTGGTAATTTTAATACTGTTAAAAATGAAAACCCTTTAAAGTTTCAAAATGTAACTAATTCAGGTTTTCACAGAAACAAACCTCAGTTTTACAATGCTAATAATCAAACCGCAAGATATAATCCTTTCAATACACATAGGTTTGGAAGGCCTCACATTCAATTTCCAATGAGATTTCCTACTAGGACTGACAGGAATTATTCAAATGCTAACTTCGGAAAGCAGAAGTACGGGATGTATAGATCCAAGACCAATTGGTCTTGGGTCCCTAGATTCTAATCATTTGCTTTATTGTGCAGGAACAGTTGAACAGGGCTGCCCACAGTCTTTGGATTGTAGATAGCGGCTGTTCCCGGCACATGACGGGCAACAAATTCTTGTTGCACGACTTAAAACCTGTTCAGGGAGCCAGAGTTAGTTTTGCTGGTGAAAGTAGAGGAAGAATTACTGGGAAAGGAACGGTGTCCAATGGGGAGATGACACTTGAGAATGTGAATTTTCTGGAAGAGCTGAAGCACAATCTGCTGAGTGTGTCGCAGATTTGTGATAAGGAGTATACTGTTCACTTCACGAAGAATGAGGCGATCGTGTTGAAGCCTGGTTTTCAGATACCAGAAGAGTGGATAGTGATGACAGCTCCACGTGATACAAATACGTATGTGATGGATATGAGGTCTACTGAAATGGCCTTGGGATAATCATGTTTGTTGACGAAAGCAAGCGAATCAGAATCCGAACTATGGCACAGGAGAATGGGGCACATTCATCTTCGGAAGATGAACCACATTGTCAAAAATGGGCTTGTGATGGGCGTTCCCTTGAAAAGTTTTAACTTTGAAGACAAATGTATTGCATGCAAGAAGGGAAAGCAACACAAGAAATCCCATCTCACCAAGAAGGTCAACTCAATTGCCAGTACTCTAGAACTGCTTCACATGGATCTCTTCGGTCCAGTGAATGTAAAAAGTCTAGGAGGTACTTCTTACTGCTTGGTGATCACTGATGACTACTCGCGATACTCGTGGGTATATTTTCTGAAATCGAAAGATGAGACGGCTCAAATGGTGAAGAGTTTGATTACTAAAGTTGAGAACGTCATGAGTAAAACAGTTAAGTTCATCAGAAATGACAATGGGACAGAGTTCAAGAATTTTGAAATGGAGATCTTCTGTCTTCAGAAAGGAATTGAACATCAATACAGCGCTCCGTATACTCCGCAACAGAATGGAGTGGCTGAAAGGAAGAACCGAACTTTAATTGAAGGAGCCAGGACTATGCTGGCATATTCGAAGCTTCCTGTGATGTTCTGGGCTGAAGCAGTCGCTACAGCCTGCTATGTTCTGAATAGAGTGTTAACCGTTAAGAGACTTGGTAAAACTTGCTACGAGCTTATGCATGGAAGGAAGCCCAACTTGAGTGGTCTTGAACCATTTGGGTCTCCTTGTTCGATCTTGAAGACAAATTCGAAATTTGGAGAAGTAGCCGATGAAGGAATCTTAGTCGGTTATGTTGTTGGGACTCCCAACAGGCGTGTCTTCAATACTTCGACTTGCAAGGTGGAGGTGGTATGTAACACTGACATCACAAGTTACCAACCGCCAAAACCAAGCAATGGACCTGCTGAGCTTTTCGACTATGTTAAGCTTTTTAAGTCGTTTAACGTACCGGATTTGGAGATTTCTGAAGAAGAAGAAAGAGCTGCGACGAAGATGATGCTCGATGAGGAAGAAAATCTATTGCAAAGACAGCTGATTGAAAAATGTCAACCTTCCTCATCAAACACTATCGATACCCCTGTTGCCTCAACTGAAGAAGAATTTATCAATCCTTTTCACTCTCAGCATGAAACAACCATTGATGAGATCTCTTCTAATTTGGAAGATAATTTGCATGTCGGTTCTGTTCCGACCACGAGAATTCATAAAAATCACCCTTTGGATAATGTGATTGGTGATGTGTCCTCAGGTGTACAAACGAGAAGCATCTTGAATGAACACACCTGTGTTTATACAAGCATTAAGGAGACATGAATAATCGATGAATGCCTGTATACCTGCTTTATAAGCCAGATTGAACCAAAAAATTATCAAATGGCTTTAAAGGACAGCTCGTGGGTCGAGGCCATGCAAGAAGAGTTGGCTCAATTCGAGAAGATGGAAGTTTGGACTTTGGTTGAAAAACCAGAGAATGTGCATGCGATAGGCACAAAATGGGTGTTCAAGTGCAAGAGAGATGATAAGGGGATCATTATAAGAAACAAGGCGAGGCTTGTCGTGAAAGGTTTTAATCAACAAGAGGGGATTGATTATAACGAAGTGTTTGCTCCTGTCGCCAGATTGGAAGCCATAAGATTGTTTCTGGCGTTTGCTGCTCATGAAAAGATGAAGGTGTTTCAGCTAGATGTGAAGAGTGCGTTTTTGAATGGGATAGTTGATGAGGTTGTGTATGTTGAGCAACCTCCGGGTTTTCCTGACCCAGACTATCCAGATCACGTGTACAGGTTGAGCAAGGCGTTGTATGGATTACATCAGGCACCTCGTGCCTGGTATGCAACTTTATCGGATTACTTGCTCGAGAATGGTTTTGAAAGAGGGAAAATTGATAGCACGTTGTTCTTCAAAAGAGATGGAAGCGACATCCTGCTGGTTCAAGTCTACGTGGATGACATAATATTTGCTGCATCAAAAGTCTCCATGTGTCAGGAATTTGAAGCCGTCATGAAGAAAAGGTTTGAAATGAGTGCTATGGGTGAACTAACTTTCTTTCTAGGATTGCAGGTTGATCAGAGGAAGGACGGGATGTTCATTCATCAAACGAAGTATGTTCATGATGTGCTCAAGCGCTTCAAGGTGGAGGACAGTTCTCCATATGATACTCCAATCTGCGTCAATCACAAATTGGGTGCTGAAGTAGACGGTGATGCAGATGTGGACCCAACTCAATATCGGGCGATAATAGGTTCTTTAATGTACTTAACTGCATCTAGGCCTGATATAATGTTTGCTGTTTGTCTTTGTGCACGTTTTCAGGCAAATCCAAAAGAATCTCATTTGAAAGGTGCAAAGAGGATACTGCTGTATCTCAAGGGCAAGCCGAAGCTGGGGTTGTGATACCCGAGAGGAGGTGACTTGGAGCTGGTCGCTTACACGGACTCTGATTATGGAGGGTGCAATCAGAGTCGGAAGTCAACAACTGGAGGTTGTCAGTTTCTTGTTGGAAGATTAGTTTCATGGCAGTGCAAGAAACAGACGTCAGTCGCAATCTCAACGTGCGAAGCTGAATATATGGCAGCATCCAACTGCTGTTCTCAGGTTTTGTGGATTCAGCAACAATTGCGCGACTATGGTCTGAATTTCTTACTCACTCCTATTTTAATTGATAACACTGCTGCTATCTCAGTAATTAACAATCACGTGAAGCATAGTAAAACTAAACATATTGACATTCGTCATCACTTCATACGGGATTGTGCTGAGAAGAAACTGATCAAGGTCGAAAAGGTCGATACGCTGGAAAATTTCGCTGATTTATTTACAAAAGCTTTTGACAAATCCAGATTTCAAAACCTAATTGAGCTAAACGGGATGATCAATCCCGAGTAACCATGTTTTTGTGTTTATTAAAAAAAAAAAAAACATCACTATTGCTTAAAATTAGTCGGTTACCTCAGTTTGACGGACATATCCTCTGATATGTTTTGGTCCTCGTTTCTACTTAGAGAATGAGGGTCGCCATTAACCAGATGACTGAAAGTGACCGGGGCAGTTAAGATGTGTTTTCTTTCTGTCGCTGAAAATTAGTCGGTCATTCTTAGTGAGAAGGACACATACTTGTATGTGGTCGGTCCAGTTGATCCATTGGATCTTCGGGATTGCCGTTTTACCTGAAGACTTTGACGTGATCGGGGTGACTAAAGTCAAAAGTTTTTATGGGAAATGAAATTACTTTTCAAGTCTAATACTTCGTAAAGAAGTTCTTTGCTATGTTTAACAGAAAATTGATCCAACCTTGGAAAATGATATATATACTAACTTTGTGTGCTTAACTGGTGAAGTTATTAGGCTTAAAAGGCTTTAGGACAATCATTGTATGTCATGGTAACTTTTTATGGTGCGTAAAAGTAGATGTGATACAAATTAAAGTTTACTTGATTTTATGTGGAAACTCCTTAAGAGTTTTGCGTGTCTTCATGTATATCTTTCCGAAGGATAGGCAGAAAAGTGATTACCCAGTCATACACGAGCCCGTAAGTGTTCTGATTCCCGTGAAGAAAGCGTTTCAAGACACTACAGTGATCCAGATTCGGGACTTGCGGTTATTTATTACTCTGAAGTCTATAAGTCTCGTTTGAAAAAAAAATATATATATATATAGTACTTATGAAGTTATTGTAACATTAGAGAGTTCAAGATATCGAGACTTCTCAATCATGGAGTAAGAATGAATACGGGATCCAGACATAGAATACTTACAAGTTAATCAGACACTATGGGTCGAAGTCAATTCGGGGTGACTTGGGGAAAGCCAATTACGCTTTGAGGATAGATAGGAGGCATCAATATTTCTGAGTTGTTGCCCACTTAAATTTTAAGGATTAATTGAACCTAACTCGTATCATAGAAACGATGAAAACCATCTTAAGTATATTACCTGCTTACAACCTGTCTCTATATGTCATAATACAGCTAAACACGGATCTATGTAACAGTCACGTAGTTAGTATGATTCCTGTTAGGATCTTTTCTGAGACGTGGTGTCCCTGACTAGACTGAAATTTGATCCCTTATTTGTTAAATTTTTATAAGTTTTTCCTATTTATGTAGTTGTCTTTTTGATAACTGGTTACTTAGACATGATCATATTTGTTTAACTCTTTTTGGAAGTTTCAAATGTTAATTGCAAAATGTTCAAACTTAAAGGTTTGATTTTGAAATTATAAGCGAAGTTGTTGAATCAGGCGAACTTGTGCTTAACTTCGCCTAGGCGAAGTTATCCGTAACTTCGCCTGAACTACACTGACCCTATATAAGGTTTTTCAAACAGTAAATTTCATCATTTTCAAAAATTATCAGCGAACTTAAGCTCCGAGTTTTCCGGCGAACTTAAGAATTATCCGGCGAACTTGATTCCTATTCGTTTTCGATCTTCTTTTCTCAGTTTCTATTATCGGTAGAGGGTACGTGCTGTCGATATACCTCACAAACATGTTCTTTTCATGGTCGTTTTTACCCGGTTCGAGACCTCGGGTCGTCGGACCTTCAAAACCGAGTTTTTTCAAACTCGTGTTACGTGTTCATGGAGGAACTTTTCGTCTTAATAACATTAATATGTTGTGTTCTTCTCTCCTGGATCGTCAAATCGTGCGAAATCATCGGATTTTTGGCCGTTTGAATCTGAACAGTCGCCGATTCAGATGTAGGCGAAGTTAGGGTTTAGGCGAAGTTATCCGCAACTTCGCCTGGGGCTTAATTTCGCTTGAGGCGAAGTTATCCGCAACTTCGCCTTAAGCTTAATTTCCCATAAAACTTATCTTCGCTTTAGGCGATGTTGTGATAAGGCGAAGTTAACATCAACTTCGCCTTGATCATTTTACTTAAATTTAATTAGACGAACTTACAGATGAAGCGAAGTTGTTCCCAACTTCGCCTCACCTTTAAGTTCGCCTATACATGTTTGATCACAACTTCGCTCATGGTATAAAGCGAACTTGTGAGTTGCTTAACGGTTATCTAACTTGGTTCGTTTAGTGCAGATATGGCTGCTGTTGGAGGAGCTGGTGGTGATGACGGTGACGATCAGAGGCTATTCTTTCCAGCTCATAACCAGTTCATCACTCTAGATCCAGATGCAAAAGGCGTGGAGGACTACCGGGAGATTATTACCTTTCTACTGCGCTCAAGAATATTTCACGCTATCACCACTACCCTGCCTATTTCACTGCCGAATATTGAAGACTTTTGGCAGACGGTAGAGTATGATTGCCGGGTTGAGCCCCCGGTGATGCGAGCGACCGTTAATGGTCAAGTTGTTCAGTTTTCCTCTGAACACATACGGGTGGCGTTGCATTTTGGAGAAGAAACAAGAGATGACCCCACGGAGTTTGTTGCTCCTTTTCGTGATGGCGCGTTCCTAAGGATGGGGTATTCAGGTCTCTTAGGGGATACACAGCGAAGGAAAGGATTCTTATTAGATCAGTGGCGCTTCCTAATGCATGTCATGATAGTCTGTATGTCGGGACGGAAGGCGGGCACTGATGGAATGGGTGCGACGATGCAGTCTGCTATGACTGCCCTGACTTACAATAAAAGATATTCTTTTAGTCAGATGATCTTTTACGAGATCGATCGTCAGAGGAGGGCTGTGGCGCGTGAGCGGTTTACAATGTATCCACGATTCCTACAGATGATTTTAAATCATGTGGCTCCGTCGCTACCTCAAAGACGCCCTATTCGATACGTGGAATGTGTGACGAAACGTATCTTTGCTCAGTGTCGCACTTCCAGCGCACGAAGCAAGCCTGAGCTGCGTCCCAGGCATACTCCGCTTTTTGGGTATCTTATTAACCCGGAGTATGTGCCTGCGGCAGGGGACGAGTTCAGAGACCCAAGACAACAACAGGCGGCAGCACCCCAGGCTGTATCAGCTGCGCCTACTGTATCTACTGCTGTAACAGCTGCTGTGCCAGCTTCTGAGATTGATCTTGACGCCATGTTCGGCGGCCAAGGGTTGTTTGATATGGACCGATTTGATCCACATGAGAACATTCAAGTCTCGGGTCCACAAGCAGATTTTGATGAGGTGATTGAAGAGGCCAGACAGATGATGGTGAGGCATGAGAGAACGGTGGGTAAGCAGAAGAGAATTGTCGATGACGACGATGAGGAAGATGATGAAGAAGAGGCTGTGCAGCTGGTGCGAAAGCGATCAAGAAGGGAAACGACAGGTATGGGTGTAGGAGCCGGAGAGACTTCAAGGTTTGCACGTTTTGCTCCACCTGCCTTGTCTGGTATGTCCCTTGTTCCTACCTCTGTGCAGGTATCGAGTACAAGCGCTACGGTTGTTCCCGTAGTGGCTACATCGTCGGCTGACATTCCACAGATCACAGCCGTCCAGACGTCGGCTCCAGAAATTGTGTCTCTACCACCTCAAACGCGTACTCCACCGGTGGTAGTAGCACGATTTGTTGAGTCTACGGTCACCACTACTGCAGGAGTATCGGGTACGGTACCACCTGCGGACACGCCCAGTTCTGACTCGGAACGGATAGCTTCACTAGAGCGGATTGTAGCTGAGCAGTCAAAGACTATTCAAAGCCTAGTTGAAGCAAATCAACTGCAGGCATCCCTTCTGGCTGAGCACGGGAAAATAATAGATGCCTTGAAGGAGTTCTTGGCATCTCAGGGGGAGATGAGCTGTAGAGGAGATGAGTTGAGGACCAAGCGTAGAGAAGACCGAGACGATGATCCCAATGCACCGAAAGGTGCAGGTGGTGAGCTGCCAAGAACCTCACAAGCTCTTGGGGCTTCCACAGCTGAGGGGGAGTCTACCGAAGCGGCTGGTGGTGATGATGTAGTGATGGTGGAGGACGACGTGATCAATGCGCTGAAGGAACTTGATGATGACATGTTCAGCGACGATGTATTATTTGATGAAGATGTTCTGCCAATCAGTGAGATTGAAAAGATTGGTGCAGAAATTATTGTTGAGGATGTGATAAAGGAAGGAGAGATTGTGGAAGAAAATGTCGAACACGAGATCCCTGAGGTTGAGAAAGCCGATGTGAGGGCTGAGATGGATGAGACTACTGAGTGGGAGGAGCAGCCTAGGTGGAAGGAAGGCTGTGCTCATTGGTTTATCAAGACCAAGAAGCCTGCTGTTCCAGCCATGTTCAAGAAAAGCTATAACATTAAAGGCTATGCTGAGGCGAAGAAGGGAATCATCTGTTGGATTTATGATGAACAGATCAAGTTATTTGTGGTAAAACGTTATGATGGCATTCAATACTTCAAGAGAATGTTGAGATCTTTCAACACGTTGCCGGAATGCGAGGTAAAAGATTTGGGCAGATTGGGCCTGATAAACAGAAGTGACAACAATATGGCAAGAATGATTGAGAAGATTGTGTGGAAAGAAGGCGTAAAAGAAAAGAAGTTTGAACTATTAACGCCACAGAAGGGAAAGCTCGTGGAGGATACAGAGAGAGGATTGAGAGCAGATGGCAAGCCATGGATGGTGATGAAGTACAAGCCGATCCGATGCATCAAGGAGGTTCCGATGAAGAATATGCCTCAAGATGTGTTGAAGAATCTAAAATGGTGGTACGTTGATTGCCAGACTGCTGAAGCTGTGATGGAAGATGAGGATGAACAAGAGATACTTAGAATTTACGATCTGATGCATCTTGTCAACTTATCGCAAGCTGATCTGAAGATGCTCAACGAGAAAAAGATCTTTTATATTCCAGCTTGGAAGGATGAAGCAAGAAAGTATCAACGAGTTGTGACGGTGTGTGTGAGAGAAGGAGTGCACGCATGAAAGATACAGGATTACGAGACAAGAGCTGAAAGATCAAGATATGAAGCTACTGCCAAGGGGGAGTCAGTTGGTGCATAGATGTCAGTAGTTCATATGTACAAAGTCTGTAATCGAGTCTGTAATATTGTTTATGTAATTGTTTGTGTAACAGCGAAGTTGTTGACAAGTTCGCTTAGGCGACTTGTTAACCAAGCGAAGTTGTTGACAAGTTCGCCTAGGCGAACTTGTTCAACGAGCAAAGTTATTGACAACTTCGCCTGTGGCGAAGTTGTCGTGTATTTAAGTAAACCTACGGGTTACTGTTTCAGTGTTGGTCATTTTAGGGTTTTGGTTGATCGAGTTCAGTTTACGTGAGTCTATTGACGTGAGTCTGTAAGCATCTCGGTTTGAGTTATCAATATAACGTGTGGTTGTTCGTATTGTGTGTACGTGTGTTCGTGAGCTAATATTCTACGTCCGTAACGATCTACACAGGGATTCCGCACCTGTGTATATCGGGATATCTCGTGTGATCCGTCCAGGGAACCTACATTAGGGCTTGATCGACTCACTGACCATCTTCAATTTCTTTTGCGTTGGCAGTGCTCATCACTACCCCTTCTTGAAATCCATAAACAAGATGGTGTTTTCCTTGATTGACTTTATAGGTTGAACATTGGTAAAGTCATGATAAACCACCAATTGTTTATCAATGCCTTCACCACCGCTAGTACCAGCTCTCGAGGAAGAGCCATGAGCTTGTTTCGGCTCACTTCCTCCAGTTCCTGAGCATCAGGATCGTCATCATCGTTTTTCATCTTCTTTAGAGCATCGTCTTTGCATGTCAGCTGAAGGATGAGATCTTCCTGCTCCTTTATCTTCACCCCCATGAGACGTGACAATATCACGAAGCTCTTTCGTTTCCTTTTGGTAGTAGGAAACGTACCCCATCAAACGATGTGGGTTCAACATCATCTGCTCTTGACCTTGAAGATTGGCCGCCATTTGATTCTCATATAGATGAATCAAACTCAAGAGCATGTCCATCTGATGGGTTAGGGTCAAAGAATGAAATGTCGGAGGGACAGGCTGCACAGGACCTTGAGGACGGCTGATTATAATTAATGAGACGTCCAAAGGATGTGTGGGAATCATAGTCAGTGTCGGAGGAACCACGGAAGTAGCAGCAGCAAGCCTTGGCATAGTAGATAATACTGATTGTGGAATTAAGCCAAGCCTTCAATCGGAAGTGAGCATGGTCGTCAAGTGAGTTTCGGGGTGCTAGTAGTAAGCGGCACCGCCGGACTTTAAGGAGCGGACGACCTCGACACTTGTGGACCAATTTCTACACCGGATTCATGAGTAGCACGACGCTTGGGCGGTAGATCTTTCGCCAGTGCTTTGACCTTACACTTTCGTTGAGCAGCCCGAGAGCTTGCTACTTCAATGTCAGCACGCCGTGTCTCACCTCCATTCCCACCATCACCACCATAATCTCCATCATCTCCACCAGCGTTCCCACCTGGTCCCTCTTCACGTTCAGAATCCGAATCATTGTGGATCCAATGATTATTAGAAGGACATTCATATGTCAGATTCGACAAATGACCTATCAAACGTTTGGTCCTCGGGGTCTCCTGCCTGTACGACTTCATCCTCCTCATCATATCTAGATTCATATGCTCCAGCTTCAGCACATCGTCTTTCAACTTTATATCATTCTTCAAATCAGGAATAAGATCCTGATCGATGAGCTGGAAAAATCATGGATATCAAAAATTTACTGCGTCGGTTTTTGACCAAGCAGTTTTCCTTAAGATGATAGCAGATCACCTCAGAGAAGTTAAACAGTTTGTTCAAATTCAGAGGTATGAATGCCAATTGCAACATGATCCGGCATTCGTCGTATCCACCCTTGCGTCCCCCAAGGCTATGTATAAGAACATGTAAGAGACACTTGTACGGGGCGCACAAGTAATCCTTGTTATACATGGAACGTTCAAGGTCACCGCATAGAATACTCGTCTAAATAACCCTCGGATCAACGACCTATCAAATTCCCATTGATTGTCCATGTTGTCCACAAACCTCAACACCCGTCTGATCACCCCATGTGTTATAACAACCAGTTTTTTATATGGTTTCAAGACTCAACGTAACGAGCCGAATTCCAAAAAGATCGAATGACGATAAAGTAGATCTTCATGTTAGCCGTAACAGCATAACTTATCCGAGATCGTCGAATAAACGCAATAATATCTCTATGCATGTCCTCATCAGCAAAATTCTCTTGAACAAAAGCACAGATGTTGTGCTTTTGTCAAAAGGCAGAATCGGAATCTTAGGTTCCTGTTGTTGCTGAACCTGTTGCTGCTCAGCTACGGGAGCACCCTGGATAATATTATCTGCCATACTTAAATTACATAAGCCTGAGAATTAGTAAAATGAACATTCAACACTAAATTAATTAACAATTTTAATTTTTGTTTTTTGAAAAATAAAAAAAAAATGACATTCGTTATTTTCTTGGCTCATTCGTTATAATGAATGAGGTCATTCGCTATAATGAATTGCTTGATTCGTTATAAATTATTCAAGTGAAGTTGAAGAAGAACCACTCATGAATGGATAACGATGTAACCATAACGAATAAGAGTTCATTCATTCTCCAGACAGACGAAAGAGTTGATTCGTTATTTTAAATTTAACGAATGGAACTTGAACACGAATGGGTGTCCATTTGTTGGCTGTAACGAATGGTCATCAATTATTATCAACTTTGACTGTAATGAATCAAAGTCAAAATTAAGGATGAACTCAAATGGTCAACATGAAATAGCATAATCAGTTAGACCATGTTAGACGATGAATATCCAAAATAGAGCATGAATCGGCTCACAATAACATCGATAGCCGATTCATTGCAACCTTTTTAGGTAAAAACTTGTTATAATTAGGTTTATGTTTATAAGTTAAGTTCCGGAGATAAAATCAACCAATTAACCAGGTAAATGTTCAAAGATTTTGACATTTTTTATTGCGTTGTGATCGTAATTACCTGATGAATCTTAAATGATGATCAACACTGGATTTAGAGAAGGTTGAGATTTCTAGAAAATTTGGCCAGAGTTTTGTTTAGGGAAGCACGATATCAAAGTGAACGAATGAACCAGTTTATTCTCATCCTGTTCATTATATATGACAAGCTCGCACACATTCCCAGACAACAAATAAGCTAATTTATTAATTCAAAATTAACAAATGGGCTAATTCGTTACCTCATTTGTAAACTCCAATAAAGAATGAGTGATACGTTAAAAATCATAACGAATTAAAGTAAATTCGTGCTTCATTCGTTATCAAAACAGATGACGAATGGGGTAATTCGTTATTAGAGTAGCGGAAGCGAATTAATGATGACGAATTTGACTAATTCGTTATCCAAATGGATAGCGAATGGAAAATAACTTAAACGCAAATCATCTTCATTTTAAATTTAAAAGAATTAAATAATGAATTAAATAAAACATCGAACCCCGTGTCCCGATGAACTTTACCTTACGAATCTTACCATTCGGAGTAAGATGCAATACTTTAACATGTTTTACGTTCAAAAACACATAACATAAATCAAATAATTTAAATTAAATAAATAATGCAATTAAATAAATAAATAAAAATAAAAATAATAAAATATTTTTGGTATTTTCTTTTCTTTTCAAATATTTACCCTTAAACCCGAAATACAAAAATAAAGCAGAAAATCAAAATAGAAATCATTTTTTTTGAATATTTTTAAATTAGAAAGAAAAATATACTAAAAACTGAAAACTATTTTACGTAATAAGTACATATTTTTGTGAGTTTAAGAAGAGAATCATATTGACCAAATTGTCCTTCCCTCATAGTTTTATATTTCAGCGTTATTATGACTGGTGTTAGTCGGTCATTGATATTGTTGTCCACTTAAATTTTATAACAAACTTTCAAGTATTTTTGTGATATGACTTAATGTTCAATTAAAGCACATAATATTCAGAAACTATCAGCCTCTAATCCCGGTTCAAGCTTAATTTTATTGTTACCGTATCACCCCAACTTGACTTTAACCATTATCTAGCCGATCAAAATTAGAATTTTTTATAGAGATTTTTGAGTGATGCACCAAGTTTCCTTTACTTAAACCAATAAGTATGCACGATTCCATCTGTAGGCTTACATACATTGTATCCCTTGGGGTCCGTTTCTTATTGGTATTGAGACGCGCACAAGGGTGGAGCAATGTATGACTAACGTCGAATTTTGATCAAGTTAGTAATTTAATTTGTACGATGTACAGCAGTGATGAAGTTTAATGACTTTAGGTTTGCTCTAAAAGCTTTTGAAATATTCATACTTATGAATACCCAAATGATTAAGCTGTATAAAGACTCACAGTACCCTGAATCCGTATGCTTTTTATTCAAACTTTTTGTTTTTGGTGATCAGACAAACATAAGGCTTGAGTATGATAGGATATTACATTTCTGCCATCATTACCGAGATTTTTGGTAGACTAACACCTATTTCAATTTGGCTTTTCTTTATGTTTATATCACATACTTTACCCTAACAGCTTGTTTAGGACCTATCAATGCACCAATGCAATTAAGCACTAAGTCTTTCAAACTTATTCCTTTCTGGATATGGGACCAGATGATCAGTTTACCATCATTTTCTCTTTTTCCTTCAAAACTCATTTTTGAGGAGCAAAAAAATTCAATCACCCAGTCACTTTTAGTCTATATATTAATGGATACCCTATAAATATATAAGTAGATAACAGTACCAAAACACGCAAGCATGTTCCACAAACTTAAATAAACCGACATAATTTTCAGCGAGAGAATTAAATAAAAACGCACAACAAGTAAATATCAGAACCAAACATATACACGTATATGTCCTTCAAATCTGAGTAATTGGCATAATTTAAGCGAAAGAGTGCAAAAATATTTTTGGATTTTCTCTGTACATTCAAAAACACAATCTTTTTGGTTTTTCAGATTTTTCTATACAAACAAATACACAATCTTTTTGGCTTTTCAAATTTTCTAATGTTTTGGGATTTTCTAAATTTTTCAATGTTTTTGAATTTTCTAAATTTTTCAATGTTTTTGGATTTTCTCTATACAAACAAAAATCACAATATTATTGTATTTTTCATTTTCATTCCCAAAAACCCAAAACATAAAAATAAGTGAAAGAAAAAAAACAAAACAAAATAAAAGTAAAGATAGTTATCCTTGTTTAAGGATAGCAGCAAGAGTTTCAAATCCATTTAAACCAAGCAAAAAGTTAAAACGCGTTTTGTCAAACGCTTTGGTAAACAGATCGGCTTTCTAAAAATCTGCGAGCACTTTCTCAATATCCATTAATTTCTTTTAAAAGCAATCACGTATAAAATGATATCGAATGCTGATATGCTTTGTCTTTGAGTGTTGCATGGCGTTTTTGGTGATACTAATAGCAGTAGAGTTATCAATAAAGATGGGAGTAATAATAAACTTCAAACCGTAATCCCGCAAGTGTTGCTGGATCCAAAGAACCTGTGAACAGCAACTCGAGGCTGCCACATACTCTGCTTCTGCGGTTGAAGTGGAGACTATTGTCTGCTTCTTACACTGCCAGGAGACAAGCCGGCTTCCTAGAAATTGACAACCCGCTGTAGTAGATTTGAAATTGATTTTGCATTCTCCATAATCAGAATGGGAAAACGCAGTGAGATCAAAGCTATCGTGCTTGGGATACCATAAACCGGTTCAGGATTACCCCTCAGATAGTGAAGTATACGTTTAACCACCGCCAGATGAGTCACTCGGGGACTCGATTGGAACCTGGCACACAAACACACAACAAACATTATATCATGATGAGAAGCAGTTAATTACATTAATGAACTAATCATTTCATGGTAAAGGGTTGGATCAACGGTATCCTCTAATTCGGCTGGTGACAAATTATGACCCACGGGAAGAGGCGTCGAAGGGATGTTTCCGGCAGTTATCTTGAATCGGCTCAAGACATCGTTCATATTTTAGTCTGATGAATAAAAATTCCCGTGTTAGACTGATGAACCTGCAATCCTAAGAAGAAATTCATCTCCCCCATCGAGCTCATATCAAATTTCGTGTGCACCGACTTTTCAAATTCCTTATACAACTTGTCGTTTGTTGAACCAAATATGATGTCATCGACATATATTTGGACAAGGAGAAAATCATCACCTATGTTCTTGTAAAAGAGTGTGCAGTCCACAGTTCCTCCCTTGAAGCCATTATCAGTAAGATGGTCAGCAAGTGTGCCGTACCAAGCTCTCGGGGCTTGGTGTTGACCATAAAGGGCCTTGTTCAATCGGTAAACACGATCCAGATAATCTGGATTTTCAAAACCAGGAGACTGCAATACAAACACCTCTTCATGAAGTTCCCCATTTTGAAATGCACTCTTGACATCCATTTGATAAACCTTAATGTTTTTGAAAGCCGAATAAGCCAAAAATATTCGTATTGCCTCCAATCGAGCAACTGGAGCATATACTTTTGCGTAATTTATGCCTTCTTGCTGATGAAAGCCTTGAACAACCAATCGTGCTTTGTTTATTACAATAACCCCATGATCAACTTTCTTGCACTTAAATACCCATTTTGTTGGAATTGGTTTCCTAACTCTAACGGGCTTGCCAATGAGATCACAAACACCCGGTCGATGAAACTGTTACAACTCTTCTTGCATCGCTTCTACCCATGACGGATCTTCAAGTGCCATACGAAAGCTCGTAGGTTCCATTTGAGATAAAAAAAAAAAGCAAGTGTATTTTGCGAGATTCATGATTCCCGATGTGTGCATATCGGCATACACACATAATATATTAGCATCATTTGTCATAGTAATCTGATGACGTGTTTGCACATCAACATCAAGATCACCAACGATGTTGTCCTATGGATGATACGTATAAATTCGAAGATATGGATTCTTAGGCACAACAACATTATCAGATAAATTAGTCAGATTCTCTTTAGCATCATGAGACGATTCACCAATCTCATGTGTTTCAGGATATGGTGCTGAAGAGGAATCAACAAAATGGCCATCATCTGACTAGATAGAAATCACATCAGATGTATCAGGAAGATCATCTTGTGGAACATCATTATAATTATTACTTGAAGATATTGGAGGTAGAAATTGATCTTCTAAATAAGCACGCACCAAGTCTTCATCAGGTTGATCAACTTTTTGAGTAAATGAGTTAAATAAGCTCTCATAGTCGAACATCCAATCAGGCCCTTTGCCAGCGGGAGGTGTGGTGTATCGTTGGCAATCGACATGGTGCCACTCTTCAACACAACCTGAAGTGAAATTAAATACACGTTTCTTAGGCGATGCATAACCCAAGAAATAACCTTCAATCGCTTGTTTAGAAGTTCGTAGCTTGTCTTTTTTATCTTTTTCACAGTCAGAACACGATTAAGCGTGTAGCAAGCAATATTCATAGCCTCGTTCCAGAATTGAACATGAAACTTAGAATATCCTAGCATTGTTCATGCTGCTTCAACCAGTGTTCGATTCTTTCTTTCTGCAACACCATTATGTTGAGGTACATATGGATCACTGTATTCTGGATGAATTCCTTCTGAATGGAAAAGAAATCCAATACAGTATTTTTGAACACCGTAGCATTATCACTTCAAATACGTCTCACTTTGAATTTATACAGTGATTCAATCTTCGTGATTAGATTTGAACCAGAATAGTTGTTTGATCTTTCGAACTCATAAATAACACCCAAGAGTATCTTGAATTGTCATCGGTGACAACTAGAAAATACCAATCCAGCAATACTCGCACGATTCGCAGGACCAAATAAATCTATATGCAGTCGTTCCAACGGAGTATCAAAGGTATTAATTAACTTAGATGGGTGTGACTTGTTTTTTGGGTTGCTCTTTTTGCATGCGACACAATGGTCGGTCAGTATAAAATGTTTCAAGGAAACACTATCAACCAATTCATTAGCCATAAGATAATTCATCTTTCTGACGTGAATATGACCCATCCACCTGTGCCACATAATCGAGTCTTTCTCTGTCGCCTTAGAGACAAAACACGTTTCAATAGAACTAGTTACCTTAGAAGTCATATTTAACACATAAATATCGTTTGATCAAGGAGATCGCATAACAACCATATCTTCGGGAATAACGTAACCCGGTTTAAGTATTATGCACTCCTTATCATTGAATATTGTGTTATATTTCTTATCACATATTTGTGACACGCTCAACATATTGTGATCCACTTTGTCACAATAATTACCTTCTCAAAGGTGATCCGCCCATTTGACACATCTCCTTCTTTAGTAATCATGGCACCCGAATTACCCGCAAAACCTACATACCCTCCTTGTATATTCTTGACATTTGATAAGAGGTTAATGTTGCCGGTAATATGACGAGAGCATCCACTATCCATTATCCAGTTTTTACCAGAAATAGTCTTGGATGAACTCTGCACAGATGAAAAATGATCAGTTCAAAAAGGCAGCCCATGCCTCAGTCTTGGGCACCTCTATAATTTCACTTGAATTTTTAATATTGAGTGAATCCAAATGTGGTTTGGCCGCTTGTGAATAAGTCATAGGTCGTTTCGACTTTCGTCTCAAGTATGCAGCTTGAACTACATTCGTATTCATATTCTTGCAAATAGGTTCCGTAGGAACAAATTTGTGCTTTAAATTACTTAAATTTTCATTAACATCGATAACATGATATGGGTTTCATCATCAAAATACATCGGTCTTTTCAAAATCTTCTTAATCACAGGAACAAGTTTGGTTTGTTCCTTGATAAATGGATCAAGATTTTATGATTTCTCCAGTCAACAATTTCTGACAACATGACCTTGTTCACCACAAAGAAAGCATGCTCTCATGTCAGCATGCTAACGTTTGTGGTTTAGCAGAAACTTGTGCAACAGAAGGTTGATGAATAACACCAGGAATGGGACCTTTTTCCAAATCATCAAATGTCACATACTTCTTTTCATGTAAAATCAAGGTTTGAACAGTTTGAAAAACTCTATAAAGTGTTAGTTCCATTTGATTTAATGAATTGAACTTTCTTAGCAGATTTTAACAATTGTTTAGCTTATATCAAAGGATCTGTTGCGTTTGATGTTTTGAAATTCACAAACTAATGTTCAAGATCTTGTATCTTGGAAGTTTCATTTTGAAATATGCTTTCTATCAATTCAGGCTTGATAAGATTATGTGGAATGTCTTTCTCGGTGAACACTTTGCTAATCCCTTTCAACTTAAACACTCGACCAGAAGATGGCTTAAAAGAAACAGGATTGATGAAATACATCAAATCTTCATCAGAAATCTTTGGATTTTTTGATTTCTTAGCCTTAACCTTAACAGATTTCGCCTTTTTCACTTGAGATGCATTTGACCCATACACAGACTCCTCAAATTCATGAGGTTCACATAAATTGTGATTTGAACTTGGAATGTCCTAGTTTTTAAGCACAACTTCAGTTTCAAATACATCCTCAATGATTACCCTATCAACATTTTCAACAAAGATTTTGTTACTTTGAATATGATGTTTTTGAGTTGAAGATTGGGCATTAACATTGTCATTTTTAACCAATATAGGTTTTTCCTCAACAATATGTTCATTAACAACAATTTCCTCTTTAATCGCAAACGGATTTGGAGTATAATCATTATAAAATGGTGATGGTACTTTAACAAAACCTACACCTTTCTTTGAATCTTTTTGCTTATTAGCCACCTCAATAATTTCATTTAGCAAAAACGAAGAATTTCGAAACTTGCCCAGTTTGCTTTTCAAATCAAGAACTTCATTTTCAAGTTCTGTTATCTTGGTTCGATGCTTAAGAATCTCTTGAAAATGTTGATCACTAATTTTCATATTTACAGACAATTCAGCTTTCAAGTCATGGTTACTTATAGACATAGCTTCTATTTTCTCCCTAGACCTCATTTGCGGTTCTAGTGATTGTCTATATGTATCCTTGATTGAAGCAACCAATAAGTCATTTTGTTCTTTTAATGAATCTAACCTAGGCTTAATGGTTTCACATACAAAACAAGGCACATTTTTAGATAATTTAGCAAAAGAAGAAGAACGAACCTCATCAATCTTAGCCATGCATGCAAAAGAAGTTGGTTGCATTTGTCATGAATCATCAGAATTTGATTCTGTCTCATTGTCAGAAGACAATTCATTTCCACTTGCATCTTGAAATCTTTCATTCAGCTCAAACATAGCCAGATTTGCTTGATTATCATTACACAACAGTCTTTGAGTCCAATATGTTCCTTCAACAGAGAGAAGAGCTTGTGATCCCGAAGCTTTAGTTAAATTACCACCAGAAGGTTTTGCAGAATAATCAGTAACCTTCTTTCCAGGAATTCTATCTTGGTTTCGAGGTCCATTATACTCTTTCTTTGGCTTATCACATTCTTTGTAAAAGTGACCAAATTCTTGACAATTATAACACTTGACCTTCAACTTATCAAAACCAACTTGTTTGTTCAAAGATGGTAGGCCTTTACCAGTTCGTTGTATAAACCTCTTCACATTTCTAACAATCATGGCCATATTTCATTTAAAATCCATCAGTTCTAAATCATTTGGATAAATTTGGTCACAGTCTTCATCAGTCAGCTCACTTGTAGCAATCTTACTACCAACCAAATTCTCATATGATGTCATAAATGCACAAAGAAACGAAAAATTATGTTCAGCTTCTTTCATAATAACATTTGGTGATGCAGTGAAGCTATTGGTAGTAGCAGATCCCCCAGAATTATCATTACACCCATAAGCCATGAAGCATACATTAGGATCAATATAAGTAGATGATCCCTCTTCTTAATTTTGAGTAAGAAATGCATTAATTGGAGTTACAGTACTACTCAAAGGCATAAAACCTCTATAAAAAGTTGGATCATGAGTTTCTTTTGGAGATTTCTAACATTTCAGATCATACTCTTGAGCTTCCACTTTTTTCATGAATTCCGAAGCCATTAGATCTTCATTATTGAAATAGTTGTTTTCTTTCAACACCATCAGAAACGTTGAATATGAACCAGGTAAAGCATTCTTTAATGTATCAATCTTTTCAGGTTCAGTTGGTTCCATCTTTAATTTGTTCATTTCAGCTATCAAATGATTAAACCGAGTGAGCATTTCTTCAACAGTATCACCTTTTAATAAGTTAAAATTTCGAAATTTAAACTTCAACATCACTTTCTTGCTTTCTTCTGTGTTTCCCATACTTGTCATCTTAATGTATTGAAACAATGATGCACATATTTAATACTCCCAACTTGATGAAATATGTTATCTGCTAATGCCATAGTCAAAGTTGAGTATGCTTTAGTCTCAATCTCTAAAGCTTTTTTTTCCTCTTGTGAGTAATGAGAATAAGCTTTTGGGGTAAAACCCGTAGTTTCACTACCAATAATTGGAACTGTATAAACTTTATCAAGACATTGAGAACAATCATGATGCACAGAACCAAGATGTGCTGGAAAACCTGGTTCCCATTTAGCAAAGTCACTAAATTTCATCAAACGAGGACATTTCGAATGAGATCCAATTTCCGCATCAAGATGTAACATTTGTTGCATTAATACATTCTGAGATGCCAATTCACAAAAACCTGCCATTTTACATAAATAAAATATCAAACTTAAACAAAATTTAAACTTAAGGGTTTAAAGTGAAACTCTAGTAATGAATGAGTGAGAATGAGTGATAGCGAATCAGGAACAATAATTTAACGAACTAAGTGGTGTGTGGATGACGAATGAAAGGATGAATCAGTGACGAATAACTTAGACGAATGAGTGACGAATCAGTAACGAATCTATGACGAATCAAATAATGAATCAATGA